>NW_012101443.1:4798313-4815389 GCF_000951045.1 Mandrillus leucophaeus
GCGGCCCGCGCTGTAGGCGCCTCCCCTCCTGGGGGTGCTGAAGCTTGAGCGAAATCCCACTGGACAGTAACCGGCTTCAGCTGAGCGAAGACTCAGCCGCACTCCAGCTGCGCTCCAGGGCAAGCTGCGCCGGGCACGGTTTCTTCCTTGTGACGTTCTAAAGAATGCAGATGGGTTACCAACTACAGGAGAGGTTAAACTTGAGGGAGTGCTTTTTAAATTCATTATCAACGTTTTCATGGAAAGAACCGGCTAAGGAGTCGATCTGTCTTCCAGTTTTATCCCTAGACTCAAATTAGGACACGGGATGGCTCTCAGTGAGCGCTCAATAAACAGCAAGTCTCCTCCTGCCCTTTGTAAAAGCGTTTCAGATAGCGTTTCGGATCATCTTGGCATTGAAAACGACTTTCATCTAGTTCCAGTCCAAGTGTCACTGGCTTTACACAGGTTATTCCCCATCCTGGGCTTTCAGGTTCGTTCTTTCAACATCTTTTCAGGACCCTCAATCATGCCATCATGTCAAATGCATTGGCAAATTTTAAAAACAAATCGGCAAGTCAAAAACACTTAATTGATCTAGCCTGTCCCCAGCCCACTAATTCTTCAGGATCCTGCAAACCGACTTCTGTGCCTGCTGTTCCACGGGGACTGCACTGACAAAAGTCACCTCATAGTTTTGAAAATCCCCTAAACCATTGGATATTTTCCAATGCCCGTCTTACTTGACCTATTTGCGGCGTTTGCATTGTCGATCAGATTTTTATTTATTTGTGTATTTATTTTCAGATAGGATCTCACTCTGTTGCCCAAGCTGGAGTACAGTGGCGCGATCCTGGCTCCCTGTATCCTCGACCTCCTGGCCTCAAGCCATCCTCCTGCCTCAGCCTCTCCAGTAGTGGGATTACAGATGGGCGCCGCAAAGTCCAGCTGATTGTTTTATTGTTAGTAGACAGGAGAGGGGACTAACTATGTTACCCAAGTTGGCCTCAAGCGATCCTTTGGTCTGGGCCTCCCAAAATGCTGGGATTACAGGAGTGAGCCGATGCGCCTGGCCCAGATTTTTATTCTTGAAACCATCCCTTCTTTTGGCTCTGTGACACCTCGATCTCTGTGTTTCCTAACCTTTTCTTGCTCCGCCACTTCTTACATGTTGGAGAGTCTAAATGGTCTTGCCCTTAGTCTGTCTCTAATGCTGCCTAGGCACAATAAGTGGTCTATCAGACCTTCACATGGCTTCAGTTACCAACCATGTGCTGATAACTCATAAATTTCCATTTCTGTCCCACATCTCCAGTTCTATAAAACGAACTTTTTACCAGAAATCTCTACCCAGATGTCCCACCGGTCTTAAACTCAAATTGACTAAAACAGAACTCAACTTTCCTGCCAGCTGGCTTTTCTCTCTAGTCTCATTCTCAGTAAATGTCACCACGATCCACTTAGTCACCCAAAGGAGAAATCTGGAAATTATCCCAGGCTTTTCCTTCTCTCATCTGCTGTCTGCCCATCCATGCACCTATCATTTCTGTCTATCACCTTCCCTCCATTCCACTGCTTTTTGCCTAGTTTCAGGTCTCTTGTTTCAAGACCCTGAAACACTACATTACTCTCCTTATTAGTCTCACTGCCTCTAAGTTTGTTGCATCTGCACCCTTGCCATCTCACGTTGTGACCGAAGTAAGCCTTCTAAAATACAAATTTTTGACCAAGTCATTCCCCACATCAGCCCTGGCAATGGCTCCCCATAGCCTGCAGGGTAAAGTCCCAATATCTTAGCTAGGGCCTAAGTCTCCAGTCTCTTTAAACACTGAGTTTCTTGCACCACCATTCCCTATTGGGCCACTTATTTTTATGCTGTGCGCTCACATGGAGTGTGCTTTCTGTTACTCAGCCTGTCTAAGTTTACCTGCTCTTTCAAGATTCACCCTGAGAGTCACATTCGTTATGAAATCATTTCTGACCCTGCTGCAGGTTAGAACTGATTTCACTGCACTTTCCCTACACTAAATGCCTCTCTCTCCCCCAATTATAATGCTTTAGGAGACTTTATTAAACTCAGTTTTTTATGTATAGTCTTCTGATGGCAAGTATTATGACAGACTTACTTTCGTCTTCTTAGTTCCCAGTACAGTTCCTGACAGTAGGTGCTCAGTGTTTGTGGAATGAATTAATTATGTGAGGTACCTTGAGTTACTATATTTTTGTGGCTTATAGAAAATCGTTTTCCCATGCATTATCTCATTTCATTCTGACAGTTCTGCAAAAGATATATTATTATCACCTTTTATAGAAATGGAAACTGAAGCTACAAAGGAATAAAGCAATCTGCCCAAGGTTCTACTGTATAAACTTCAGAGCCAGGACTCGAACTCAGTTTGCCCAGTTCAGGTCATTATATATTTGCCTGTTTCTATGGTCTGAATGTTTATGTCTCCCCAAAATTCATATGTTGAAATCCTCATTCCCAGGGTGATGGCATTAGGAAGTGAGGATTTTGGAAGACTGTTTGGTCATGAGGGTTGAACCTTCATAAGTGGGACTAGTTCCCTTATAAAAGAGGTCCAGAGAGAGACTTTTCACTCCTTCTGCCGTGTGAGGTTAAAGTGAGCAGATGGCTGACTGTCAGGAAACAGGCCCTCACCAGACAACACATCCACATCTTGGACTTCCCAGCCTCCAGAACTGTAAGAAATACATTTCTGTTGTTTATTAGCCACCCGGTCTATAGTATGTTGTTACAGCAACCGAAACAGACTACGACAGCTATCCATTGTTTTTCCCCTTAAATTCTGTTTTGTACGATTCTATTTTGTAGATTTTTGTTAGTGGTTGCCAAGAATATCTCTCCATCTCTTTATTTTAAACCAGTCTGAGTCATTACGTTTTAAGCGTGTCTTGTAAATAACACTTGAATTTTTATATTATTGACCCATTCTGAGCATCTGCCTTTTAGTAGTCTATTTTCATCTGTTTTCATTTATCATGTCTGTTAATTAGAATAAAAAGTTGTTATAAGAAAGATCCTTCCCCCTGCCTCAGCAGACACACAGTGTTGCTTTCTCTCATGGAACAGTGCCAGGATTAGTGGTCAGGTTGTTCGGGGTGGCTCCTTTTGCTCCACATTGCCGTTCCAATTTCTAGAGCATTGCCCTTATCTACAGGGTGAAAGCTGATTAGGGAGACCCTGTTTAAGAGAGGAAGAAGAGAGTGCAAAGGAGCAGAAACCCAACTGCCTAAGGCCCAGACCCAGAAGTGAGTGACCCCACTTCTCACCTGCTCATATCCCAATGGCCAGAACTTAGTTTCATGACTGTAGCTAGTGGCAAAGGAGCAGGAAAATGAGTTCACTAGCTGGCCAGCCATATCCCAACCACAATTCTATTACTACGGAAGACATAACAGGTTTTGCTGAAAACTAGCACTCTCTGTTACATCATGATAACTATCTTTGGATTTATTACCACATTCTCATTTTGTATTTATTTCACTTTCTTTTTCTTTGCTTTTTTTTCCCTCCTGTCTTGTCTTCTGTTTTATTGATTGAATTGATCGAATTTTCTTTAGTTTACTCACTTTTCTAAACACTTCTACTGATTTAAAATTCATACCTTCTGTTTCAATTCTTAGTGATTACCCTTAAAATATTAACATTTATACTTAATATCAGAGCTTAGTTAATATCTCCCCCTTCTTTTCAAGATCTTAAACAAAAGAAAACATTTTAACTCTCAAATTCCCCACATATAAACTATGTATTACTGTCTAGTATTTTTAAATTCCCTCTTATTTTATATTCTCTTCTGATTAGTCATCATTGTCACTGCTTTTATAGTTATCATCTAATTCAATTTACCAAAATATTTTACCAATGTTTTCTCTTATTGCTTGCTTTTTGTATCCCAGGCTTTCCTTTTGGGCTCAATTTCTGTCTTGAGGAAGCACATTCTTTAGGAGTTCTTTCGCCAAAGGTCTGTGGGTAAAATTTTCTACATATTTGTATATCACTCTCACTCCATTTCCCTTATGCTTTTGAGTAATAATTTTATCAGCTAGGGAATTCTAAATTGACATTATTGACACTAACATTTCAAAGTGACTATTCCATTATCTTTGGTCATCTGCTGCTGTTGATTAGAAGTCTGCAGTCAGTCTCATTATCACTTACAGATTTTTTTGTCTCTAGTTAACGTTTTCTTTTTTCAGTTGATATTTACATCATTGCATTGTGTCAAGGTGGGTTTTGTTTTTGGATATCTTGTTCAGGATTTGGTGTGCATTTTAACCTGAAGACCCAAATCCTTCAATTCTGGAAATTTATCAGCCCTTGTGTATTCAAATATTACTTACCCCACCCCCTACTACATGCATTCTCCTCTGGTTTATCCTTCTAGAGTTCCTATTAGATGTGGGCTGGAGTTTCTCATTTTATTCTCCATGTCTTCATTTTTCTTTGGTGTTTTCCATCTTTTTACTTCTCTTTGCTAGTCTTGGGTAATTTCCTCATATTTATTACCTGATTCTCTAATTCTCTTTGCAATTATATTCAGTCTACTCTTTAATATGTCCATTGACTTTTATTTATTTGCATTTCTAGAATGTTCATTATTTTTCAGATTTACACATTCTTTTTTCATAATATCTTAATTTAGCTTAGAGTCTAGTCTTTCTTTGTCTTTTTAAAGATTTTAAACACATTTATTTAGAAGTAGGTTTCAAGTTGTTCTATTATCTAGAGTTGCTGGTGTGTAAATTCTCGCCTTTGTTGCCTTTGCTGAGTCATATTTGTGGTCGCTTGTTTCGTTGCAAGCTTTATGTTTTGCTGTGAGCTTCTCTTCCGTGAGACTTGTTCCACTTGGAAGTAGTGCATGCCCTATGGAGCCACCTATCTAGAGGAGTCTTACTTTTGACTCTGCCAGGAATCTATAGGTTTACTTGGCTCACTCATATTCTGGCAGCTGATGCTGGAAGACTCAAAACAGCTGAGGGCTATCATAACTGAGAAGCCTTGGGTATCTCTCCCTATCTCCAAGAGCCCTCCCCACAACTCCTCCCAGCATCATAGCTTTGAAGTAGCTGAACTGACTTCTTACATGTAGGATCAGGATTCCTATGGTGTATGTCAAGAGTGAGAGCTAAGTGAAAGCTCTATCCTTTTTATAAAGTCACCTCAGAAGTCACATAGCAGCACTTCCACCAAATGAATTGGTTGAAACTGTAAAACACACACATACACACAAAACAAACAAACAAACAAACAAACAAAACCTACCTAGTCCAGATTGAAGATTATAGAACATAGACCCTCACCTATCAGGGGGAGAAGTCAGGAACATTGTAAGAAGTACATGTGGGATGAGCTATGTATGCTCGTGCTGCCATCTTTGGAACAATCCAATACAGCATTGGTGTATCTCAGTAGGTTTTGGTATTGATGCTCCTGGGGATTCAGAGGTCCATTATCAGCACAGTCTGCAAGCATAGAAGGATATTCCTTCCCTCTGACACAACACCTGGAGACCATGGATTCTCTCCAGTGGGGAATGTAACCTACTGACATACAGGCATAGAATCCTCACACTGGAAAAGCAAAGAGCTGCAGCATTCCACTGCCCAGCCAGAGCTTTTATGGAGCATATATTGGAGTCTAACAAACCTTCTCATAGAAATAATCTGATAAAGACTTTCTAATTGAGGATTGCACTTGAAGCAGGTTCATAAGCAGATAGCATCTTAGTAATAATGCACCTGAAGCAAGAAATGGACATTTTAGCCCCCATTTTACTTTATGAAAGTAATCTGAAGCACACACAAAGAGGATTCATAACAAACCAAACTATTCTCTAGCCTCATTGGCTACATTATCTCTGCTGTCTTTAGTGAGAATGGCCTTCATGGTTCTTCATGTAGCCAAGTGTGCAGTGATATTCTCGATTTCTTACAGACTACAACTCAGGTGTGCAAATTCTACAAATGATCTTATCTTTCTCTCCTGCCCTCATCCCATTTAATATAAAGATAAAAAAAAAAAACTTTAAAATTATTTAAAATATATTGGCCACCTGGGCAGTGGCTCACACTTGTAATCCCAGCACTTTGGGAGGCCAAGGTGGGAGGACTGCTTGAGGCCAGGAGTTCACCAGTCTGGGCAGTGTGACGAAAACTACTCTCTCCTAAAAATGTTTAAAAATTAGCTGAGTGTGGTGGCAGGTGGCTGCAGTCCCAGCTACTTGGTAGGCTGAGGCAGGAGGATCACTTAAGCCCAGCAGGTTGAAGCTGCAGTGAGGCCTGATGGCACCACTACACTGCAGCCTGGGAAAGTAGTGATGGACAGTAGGATTCCATAATCCTCATGTGTTTTTTCCTTTCTTGTTTTTGTTTGACATGTGGTAGGATTTTTTTATATTCTTTGTTTTCCCACAATAAACATTTTTTGCTTATGAGAGAAGAAAATTATTAATAAATGCTCATAATTAGGTTAACAAAAATCAATGTAGAACGCAATTATGAAAATATAAATCCCTAAATAAAGAAAAAATGTATTTGGGGCCTGAGAATGAGGTAGCAATGGGCAGAGAAGAAGGCAAAATAACAGGGGCATAGGCTTCTCTCTGCTAGGGCAGCGGTCCCCAATCTTTTTGGCACCAGGGACCAGTTTCATGGAAGACAGTTTTTCCACAAGTTTTCCATGGACAATGGGGTGGGGGATACTTTTGGGATGAAACTCTTCTATCTCAGATCATCAAGCATTAGGTTCTCATAAGGAGTGTGCAACTAGATCCCTCGCGTGCACAGTTCACAATAGGGTTTGCGCTCCTATGAGAACCTAATGCTGCCGCTGATCTGACAGGAGGCAGAGCTCAAGTGGTAATGATCACACACCCACCCCCCGCCCATACACACACCTCCTGCTGTGCAGCTCAGGTTCTAATAGGTCATGGACAGTACCCATCCTCAACCCAGGGATTGGGGACCCCTGTTCTAGGCTGGGCAAGGGTGAAAATTGGATCTAGGGTTAAGATATGATGTGACAGGTTTAGTTGTGATTCAAGCAACAGCAAAATGTTAGGTTACTGCAGGGGGTTACAGCCAGGCACGATTGGCTCACGCCTGTAAACCCAGCACTTTGGGAGGCCGAGGCAGGCAGATCACCCAAGGTCAGGAGTTTGAGACCAGCCTGGGTAACATGGTGAAACCCCGTCTCTACTAAAAATACAAAAATTAGCTGGGTGTGATGGTGGGCATCTGTAATCCCAGCTATTCAGGAGGCTGAGACAGGAAAATCACTTGACCCCAGGAGATGGAGGCTGCAGTGAGCCAGGATCGTGCCACTGCACTCCAGCCTAGGCAACAGAGTGAGACTGCGTCTAAAAAAAATGGGGTTCCCACCAGGCAAGCAGAGCAAAGGATGGGGAATGTAGCTCTGGTGATCCCTGAGATTACATTCAGCAGACATCATCTGGGCAGTGGCGAAGCCCCAGCCGCGTTAAAGGACTATGTTCTAGATTGTAGCTGGGGGGCTGTCAAGAACTCAATAGCATGAATCAAGCCCAGGTGAAGTGCTGAGAACTGGGGCAATGGGAATGAAGGAATCGCCAAGGCAAGCAGCTCAGGACCAAGCTGGGTGCCCATCAGCAGAAAAGGAATCGGGAGTCAAGGAGGCTGGAGAGCACAGTGGGAGCAGTGACCAGTTCTTGGCCTTCGACAGCAGAGGCAAGGAACTTCAGCAAAAGCACGCCAGGTTAAGGGACTAACCTGAAGCAAGAAATGCAGCAATGTTTACGCAGTGGTTTTCTCAAAGAGGGTTAGGAGCACTTTTCTTTTGGAAAACTACGCAAGGAAGGAATCATGGCAAGAAGAGTGAGGGTTGGCGCTTTGTCACCAAGGTACACTAGCTACACTAGCGCTTAGTGAAAAGAGCATGGAATTGCTGTTAAAGAGAACAGTGCTAGAACTCCTGTTCTTCCGCTTATTAACCTCGGGACTTTGGGCAAGTTGCTTCTTCCATTTTATTTTATTTAACTTTATTTATTTATTTGTATTTTTATTTTTTGAGATAGAGTCTCACTCTGTCACCCAGGCTGGAGTGCAGTGGTGCAATCTCAGCTCACTGCAACCTCCGCCTCCTGGGTTCAAGCGATTCTCTTGCCTCAGCCTCCCAAGTAGCTGGGACTACAGGTGTGCACCACCATGCCCAGCTAATTTTTGTATTTTTAGTAGAGACAGGGTTTCACCATATTGGCCAGGCTGGTCTCGAACTCTTAACCTCAGGTGATCCACCCACCTTGGCCTCCCAAAGTGCTGGGATCACAGGCGTGAGCCACTGCACCCAGCTGTTTCTCCCATTTTAAAACAAGCATTATAATACCAATTTCTTGGTACCCTTGGAGGGCGAAACGAAAGACTGTACTAAAAATGTCTGGCATGATATAAGAGTTCTTTACACACATAAAAGTCCCAGCTGAAAAGGAAAAGAAATGGGAGGATTATTACTTTTATGTCACACAAATTACTTGGGGAGCATTGCCTCTCATTATTAATGCAAGAAGTCATGTACTTTTAGTGGCTATTAGAATTAGAAAACCATAGGTTTTTAAAAATTTTGCACATAACCGTTTTTTAAAGCTCTCTTTTAAATGAGTGACACTTTAGTTTTAATCGTCAGAACAACCATATGAGGAGATTATCATTATCCCCATTTTATAGCTGAGGAGACCAAGGGTCAGGAATTAAGCAGTTTGTCCAAGGTTGGAGCACTCTTATGGAAATGGAGCTAAGATGTGGAGTTCTGAGCGCACAGAAGTCCCCTCACAGGTTAATTTCTTTACCAATAAAAAGGGGCAGAAGACGAATCAGGAAATCACCGTGTAAAGGGAGGAGTGGGAAGGAGAATGGACTACACTTGAGGAACTTGGGTGGTGAAGTTGTGGAGGGAGGTTATTATTGTCTTGCAACATAGGAAAACAAACGTGTTTAGGCAAGTGTGGAGGAGGGGGATAAAAAGACACATTCCAAAGCGAGAGGACTGATCGACGGGGAAAGGTCTGGTGTGCGGATTGAGGAATAAGACTTGGAGAACTCTGTCTTTTCGGAGCCAAGAATAAAGGACACAAGGAAGAGAAACGCACGGCAAATGTTAACTGTTGTTATGACCTGGACTGGAATCCAGAGCTAAAGTGTGTTTTCTTTCCTGTTGCCCCAGGATACAGCAGCTGCCCTCAGTACAAAGGTCTTAAACAGGCTGGGTCCAGTCTGTCCCTCCCTTTTACCAGCCTCTTGCCTACATGACACCCCCTTTCCTAGACACTTCTTCATTTGCTTTCTTTTGACCCTGCTTCCTGCACCTTCTCACCCACCGGAGACCCAGCAAATCATCCTGAGGTGCCCCTTTCTCTCCTCCATCTCTCTGCCTTTTTAGCCCAGGAGGAGCCTGGAAAGCCACAGGCAGATGATGGGCTAGGACTTCAGGAGCCTGGCCTGGCCTGGCCTGGGCTGGTGTTACCTCCTGTGTCATGCCTGTGCCACAAATGGGTTCCAGCTGTACCTGAGCCCAGAACAAACTGCATGCCGTTCTGTCTGCCCAGTCCTGCCTGGCCCTTATGCAACCCCCAACCCCGTGGGTGCTCACACAGATCATGCACCCAGTGAGGCTGATGGCAGACTGGGGGTTCCATCGGTGACTGCTGGAGAAGGCAGTGAAGAATGTGAGGGCTAGAGGGGTGGGGTTGTTTGGGTTTCATGTCCGCGGTAGAAAGTGCACTGCACTGTCACAGAGGACACTATAGTGCTGCCAACTTGGCTGTGAAAACCATTTCAGCACACGTGTGCCTTGTCATCAAGAAAGTACCTCAACATCTTAAAGTCTCATTTCTTTACCAATAAAAAGAACACCTACTCCATGTAAATCATTAACTTTGACTTGTGCAGAAAATTACACAGTCCTCATAAGCTTGGTGTCTCTGGTCACAAGGCATGGAACTTTTAGAACTTTACAAATTGTCAAACTGAAGTTAAAGTTCAGTTTATTTTATATTTTATTTAATACTCAATGTTCGTTTAATGTTTTACTTACCACTGTAATTTTTAAAAATGTGTTAAAGGGAAGTGTGTTTTTAATTTACTATTTACAAAATCATATTATTCAATGTATTCATTCAATAAATATTTATTGAGTAACTACTATACCTGAGGTTTGCTACCAGGGAGACACGTGCACCAGCAGCTGTACTTTTCCAACAGGGTGTTATAAGTGCTGTGATGCAGGGAGTACCAGGGCATGGAAGAGGGATGTCTAATCCAACCTTGGATAGTTAGGAAGGCTTCCTGGAGGAAGTGACATCTAAAGTGAGACCTAACTCTCATTCATTAACTAGACCAAGATGCCTAGGGAAAGGAATGGAGGAAGAAAAGTATTCCTAGAGGGGGGGAAAAAAACTAATTTTTTATTAAGTCCAAGAAACAGAAGAGAGCTCTGCTGGTTCTTTCAGGTTTTGAAAAGAATTGTGATATAATTGTTAACTACAGTATGACGTGGGGAATAAGAGATGAGACTGAAGAAATGAACAAAGAATGGATCATGAGGGGCTTAATTCAGCAGCAAAGACTTTCTGTGTTCACATCTTTTAACATAATATAATAGCGAGCAGTGAGCTCATCGTTTGATTGATTAATTAATTAATCCTTATAACTCCTAGAAGCAAGAGAGGTTCGATTATAACAACTTATTATCTTCCATCGTTAATACCCTGATATTATGCCTTCAAAACTAGAGCGCACAGGTGCCGTTTTAAAAGATCGATTTTTCTCCTCTTTATTTCTTTCTTTTCTTTCTTTCTCTCTTTTTTTTTTTTTTTGGAGTGGAGTGGGTAAGCATAAGAGCGATGATTGAATAGAAGGATGAATTTTGAATGAACTTAGAAATCCTCTGACTAACCAGTTTGGCATCTTAAAAGATCTAGAAATGAACAGTTTCCTCCAGGGTGGAGCAAAGAATACAAGCTGGAGCAGGCTTTAGCCTTCAGGACAGGGTGGGGGTGTGGGTTGGAAACCTATTTCAAATATAGGGTTCTTAACTATTTAGTGTTTAAAGCACTGCTTTGGATAAAGAAATCAAAATGGGCCAGGAGCGGTGGTCCTGCAATCCAGCACTTTGGGAGGCCGAGGTGGGCAGATCGCTGGAACTCAGGAGTTCAAGACCAGCCTGGGCAACATGGCAAAACTCTGTCTCCACTAAAAATACAGAAATGAGTGGGGTGTGGTAGAGTGCACCTGTGGTCCCAGCTACTCAGGAGGCTGAGGTGGGAGGATTGCTTGAGGCTGGGAGGTGGAGGCTGTAGTGACCCGATCACACCACTGCACTCCAGCCTGGGCAGCGAAGGTGTCTCACACACACACCAAAAAAAAAAAGAAAAAGAAAAAAAATCAAAGTGAATAAACAATTTTACAGGTTCAGCTGGCCTATTATTAGAATATGATACTCTTGCCTCACAGTCGGAAACACGTGCTATCTATGACCAGACATCATATGAATGTACCTGCAAAGTGAACTTTCCTAAGGAGAATTTCCTGTTGGAATCAGCCAGTGACTAGATCACAGACTTAGTCATGTTGTTTAATTTGTTTAAGCGTATGATTAACAAGATTAAAAGCTTTCCAAAAGCTAGGCTTGAAGGTAAAGGGTCATTAGCATAACACCTATACCAAAAAAGAAATGAAGTGATTTATGAAATTAATAGTCTAATGGTTTCTTGTCAGTATGAAAGATAACTGTAACTTGATTTTCTTAGTGAATAGAGAGAAAAGCAGATTGTGACAAAATACTTGGATGGTACCCTGCCATGGCCAGCCCTGCCCAAAGCTTCTTCAGAGATAAAGAAAGTGCAAGCAGAAAGAGGCAATGTGAAGGACTCAGAGGAAGGAATAGGAAAAAAAATATTAAAAAATGAGTGTTTTGAAATTGCAAACTTCAAGTATGATTCTTATGCAAATATTATTTAAACAAGAACAGTTTTGCTCCTCCCTATATAAGATTATATGGAAATCAGAATTGTTGATTTATTTCTAACAATATGATAAAGAATGAATTCACTTAGATTTGATGATAGATCAGTCTTCAGGGAGTGGATTAGCAAATTTTCTCAATAAACCTAAATGTTTAAACTCAAAAAAACAAAAAAAGAAGCAGCAGCGTGCCTCTGATGCAGTCGCTTGCTGAGCTGAGCTGGGCTAGAGACAGACCTTTCTTGCCCATTTTCCCTTGAAAAACAAACTGGCCTTTCCTTGCCTTCTTTCCTTACTATTGAATGGTGAGGAAAGAGCAGTCCAAAGAATACAGTCACTGACCACACTTCCCCACTCCCCACCCTCTGCGGGAGTCACTTATAATCCAGCTTCTGTTCTTCCCCCATCATAGAAACCTGTCTGGCCAAGGTCACTAGCATCCTCCATGTTGCCAAATCCAATGGACAATTTTCAGTCCTCATCTACCTTAACCTTTCAACAATAGTCGACCTTTCAACACAGTTGACCATTCTTGACTTTTTGAAATGCTTCCTTCTTTTGGCTTCTGTGTTTACAAAGAGCCATACTATTAGACTCCTTGAGTTTTCTTCCCACCTCACTGACCATGCCTCAGACTCCTTTGCTGGCTTCTCCTCTTCTGCCCAATCTCTGACTGTTGATGTGTCCCAGAGATCCATTTCAGGGCCTTTTTTCTTCTCTATCTATACCTTCCTCCCAGGTACTCTCAGTCAATGTCATGGCTTTCCCTTCCAACTAGATGCTGATAATGAGGTAAGAGGCAGGACTCGACTCCAGAGGCAGGGCTCAGACACTGGACCAGACTGAGAACTAGCCAAAACTGGACCAGGGCAAAAGCAGTTTTCAATCAGACATGCCCATCAGTGTGCTGTGTCAATTTACCATTGCCATGGTAACACCTGAGTGTTACTGCCCCTTTCCATGGCAATGACCCAAAAGTACTACCCCTTCCCTAGAAATTTCTGCATAAACCACCCCTTAACGTACATGCAATTAAAAGTTAGTATAGATATGACTGCAAACATTCCCTGAGCTGCTACTTTCTGTCTGGGGGTAGCCCTGTTCTCCAGGAGCAGTCATAGAGCTGTAACATGTCCAAGGTGTAACACTGCTGCTTCAATAAAGCTGTTTTCTTCTACCTCTGGCTTGCCCTGAATTCTGTCCTGGGCAAAGCCAAGAATCTTCATGGACTGAGTTCCATTTTGGGGCTTTCCTGCCCTGCACAATGACGTCTGTATTTATATTTCCAAACCCAAATCTTCCTTTACACTCCATTCTCATATATCTACCTGCATACTTAAACTTATCTTAAGCTTAATATACTCTAAATAGATTTTCCTTACAACCTGCTTCTCTCTCTATTTCCTATGCCAATAAAAATATCAATATTTACACAGAAGCTCAAGTCAAAGGCCTAGAATGAGTTCCCTTTTATTCTCAACCCCCATATCCCATTCATTAGCAAAATCAAATCCATCCACTTTACATCCAAAGTGTATCTATCCGCCTGTAGTTCTTTCTACTTCCACCTTAGTGCGAGTCGCCATGATCTCTTACCCGGACTATTGCATCAATCTCCTAACTGGTCTTCCTGCTTCCACTATCGCCCCTCCTGTACAATCCATGTTCACCATGGCAGACCGAGTGATTTTTGCAAAGCGTAAATCAGACCATGTCAGTTGTCTGCTTAACATTTACTAATGGCTTCATATACCACTCGGAGGATATCTGAAATTCTTGCAGACATTCTAAAATTCGTAAGGTCCTTTATGATCTGTCCTCTGCCTACTTCCTTGATCTCATGTCACACCACTCTCCATTCTCTATACTCCAGCCACATTGTCCTTTATGTTCCCAAATATACCGAGCATCTTCCAGCCTTGGAGACTTTGCACAGCGGTTCTCTTTGCCTGTGATGCTCCTTCACTGATCTCTGCATGGCTGGCTCCTTTTCACTCAGTGTCATCTCCCCAAAGAGGCTGTGCCTGCACTCCAACTACAGTAGCCCCCCAGTCATTCTCTATCACTTCAACCTGTTTTATACTCTTCATAGCACTTATCACTGCCTCTTATCTTCTTTTTTTACTTGTTCATTGGTTTACTAACTGCCTTCTTGATAGAAGGTAAGCATCATATATGTAGGGACCTGATCTTATTCACTGCTTTATTACCAGGACTTCAGTGCTTGAAACATAGTAGATGCTCAATAAATTATTGTGGCATGAGTACTTTGTCCCAGTGTCTAAAAGCTAACATTTATGTAACACCTGCCATAAGCCAGACTGTTATAAGAACTTTACACATTTTCCTTTATTTAAACCTCAAAGCAACCCTAGAGCTTGGTATTATTTTCTGTATATTTTACAGATGAGGAAAACGCAGCACTGAGAGGTTACACACTCAGTAAATGGCAGAGTTGGAGTTTCAACCCAGGCAGCCTAGCCCTGAAGTCCATGCTTTTCAATACTATATTACACTGCTTGCTTTGTGCTGCCCACCTTTGTCCTTCTTGGGTCAGGAAAGGATCCTCAGGCCTGTCAACCTGAATACCAATGAGAGAAAGAGAATCTCAAGGGGGAGCAGAAAGAGCCTAAGACTGTGTTAAAGAACAACCCGTCTGGGTTTGGTTAGTTAGACCTATGGCTTTTGCTTGTCTTGGCGGAATGCTCCAGCCACTCTGATTGTGCTTTAATAACACATCCTGAGTGCATGTGAGTGTGTGTGTGTTCATCCCCACCACACCACACCACACCACACCCCCAGGGAGCACAGGAAGAAAGGAGAACAAGGGCCAGCATTCCTCTGGTTTTTGATTAGCCACTACAATGGTCAACTGGCAGGGAGGAGATCAGTGCAACATACAAAGAACCCTGCCTACGCTTTCAAGAGGCTGGGGCCTAGCAGTACCTTCAACCCTTGAGGGTCCTTTCAGGGCCAATGGCATGGGATGCCTTGGTCCATTTGGGCTGCTGTAACAAAATACCATAAACTTGGTGGCTTCTAAACAACAGAAATTTATGTCTCATAGCTGTGGAGGATGGGAAGTCCAAGACCAAAGCACCGGAAGATTCAGTGTTGGTGAGAGTCCACTTCTTCATACGGCAAAGGAGCAACGGAGCTCCCTCGGGCCTCGTTTATAAGGGCACTAATCCCATTCATGAGAGCTCCACCTTCATGACCTAATCACCTCCCAACAGCTCCATCTCCTAATACCATCACATTGGTGAATAAATGTAAGCATATGAATTTCAGAGGAACACAAACCTTCAGACCATAGCAAGGAGGCTCAATGCCTTGAGGTCCTCACATGATTTTGTTATGTCCCTCTAGCCACACAGTGTTCAGGGAATCCTTTTCATCCTTCCCCAAACCGAGGATATATTGTCAACAGATATTACAGTTTATTATCGGAGCTCTTCCCTCTGCCTCTGTTAACCACGTTGACTCCAGTCCCTAGCCCTGACCATAGAACATTAAACCCTCCTGCTATTTCCAGTCCTCACTGTGAAAAGCAATTCGATGTGGATGCACATGGCTCTTTCCTGACCTCTAAGATCTCAAGCCACCATCTCTCTCACTTTGAGCTTCTGTGGTCCTGTCTAAAGCTAAGACTGTTTCCTGGGCAACTGCTGTCTGCATTTGTAACGCCCTGTGTTGCTCTGCTGGCCAACGAGATATCCCCTATTTCTGTACCAACCTGATAAGCCAAGGCCTTTCTGGCACAGAGTTTTTCTTTAGCAGTGTTGTTGATGTTTGGTTTTTGGATGATCTAAATTTAGTCTTACCTCTGCCCAAGAAGAAATTATGGCAGATCCACCTGTGCCTTTGTATCCGTTCACTGACGGACTTCACTACTCTGGGACTCTGACATCCCTAGCCGCAATCTAGGCTTCTCTAGTATCCACAGGGACATCTATGAGGCCTGCTGTCAAACCTCACAGACCACTACGACTAGCCTTTTTGTTTATCTCTCTACCTTCCCTGCTGGCTTACAGACAGCAGAGGGCTGTAACTAGAACCGACCTGGGAGCCTGGGGCAGAGAGTCCAGAGGGACTGTGAACAGGCCATGGACATTCTCACAGTGGAACACTATCTTGGATCCATTTTTGATTGTAGATTGGCTCTAAGATGTTGGCAAAGACAAGAAAACAGTAAGAAGTATTTTTAAAAATGAGTGTGATCGGCTGGGCGCAGTGGCTCACGTCTGTAATCCCAGCACTTTGGAAGGCCGAGGCGGGTGGATCACAAGGTCAGGATATCGAGACCACCCTGGCTAACACGATGAAACCCCATCTCTACTTAAAAAAATACAAAAAATTAGCCGGGCGTGGTGGCGGGTGCCTATAGTCCCAGCTACTCAGGAGGCTGAGGCAGGAGAATGGCATGAACCCAGGAGGCGGAGCTTGCAGTGAACCGAGATTGCGCCACTGCACCCCAGCCTGGGCGACAGAGCAAGACTTAGTCTCAAAAAACAAAAAAGGAAAAGAAAAAAAGAAAACTGTTCTTAATTTGTGTGTGAATGTATAAGTGGCTTTACCAGTTGTTAGAAGAAACACAGAAACAATCTGTCTTAACTCCGTTTTACTATGTTTTCTATTCTCTGTTTGACTTCTGTATGTCAATTCAATAAATTAACTCAGTAGGTACAGTTTGCCAACAGGTGTTATTGATACATAACTAACTCTAATTTTAGGATTTATTGAAATGATTTTAAAGGCCATCTTCAACAAACATAACAATTTTATACAACTGGTAATTTCGTGCCACTAATCCAGGTATGAAGATCCAGAAAATGATGATTGAATCTGATTTTGGACTTCCTTCAGAGAAACAGTCCAAAAATCAGTTCAATAGACACCCTCAAAAAGCATGTAATAAAGTTCAACATTTATTCTCAATAAAAACTATGCATAAGCTAGGAAAAGAGAGACAATTTCCCAAGTTGAAAACGAGTATTAATCAGAACCAACAGCAAGTATCATCCTTAACATTTGTACATTAAAGCTGAGGAGACAACACAAAGGCCTTCTATTACTGCT
>NW_012101443.1:4815770-4820469 GCF_000951045.1 Mandrillus leucophaeus
ATAGAAATATAAGACCTACGTGAAGAAAACTGTAAAACTTTGCTAAAGGACATTCAAAATATGTATCTCATTCCTAGATAGAAAGATTTAATATTATACATACATAAAATTTCCCCAAATTGAGCTATCAAATCAATGCAATTCCTAAAATCGCAATGATTATATACATCCATAGATGTCTCTAATATCTTTAAAAGCAAGTTATAGGATAATATGTGCAGTAGGATGCCGTATTAAAAACAAACAACAAAAAAACTGTGTGCATTCATATATACATGTATATAAAAAGGTTTGGAAGGTTACACAGTAAACTATTTGCAGGGTTTGATTAGTTGAAGAAAATAATTATAACATCTATCAATATAATCAATGGAACCACATCTATATATGTATACATAATCTGTGTAACTATTTATATGATACACATATATAATTGTCAACATAACCAAATATTGATTCAAAATATTATGTACCCAAATTTATCCAATTGTCATTACATAATATATAGAAAAGTGGAAGCTGCTTAAGAATTTCTTGTATTTTAAAGTTTGTACTTTTTGAATATTTTGAGGATTATTTAGCTAATCTAATACATTATAGGCAAACAAGTAAGTTTTAGGCTACTAATTGGAGAAAAGACCATCACTGTCATGATGATAAAAACAATCAGAGCATCATCTTCTTTGTCATCTTGTTTATTATTTTTGTTTTGTTTTGATGTGAAGACAAAGAAGAAATAGGACTGAGCATAAGTTAGGGCATTTTCTCTGACATAAGTGAACATTTATTTTTAAATTTTTTTTCCAGTTTTATTGCAGAATAATTTATAAAATATTAAATATATTCAAGGTTTACGATGGGATAATCTCATGTACATGTATTGTACATATACATTGTGTAGTTACTATTTTGATTTTGGTTTTGTTTTGGTTTTGGTTTTGGTTTTGGTTTTTTGTGAGACAGGATTTCTCTCCTGTCGCCCAGGCTGGTGTGCAGTGGTGCCATCTCTGCTCACTACAACCTCCACCTCCTGGGCTCAAGCAATCCTCCTGCCTCAGCCTCCCAAGTAGCTGGGACTACAGATGTGTGCCACCACCCCCGGCTAATTTTCATATTTTTAGTAGAGACAGGGTTTCACCATATTGGCCAGGCTGGTCTTGAACTCCTAACCGTGAGTGATCCACCCGTCTCAGCCTCGCAAAGTGCTGGGATTATAGGAGTGAGCCACTGCGCCCAGCCAACAATTACCATTTTGTGTGTGTAGTGGGGAATGGTGTGAAGACGCTTAGGATCTACTCTTTTAGTAAATTTCGAGTAAACAATATGATGTTAGCATTATTATTGTTTTTTGAGACCGACTCACTATGTTGCCCAAGCTGGTCTGAAACTCCTGAGCTCAAGTGATTCTCCTGCCTCTGTTTCCTGAGTAGCAGGAATTACAGGCATGTGTTACCACGCCAGGCTTAGTGTTATTAACTGTAGTCACCATACTATACATTAGCTCTTCAGAAATTATTCATCTTATAACTTAGCATTTATGTCCTTTGACCATCTCCCCATTTCTCCCACCTCCTCAGCCCCTGGCAACAACCTCTCTCTACTCTCTACTTCTATAAGTTTGACTTTTTTAGATTCCACATATAAGTAATATCATACAGCATCTGTCTTTCTGTGTCTGGCTTATTCACTGATCATATTTTCTTCCTAGTTCATCTATGTTGTCACAGATGGCAGGATTTACTTGTTTTTTTTTATGGTTGAACAATATTTTGTGGTTGAATAAGAAATACATTCTTTGAACTGGTGACCAAAGTGACCAATATATGGTGGTGTTTCTCCTACAGCCAGAATACTACCTCCTATTTTAATTTGCTTGTTTGTTCTGTGAGAAAGAAGTTAGGAAAAAGCCATATGTAACATTGAGGTATGGAAGCAGAAGTCACTCCTCTCACTACTACATGTAAGAACTCACAAATATTTGCTTCTCATCCTGCAACTTGAGTCTCCGCTGGTTTAAGGCCATAGCTCTCAAGGCAGTGATACTTCCTCTGAAGTCTGTAACAGTGCTTCTTCTATTGATGTAAAAGTTGAGACTGTCACCTGGCCATTTTGAGTTCTACTGAATTAGCTTTTAAAGAAGAAATAAACAATATGAGGTTCCTCTTCTATCTTAAGCCCACTGAGAGAGTTGCATGTATCTTTAAAAGTTCAACACAACAGAAAATTAAATCCAAGAGAGGTGGTTTAAAATTTAAAGTATTTTTCTTCTAAAAATACCCCTATAGACCTAAAATAACAGATCTCTCTAATTCTATCTGTGAATTGTGTTACCAGAGAAAAAGAGAAGAAAAATATAGTAGAAAGCACACTGATAGAAATCATTGAAAACCATTCGTCTTCAGTTAACAACAACAAATCTTTCTTGAATATCTAGAGGACTACTCTGAAGTAGCTATTCTGAATAGCTACTTGTCAAATTCTTGAACTATAAAGACATGGGATACTTAATGGAAACAGATGAAGAGAAGAGAGAGAGCTATCCTTCAGAGATTCAACGACTGTAAGTTTTTTTTTTGTTTTTTTTTTTTTTTTGAGACTGAGTCTCACTCTGTTGCCAGGCTGGAGTGCAGAGGGCAATTTCGGCTCACTGCAACCTCTGTGTCCTGGATTCAAGCAATTCTCCTGCCTCAGCCTCCCCAGTAGCTGGGACAACAGGCGCGCACCACCATGCCCAACTAATTTGTGTATTTTTACTAGAGATGGAGTTTCACCATGTTGGCCAGGAGGGTCTCCATCTCTTGACCTCACGGTCCACCCGCCTCGGCCTCCCAAAGTGCTGGGATTACAGGCGTAAGCCACCATGCTCAGCCGACTATAAGATTTTAAAATTCATTCAAGAGGGAACATAAGCAAGTCCTGAGGATAAAATTATCATAGAACTTTTAAAAACACTTGATTCTCACTACAAACTCATCATAATGCCATTTCACTGGTTTTTTGGATAGTACTTGTTTTGTTTAGGTTGTTGTCTGTTTGTGTTTAAGGCAGAAGGGTCTTTTGCAAATACAGAACCTAAAAGAATATTTCAACACACTCTACATCTACAAAAAGAACTACAAAAGATTGGAACTGTAGAGGGAGACAATAAGTTTACGTGATTTATATGACTATAACAGCAAAGACATAGAAGTACCTTAAATATTATTGTCATGAAATGTCGGAGACAAAAAGTTAACACTATGAAAATTGTCTCTGAACAAAATTTAAAGTTTGAATATAATACTAAAAGATAAACAAATCTTAATTTATATTAACACTTTATACTCAATAGAGAGCTCAATAAACATTAATTTCCTTCCTTCTCTATATCAAAATAATTTGGAAAAACATCAAAAAATAAAGGAGAGATGGAAAAAACTAGACTTTATATAAAAAAAAAAGACAGATAGATATTGGAAACTTAGCAGTTTTATTGTCAAACTGGATCAAGAGCTGGTTTTTTGTGTTACCAAAACTGTTTCATCCCAAGCATAACTGGGCCAAAAGGGAGAAATCAAACTTAAAAATCCAAAATAAGGAAAGATCTATAATAACTAATATGAAAAAGTGATTCGAAATGATCATGTACTATTTATACACTAAATTTTACACCTAAATGAAAATTCTAAATATGACATCATAGAAACATGAAACAAAACTTGAGAATTCTATTGCTGCAAATCTCAGAAAATCTTTCCCTCCTTATAAGTTTGAGCAAGAGTCAATTACATTGTTTTCTCTTTGTAACGTTAATTACACTGAGGCCTCATCCAACCTGTTAGAAACTTCAGCCAAAGTATTACCCGGCTCTCTCAAAGTTTTGGGGGTCCCTAGAATGGAGTCCTGTGAAGTCACAATGAGTACAAATTGTTGTGGCCTTTGCTTGTTGCCAGGTTTTGTGTCCAGGGTGGTCACACATGTCTACTGAACTGAGGCCGTGCTGATGGCAATACCCTTGCTCTTCCAAGGTGCAGATCTTCTTGAAGCTCAGGGCATCATGACAAATTGGCATACACAAGTGAGTGGCTGTGTTCCACCTGAGTCATGGTCTGTTAGAGGAATCCCACAGCAAGATTATCTGGTTGGAGAGGCGTTCCAGAGCTTATTAAGGTTCTTTCAGTTCACGCAGAGCTTTTTCCCCCTCGGTGCACAAACTGTCTGTCTTGGTTGCAACTGGTTCGTATTGGGGTCACCACATTGTGGCCACAGGCTATTTTTTAACTCTTTATCATTATATTTGACTCCTTTTATGGAGGTCTGTCTGTCAGAGGGTCCGTATTTTTCTAGTAATTTATCACGTCTCATCACAACTCCTACCCTTAAAATGCACCCACACGTCAGTTCTCCATATGTGCTTATCTGTGTCTACAAACCGGGAAGAAGTAAAATTTTTCTCCTCCAGGAGGCTCCTGGCTGTCACACATATCAGTGATGTAGGTAGGGGTGGGCAGGGACAGTAAGCACCACCTAACTCCATCTACCCAACAAATGTAAATTTCAGCCGTAATCTAGCTGATAGGCCCTGTGTGTTAGTTAGGGTCCAATAGGGAACATAGAAATAACTCTCGTAATTCAGGCAGACATAACAATATAAGGATAAAATGCATCTGAGACTGCTTGATATGTTCTAAAACACCACCCACAATAGAAACCATTGTCA
>NW_012101443.1:4820519-4831055 GCF_000951045.1 Mandrillus leucophaeus
CTGTACTATGGATATCC
This sequence comes from Mandrillus leucophaeus, assembly GCF_000951045.1. Lineage (NCBI taxonomy): Eukaryota > Metazoa > Chordata > Mammalia > Primates > Cercopithecidae > Mandrillus > Mandrillus leucophaeus. The sequence goes on from NW_012101443.1 coordinate 4,820,537, forward strand.
CATTATAAATAAGCCAATATGTGTTTATAAGGATGCACATTGTTGCTTTGTTTGGAAAGCCAAACCTGAAACTATTTAGCAGACATAACAATATAAGGATAAAATGCATCTGAGACTGCTTGATATGTTCTAAAACACCACCCACAATAGAAACCATTGTCACCAAAGTTGCCAATGAACTCCTAAATGCCAACTGCACTGGACACACCTAATTTCTTTGCGATATTTAAAGCCATTGGACATTTGCTTCCTCCTGAAACTGTCCCCGATAAGCTTCTCTAAGACTTTTTTATTTCCCTACCTGTACAAACATAGCGTCGTAGGCTCTTTGCAAACTTTCCTACCTATCACATGATAAATATTTACTGAATAAACTACATTAGCACTGATTATCAGAAAGATTTGCAGTTTGACATAAAGTATCATTTTTCTTATTTTTCTCTGATCTGTCACCAAAAAATCCTTATATTATCAACGTTTAAGCACTTTATCCCAGAGAGTTCATTCAATATTGTTATTCTATTTTTCTGAAAAGGAAACCCAGGACTGGAAGTGAAGTCGTGCATTTAAGCTACCCAGTGAGTTAAAATCAAAGATCCAGTGGCATTTGTATAAGCCCAACTCTGAGTGCTGGTTCTGAGAGCTGGTCTGAGACAATAGTGCCTCTTCGAATAATAGGCAAATAAAAATTCCCGGGGAAGTGACAAAATATCAGTAGGCATTGTTTCTTGTTTCCTTGTTTCTGTTTTAATTTGCTTGTTTGTTTGTTTGTTCTGTGAGAAAGAAGTTAGGGAAAAGCCATATATAACATGCATATTTCTATTTTGTCCATTTCTGTCCTCCATCCCAATAACATGATTAGAATTTGAAAAGCAGTTTTCATTTAAGTAGGTTTAACTTACTGAATTTATAATATGACAAAATTATTGATTGGAATTCTATTGTATTGAATCCTATTTAGATAAATTCATTTAAATTATGTTTATAACAAACATATTAATGTGACTTTAACTTACTAAGTTTACAATATAGCTGTTATATGTTATATAACATATATATATGTTTTATTACCATATAACATTGAATTATTTTGCTGCAAACATATAACCTATTCTGTATTGGAAAACATTAACTGCCAATTTGATTGACTGCATAAGTAGCTTAAATGAGTTATTTTGGTGCTATTTGGATTAACTTTTAGTATTTAGTCATTTCCACTATGAAGAAAAAAGCCAGTGAAAATGAAGTATGATGGCTCCATACTAATTTGCAAGTAGGCCCCGGAGGTCCCAGCCTACTCACTTCTCTGGCCTTTTACCCTCTACTTCCCTTCACTCATCCAGCGTTCACTTCACGCTGGACCTTTACCATGCCAAGCGCGCCCCACCTTAGGACCTTCACACAGGCTGAGGCAGGAGGATCCCTTGAGCCCAGGAGTTTAAGACTGTAGGGCATTATGATTACATCTGTGAATTGCTACTGCACTCCAGCCTGGACAGCATAGCAAGACCCTAGGGTCTGTAAAACAAAAACAAAGAACTAATTAAAAATAAAAAAGACAGAATGTCAGCAAAAGAGGAAGGAATATGCATTAGGCTCAGGACTCCAATCTTCATTTTCTGCATTTTCAGAGCGGGCATGGTTGCTACGATTTGCTCAGGGTCGTTGTCAAGTCACCTTGCAAGATAACAGCCCGCTGAGTCACCGCTAGCACCTAGACTTACTTTCAGCAAGGAGTCCAACGCTACTGGCGGAAATCCTGTGCCTCTAACAAGCTCAGCCTCTCTGTGGGGCGTTCTTCGGGATCCCTCCGCAGGAGCGCCTGTCCTTTGGGAGGAAGAAGAGCCAACTGGGGTCATTTGCCTTGGTCTCCTCTCTTCGCTACATCCACCTAAAGGTAAAAATATACCTCACTGGCCTACTTTAAGGAAGAAGTGACTGGGGAAAGAGGAGGTAGAAAAGCCCCTGTCCCGGATAATCCCCAATTTGTTAAAATTGTATCATAAAGCTAAATGTAATTCTTTTGCTTTAAAAGTACTCCATAGAAACAATATTCAATAAAAGGTATTGAAATATTTGGAAAAATATAACATTATATCCCCCACCTTATACTTTGCACCTGAATAAATTTCCGTGAGGTGTGAAATAGAAAAACAAAAGAGCACGATAATAAAATATACATTAGTATTCATTTATTATTTAAATGAGGTAAGTTGTTCCTGGGTGTCTTAGCAAAGGCAGAAAAGAAGAGATTTCACATATTTTACTCCATATTTAAACTTTTCCACAGGAAAAAGGCATTCATTAAGTTAAAAATAAAGCGAATTAAGAAAAGTAGTCAAAGGTAGAATTTCCTTCCCATACAAAGACCTTTTGTAAATCAATAAGAAACACAAATGTTTAGTAGAAAAAAACTAGTCTGAGAAAATGAGTGACCAATTTACATGAAAAAAGCCCCCCAGGCCAGGCGTGGTGGCACACGCCTGTAGTCCCAGCTACTTGGGAGGTTGAGGTAAGAAGATGGCTTTGAGCCCGGGAGTTTGAGGCTGCAGTGAACTGAGACTGCATCACTGCACTCCAGCCTGGGTGACACAGCAAGACCCTGTTTCAAAAATAAAATAATAAAACATAAGAACCCTAAAAGAACCAAGAACAATTTCTAGCTTGACAAATGTCTAGTGTTGGTAAATGCTGTAGGAAATTGATGTTCTTATATCCTGTTGCTGGGTGTGTAAACTGGTACACATTTTTAGAAATGGTGTGCCAGTATGAACCAAAATGTAAAGTGGATATACTGTGTGATGTGGCAATTCCATTTCTAGCAAACTGTACTATGGATATCCCATTATAAATAAGCCAGTATGTGTTTATAAGGATGCACATTGTTGCTTTGTTTGGAAAGCCAAACCTGAAACTATTTAAATTTCCATCAACAGTGGACTGGTTGATAAAAATAGTATATCAAGACAAAGATATATTATGCAAATGTGAAAAGGAATGAGCTAGACATATAAGTACTGATTTGTAAAGATATCCCAGATATTTTATTAAGTGAAAAAAGCAAGCTATAGAATAGTAGGTACAGAAGGATTACACTTTTAGGCCAAAAAAAAAAAAAATCTGTAAATGTGGTGGGAGAATCCTTTTACTGAGTCCTCCTCCCCACCACCATCACCATCATTGTCATTACCTCTGTACCCCAACACCCACTGCAGGAAGCAATGAGGGCCTTCTGGGCCTCAGGGAAGCAGGGCCACAACTGAACAGAGAATAAAATAATTAATTCTCAGCTTTTTAATTTCAAAATAGACTTTTGAAACTACTGGCAGAGACAATGGGTTAAACAAATAGTGTTGGAAAGAATGACTGTTGATCCAAAAGCCAATTTTCCTGCTTTAGACAAGATAAAAATACTCCAGGAGAGAAGGGAGCAGGGGACAGAGGAGAGCTGGTGGGAGTAACATCACTCAGAGGACCAGAGCCCCACCCACCTTGGGCTGGCCGCAGAGAGAGAGGGGGAGCAAGAGAACAAGGACATTCTCTTTGCTGTCGTGACACAGGAGCATAGGGAGAGACAAGTAGAAGGTGTGCCAGGCCGATGGACCTGGGGCACCTTCACTGGCTGGGGTCCAGGAAGCAGACTCCGGTTTCATGAAAAGAATCCACAGCCAGCTGGGAGCTCTGGGTTGGCATTAGGCAACCCCATTAGCAGATGCAGCTTCAGCCACCTGGTCTGTACCCGATGCCACGAGGGTGGATGGACGGCAGTAGCCCAGAGCCAGATGTGGGCAGTGGGCACCACAATAGATGCTAGTGTGTTTCAATCTGACCAATGGCTGGCTACCTCCAAAACGCCCCACCCCTAGAATCTAGAACAGCAGCAACAATGACAATAATCCAGGGCGGAAGAACAGAGAGGAAGCTCCTCCAGCGACTGAGAACTCCTGAAATGCCTGAGTTTCCTCTGAATTGACAAATATAAGATGTTCTGCTTCTTGACAGAACTGGTGCTCAAAATAGGGATTAAAATGTTATTTTTAAAAAGTTACATTTTCCACTCCTGAATGTGATGTCCTGAAAGTAATCACACCTGCTATGTATAGATACATGCTGTTTATACATAGGGAAATTCAGGAAGGTATTTCAGAGATTTAACAGGGGACCTCTCTGGGAGTAGAAGTGAAGAACTGGGGACATGAGGAACTTTCCACTTGTGAACTGTTTGGATTTTTCAGCATGATTACTAAAGACCCTGTCCTTAAAGAGCTCAGAGGATATGAAGTCAGGCAGACAGCTAAAGAAATACTTGCAGTGGAGTGTGATGCATACTGCAATTAAATGTCCAAAGAAGTGCAAATGAGGCAAGACACATGTTCCTCAGAGGCGACTGTGCAAGCATTCAGGTGAGCCTTCGGATCTCAAGACACTTAGCAGGTGCAGCGGCAGCTGACAGCACCCTCCATTAGGATTATTTCAGATGTCCCCTGAGGACTTGGCTCGTGAGGAGAGGTTGATTCTGGAATACAAATGACCATTTTTTAGGAAGAAACCAGAAAGCTAGGAATAAAATTTTTGACCTAGATGCAGGAAAAAAAGAAATGGACATCGAGCAATACAATTGTATTAATTCACTCACTACTTTATATTAATCTTGCAAATATAAGTTTTTAAAAATCTAATTAAAGCTAGCTTTGCAAATGAGCACCACAATATTGATCAGTATCCTTGACATTACTGTTTAGCATGTGAGTTCCCAGGGTGGTACCTGTGAGATAGTAGAGAACATCTACGTCCTCATCTTTGGCACTTACACTCTTTAAATTGTACCTCTTCCCAGAGAACTGAGTGGAGAGACCCTTGGCAAAAACTTTAAACAATGGTGGAAAAGACCATGTTTTTGTTACTATTACTACTGTTATTGTCATCAATATTCTTATTATTGGTGGGATTGGGAGAGGCTGAAAAAAGGAAAAATGTCATTTGAGCGAGGTTCTGACAGACAGCTGGTGGAAAAGAATTCCAAGCTGAGGGAATAACAGGAGAAAAGGCCACAGTGTGGGAGTCAGGAGTGTTTGACGACAGCAGGGCCCAAGTCAGTGGTAGGTGTCAGAGACATCACAGGGAGCCCAGGCATGAAACCCTAACAGGCCATCATGAGAACTCAGGTTTTACCCTGAGTAAGATGGAAAGCTGGGGCATGGGGGGTCTGTGAGGATATGATTTAGAATTTAAAATCATCCTTGGGCTACTAGGATTTCAGTGGATTGCAGTGGTACAAGGACAGAAACATGGAACCTTGTTAGGAAGCTGGTGCAACACACACTGTATACAAGGCAAAGAGTTTGTGTTCCTCATATGGGGCATCTATACTGCCTCTGGGTGTCTTTTTCAACGCCATGCTTTATTGTTCAGTATAGTTCAATCTTATCAAATAAAAATAGGATGGTGAAAAGTGGGTGATCAGCCACAGCATGTTCTACCCCTCCAGTGTCCATAAGACTATCTCTTTGTAGTAGGAACTACCAAAAGTTAGAGGCAGAAAAACCAGCAAGATGACAGTTAAGACCACATTGACTAAGAGAATAGGAAGGGAACAGCCAGTATTGAATCTTGTGATGGAGGCAGAAAAATCTGGGTTTAGCAATTAAGTGTATGTGGATAGTGCAACAGAGTTCAGAGGCACGGCCTGGACATTCAATCATTTAGGGACATTTGTAATCAACTTATTGATTTTATTTTAAAAGCACTGGGCTTCTTCTTTTTTTTTTAGATGAAGTCTCGATCTGTCATCTAGGCTGGAGTGCAGTGTGCGATCTCAACTCACTGCAATCTCTGCCTCCTGGGTTCAAGAGATTCTCTTGCCTCAGCCTCCTGAATAGCTGGGATTACAGGTGCATGCCACTGTGCCTGGCTAACTTTTTTTTTTTTTAAGTAGAGATGGAGTTTTCACCATGTTGGCCAGGCTGGTCTCCAACTCCTGACCTCAAGTGATCTGCCCACCTCGGCCTCCCAAAATGCTGGGATTACAGGTGTGAGCCACCATGCCCGGCCAATTTTGAAAGCACTGGGTTTCTATAAAAATCAAAGGACATCTCTGTATGTATTGTGATGTCATTTCAGGCAGTGGAATTACTATAGGAAATCCTGGTAACTCAGAACAGAAGGAAATGCTTGTGCAAAGGACTGCCCTAAGTGAAATAGTTAGTGGGAGTAGCCCACTAACTAGAATCTAGGTGTATTTGTCTGCCAGGGCCGCCATAATAGAATAATGTAGACTGGGTGGCATAAATGACAGAAATTGATTTTCTCACAGTTCTGGGGGTTAAGTTGCTAGCAGGATTGGTCTCTGTGGCTGGCAGATGGCCACCTACTTCCTGTGCCCTCACATGTGCACATGCATCCTTACTGTGTCTCTGTATGTCCAAATATACTCTTCTTATAAGGACACCAATGATGTTGGATGCGGGCCCACCCTAACAGGCTCATTTTAACTTGATCAGTTTTTTCAAGGCTCTGTCTCCAAATACAGTAGCATTCTCAGGTTCAGAGGTTAGCACTTCAACATATGAGTTTTGGGACACATAATTCACCCCGCAACGCAATGATTCTATATGTTTTTAATAACCACAAACACGTATAACCAAAAATGTGTTCATGTGTTAAGGGATAAGTGTAGAGGAAGAATAGAGATGACATTTAAATGTGTTAAAATGCACTAAAAAGGAAAAAAATTGGAAAAAGCATTTCCCAAAAGAGTTAAACCATTGTCAAATCATTTCAAGCCGGTAGTAAGCTGGGTTAATTGTCAAATGCTTCAGCAAGCTCTAGTGGGGGAGTTAACAGCAGTTATTATCTTAAAAAGAACACATTTCTTTTAATGCTATTATGTTTTAGAAGTGCATAAAAGGTTTCCAAGGAGAGTCCCTTTTGTGTAATGATGCAAATTGTACTGAGTGGTATGCATCATTTCTGGGGTGATATCTGGGGGTAAAGTCGGAAAAATCTAAAGCCTTAGCAATATGTTAAGGTAAATTTTCTTGAACTGGAAGAATGGAGGTAGCTTCTGAAGATGGAACACACAGAGCTTTGTAAAACAGAGATAATAAGAGGGAAATAACAGGTTTTAGAATCTTGCAGGTTTCCTGCTGTTTATAGTTCATAGATCCAAATATAGCTGTGTTTTAAGTTTTTAAAACATCCATTTTGTGTGAAAATCCATCTCTATAGATAGTCTCGGCCTTAGTCAAATAGACTAGGAAAGGAATATCAGTAACCGCACAAGTCTCTTTAAAAGGAAATGATTTGCACCAAGGATTCCTGGCTATCTGGATTTTCTGAATATAAACAAAAGAACTTCTGGGGAAAAACAGCAGAATAAAAATCATTAAAATGGAAGAAGAAAGAAAGAAATCAAAAGGGAGATATAAGAGTCTACTATGACTAATTTTTACTTCTGCTAAGTTACTTTTTTATTTCCTGGCACTAATCTCCTTCCGAGGCCAAGACATTTTATCTCACTTATTTATGCTCCATTACAAGTATTTCTCCTGAGGTTGGTATTTGGGGAGTGTGGAACAATCGAACGTTTGCAAGTGCCTTGGCAAAGAATCGTTGTTTCTGTTTCTTTCTCTCTCTTTTTTCCACCATGAATCAATTAGACATTTACCTTTATTACATTTATGAATGTACCCTGAGTCTAAAAAATCTCTGAGTGAATCTAGGCCACACACCAAGTATCTCTGAAGTGTTTAGGTGCTACTGGGATGATAACTTCATAAATAATTATGTGCTAGATTTTGTTGTTATTCACTAATGAGACATATTCCTGTTTAAAGTTGTTGCAAAGAACTCATCTGTGAAATTCCAGTAAAAGATGTATCACTTTTTTAATATCCCCCAAGTCCCCATCTCTGATACACCATCTTGCTTCCAAACTTCTTGAGGAAGTTGAAAGTTCAATGGCGGTCCCTCTGTTGACTCCATCTTTATCATTGTCTCCATCACAGGTATTTTGTTCTAATGGCATCTCCCAATGAACCATTGTTGTGTTAAATTGTCAATCAGATGTTCACACTGAATCTGTAACTGTGCATACAATTAAGATGTGATGTAATTTACAAAGTGATGTAACAGTAGGATGCGGCTCAGTCTCATAGTCCCCTTATCATGAATGATCAGGCAAAAAGCCACCCTATGCCTGTGTTTGAGACGATTTTCCAATAATATTCTTTATTTGCATTGCATTATTTACATTTTATACTTTCACAAAGTGAAAAGTACAGCAGTAGGAATAGCCAGCACTAAGCACAAGTGATATTGACCAAAAGTCTCTTTCTCGGCCAGGTGTGGTGGCTCAAGCCTGTAATCCCAGCACTTTGGGAGGCCAAGGCGGGCAGATTGCTTGAGCCCAGGAGGTTGAGACCATCCTGGGCAATACGGCAAAATCCTATCTCTACTAAAAATACAAAATAAATCAGCTAGGTGGGGTGACACATGTCTGTAATTCCAGCTACTTGGGAGGCTGAGGTGGGAGGATTGCTTGAGCCCTGGAGGCTGAGGCTGCAGTGAGCTCTGATTGTGCCACTGCACCACTCCAGCCTGGGTGACAGAGTGAGACCCCGTCTGAAAAAAAAAAAAAAAAAAGAAGTCTTTTTTTCTCTCTCTCTTTCTACCTGCTTTTACATATTTTACATAATGTCTGTTTTAATCCAGGCCCTATATCAAAGCGCTGGGTATTAAATATTCAAAGATGAATAAAGTAAAGTAGCAATGATAATTCAGTATAATAAATGCTATGCCCATGGTATAAACTAGAGGCTATTGGAGCATATCTTAATTTAGGGCACACCTAAATTGGAGTCTAAGAAAAATATGATGTATGAGTGTTTACTTAGTTATTCCTTCCAAGAAGCAGAGGTGAAAGTGTGGAGAGTGAGAGAGCGGATTAAAAAAAAGTTGATAAAGGATGTCAATGAGCAACTGTGGGCATCAGGGGCACAATCCCACTGGAGTCCCTCTGAAGAACTGGGTAGAACGAACCTCAGAATCATCTCACTGGAGGATCCACTGATTCCAGCCCCCTATTAATTGGCTGTTGCCTCTGGGGTGTATTAGCGTCCTTCACACTTGTTTGTTGCTTCTGTAACCAAGCTGAGCAGCTTTGTATGGATTCAGAGAGAGCCCAGAGGCAGCAAAGCAGAGGGAAGCTTCAGAGAGGATTTGAAGTGGGGAGTGGACAAAGCACATGAGCCCCTTCCCAGGAGGGCCAAGAAGCTGTGGCACAGAGCATCACAAGCATTGGCTACAAAAATAAAATTAAGGGGCTCCTAATTTTATTTTGGAGAAGGGAGAGGAGGTTTCCCAGAGTAAACAAGCCCGAAGCTAAACCTCGAAGAGGAATGGGCAAAGGAGAAAAGGCATTCTAATAGACAGAGGAGCTTGAGCAAAAGAGGGAGCACACTAAGAGAAGCGCGAATATTTAGGTAGAGATAATGTGCAAGAATAGAGAGAAAGAGATGAATCCAAAAGAAATTCAGGATGTTGACTGACAAGACTTGTGAAAGGTAAATGGTGTTTTAATGGGAGAAAGGGGGAGAAAGAAGTTTCTGGTTATGGCGGCAGAGTAGGCAGATGCAGAGGGAAGGATAGAAAACTTGTTTATGCGATGAGGAATATGGCAAGTTCAGCTTTGCTCATTAAATGTCTATGGTGCCTATAGAATGTACAGGTGGTGACATCTTATAATTACATGTCTGAAACATGAATCCATTAGATACCTGCCTTTATTCGATTTATAAAAGCACTCTGAACCTATTTAAGCACTGGGTGCATCTGGCCATGCATTAACTGTCTCTGAACTCAGGGGAGAGGTGAAGTCTAGAAACACAGATGTATCTAAACCCATCCTAAGGGGTTATCAAGGATGTAGGTTTAAGTGAGATTATGCAGAGTATGTAGAATGAGGAGAGACGAGAGTAGAGAACAGAGCCTTGATGTTTAAATGGCAGGTGAAGAAAGAGAACTCCAAGATGGTTATTGAGAACCTGTGGTTGAAGGAGTAGAAGGAAAATCATGAGAAAGTAATAAAATGGGAACCAAGGGCAGTGAGAATGCCAGAGAGAGAAGACAACAATGCCAGCCACAACACAGAGGTCAAGGAAATTAAAAGTGAAAAGTATCTTTTGGGTTTAGTGATGGAGAATTGGTTGGGGATCATAGCATAGTGAGAGTTGCTGCTGCCATGCACACCAGGCCCTGGGCTAGGTGCTTTGTGTCCACTCTTTCACCGAATCCTCAAGCCAGCCCTCTGAGTTGTTGCCACTATTCTATGCAGAGTGTGACACATGAGGAGTGGAAGACACAGAAAGATTATGTCATGGCTGGGCGCGGTGACTCACGCCTGTAATCCCAGCACTTTGGGAGGCCAAGGCGGGCAGATCATGAGGTCAGGAGATCGAGACCATCCTGGCTAACACGGTGAAACCCCGTCTCTACTAAAAATACAAAAAAAAAATTAGCT
>NW_012101443.1:4831310-4843488 GCF_000951045.1 Mandrillus leucophaeus
CGAGGTCAGGAGATTGAGACCATCCTGGCTACCACGGTGAAACCCCGTCTCTACTAAAAATACAAAAAAATTAGCCTGGCATGGTGGTGGGTGCCCGTAGTCCCACCTACTTGGGAGGCTGAGGCAGGAGAATGGCGTGAACCCGGGAGCGAAACTTGCAGTGAGCTGAGCTTGCGCCACTGCACTCTAGCCTGGGCGACAGAGTGAGACTCTGCCTCAAAAAAAAAAAAAAAAAAGCCTGCTCTCTGGTTTATGTATGGCCACTTTCCACTATGTCCTCACATGGTGGAAGGGGTGAGAGAAGTTGCTAGATCTCTTTAATAAGGACACAAAACCATTTCGTGAGGGCTTCACCCTCATGACCTAATAACCTCCCAAAGGCCCCACCTTCAAAAACCCTCGCATTAGGGATTACGTTTCAACACATGAATTTTGGGTACAGTGTTGGAGGGGACTTAAACATTCAGTCTATAGCAACTATAATACCTCATAGGTGCCACACCAGGAGAAAGAATATCTTTTCCATGGAGGCAGGAGGGAAGAAGGTAAGGGACATGTGAAGGCAAATATTGGCTGTGTGGGAGTGGAGGAAATTTGTGCAATTCATGTAAGCCTCCGTTTTCTCTGTTAAGACTTTGAGTTCCTTTTCTGTGTGTTTGTTTGTTCATTTGTTTGTTTGTTTGTTTGAGACAAGTGTCACTCACTCTGTTGCCCAGGCTGGAGTGCAGTGGTGCAATTTCAGCTCACTGCAACCTCCACCTCCCGAGTTGAAGTGATCCTCCTCCCTCAGCATCCTGAGTAGCTGAGATTACAGGCACGTGTTACCACACCCAGCTAATTTTTAGTAGAGTTGGGACTGTCACCATGTTGGCCAAGCTGGTCTCGAACTCCCAGCCTCAAGTGATGTGCCCATCTCAGCCTTCCAAAGTGCTGGGATTACAGGCATGAGCCACTGTGCCTGGCCTTTGAGTTCTTTTTCTGAGACAAAGTAGGGCAACGTGAAGATATGATAGGGAAACTGAGGGCAGAGGTGAAATTTCAGAATAAATTGCTGGGGGAAGAAGTGGACGTCTCTAAATCTGGGGCCTCAAAGCTTGTCTGCTTCTAAGAACTGTCTATCCTCCCATGCCATCTACCCAGATGCAGTTGGATCACCCATGTTCCAATTTTCTCTGCATACAATATAAACACTTTATTTAAGAGCAACAGATAATTCCATGTGGGCCAAGTGGTTGACCTATCCAAGACCAAGCAGCAGGTTCCATGTAGCCTGCTAGCCTCTAGCCCTGACCCCAATAGGGTAAGCACATCTCCCTCCCACCTGGCCTTTCATGCTCTTGATTATGGAGTAGCCCAAGAAGTCCATGAATTCCACATGCACCTGTGTGCACTGTCCCTGCTAGTGAGTCCTGCCCAGAACCTTGGTATCACTGGCCAGCTTAATAGGCTGTACATGGCTTGTGTTCATGGTGGCAGCACAGCTGTGGTCGGGCAGAGATGCTGTGTTAGAAATTGACTTACCCTTCTGATCATAGATGTTTGGTTCATCAGTGGGCACCTGATCCAAACTTAGCCAATCCTATTTTCTTGCCTCCCAGTCAGGGTTGATTCTGCGCTAACTAGAGTCCCTACCCAGGAAAAAGTAGAAGTGAAAATAAATCATCTCTCTTCTTGTGTAAAAATTGTAAGACATAAAGATGGAGGATGTTGGTGACTGGAAGGTCTTAAGAGGATCAGTATATAAAACCCCTGCTATATTTATTGATGTATACTAATACATTTCACATTAATGTATATTATAATAACACATATTAATATATATATCCAAGCTCAGAACCAACTGAGAGATAGATGCAGGACTCAGACCGTTGGAGATCAAGATATCATACTTAATAAATGCCAACAAGCCTGGAGACGGTAGCAGAGAATATGATATGTGGACCTACTTATGTTCCACCCCTGAGTTAAAGAGAATTACTCACCCAGTCATAGGCACAGCCGCACTCGTGCTGGCTCTCCCAGTATGGACCTGACTCTTTAAAACTCACTGCATGGGCCGGGTGCAGTGGTTCACATCTGTAATCCCAGCACTTTGGGAGGTCGAGGCGGGTGGATCACCTGAGGTCAGGAATTCGAGACCAGCCTGGCTAACATGGTGAAATCCCGTCTCTACTAAAAATACAAAAATTAGCCAGGTGTGGTGGTCGGCGCCTGTAATCCCAGCTACTCGGGAGGCTCAGGCAGGAGAATCGCTTGAACCCAAGAGGTGAAGGGTGCAGTGAGCAAAGATCACACCATTGCACTCCAGCCTGGGCAACAAGAGCGAACCCCTGTCTCAAACAAACAAACAAACGAAACAAAAAAACAAAAACAAATACTCATTTCCCAAACAGAGAGAAGGAAGGATGCATCTCAGTCACATATATTCCATCTCTTTCTCCAAACTCACCAATCAGCCAGATCTCTCCTTCCCTGGAGAGAGGTTGAGGTGTAGGGCTGCAGAGAAAGCAGAGGATGGGCCTTGATAGAAGTGCCTACACTTGGAAATAGGGGGAAAAGGGGGAAGAGTCCCCTCTGCCCAACCTTGGTACTTTCTTACCATGTGAACCAGAGAAGCAGATGAAACTGTAGAGACAGGGAAACAGAAAGACAGAGAGAGAAACAAAGCAAATGAGAGATGTAGAGGAAGTCCTGATAGCATTTGAGTCTCTGGTTCCAGTTGTTCCTCCCGCCTGTGGATTTTTTCCATTTTACTGTGTTCCATGAAAATTATAACAAAATCATCAGGCTCAGGTCTTGGCTATGTAACATACGGTGATCGTATTTTCAGTGCATTTTTCTCCCAGTCATCACCAAATTGGACCATCATCAGAGCCATAGTATTGTATACTGGAGACTGTCATAGCCTGGGTTCCCCTTAAAGGAGAGCCTGAAACAAATACTGTACTTAACTTGAAGTACTTTACTGAGGAGTGTGATTCAGGAAGGAGGAATGACGGGGGAGAGCTAATACAAAGATACACTCCTTTTTGCTCACTCCCTCTCACTGGACCGCTGGACTGCCTTGTGAAACTCAGGGCTGCCCAACTGGGCAGAAAGTGGAAAAAGCATTTATCTCATCAAGGGTTTGGCCCTGCCTTTGCAGATTGTTGCAGCCCTCAGTGTCCACGGAGAAGCCCAGGCTGGAGCACTGGAGACGGCCATGTGCAGAGATGCCAGGCACTGTCTGATTGTGATTGCAGGAAACTGGAGCCCACACAGAACTGGTTGTCGCAGTAGGAGCTGGAATAAGAGACAGGTGAGGCTGGGAGGATTTCAACAGGTACCCAAGAAACATCACACACAGAGACCTTCATGATGAAATTGGTTCAACTGACTCATAAAGAAGTAATACACTTGTCTCTTTTAAAAATATACTACACATTTTTGTTTGGAGAGTTAATCGGAAAAAACTCAACACTTTTCTCACTCAGTTTTAAACAAGCTCTTTTCAGAGAGGCTAAAATAATATCATTTGTAGATTATTGTTGTAAATATCTTGGCTTTAGTTGTCTTTAATAATATATCAGGCTTCCTCTCCGTTCTTCCCACCAGCTCTGCCCTAACGAGTTGAGCAAAGCCTTAAGTCATTCCACATTTACAAAACAGGAGGAGTGTATCTAATAACAAACAAAAAGCCAAAAGGATTAATATAAGATCCCTGCCCTTGACACAATTGATTAATTCTATAAAATGATTAATAATATAACCAGTAGACTGCCATTTAAGACCTTCCCTCAGTCTAATGAGGGCCCAAAAGAAAACACATAAAGGAGATGTCATGGTTGGAATATGGAGTATTTAGGATTGATCCTAGACATTCCTCCAGCAGCTTCAGCACCACAGCAATTGTGGATTCTTGCTTAAATAATGTTCCCTTTTACTCCACTAGGTGTTACTGGTTTCCTAACGTTGTTCACCTTTGGGTAGACTTCCCTCCCCTTCCCCCTTTGGATAAGCAACAATTTTTAACCAATCCTTGTATTAAATTCTCTCCGTTTGAAATACTTAGAATGGTTTTTGTTTTCTGAAATGAACACTGATAATACATATACACAGGGGTTTGTGTGTGTGTGCATGGATGTATGTGTTTACATAAGTATATCTTATCCAGGTACTGTGTATCCTTTCCTTTTTGCGTTGGTGATATCAGAGTGTTGGTATTATCCTGTCTCTCAATTTTTTTCAGTTAATAGTACATTTTGGAAATCTTTCCATATCAGTTCATATGAGCTAGCTTCCTCATTGATTCTAAGGGATGCAAAGTATTTACCTGGTTGGATATCCCATCATTTATATAACCAGGACTCCACTGGTGATCATTCAATTGTTTCTAAGTTTTTTGCTATCATCAACAACGCTGCAATGAACATCTTTGCGCATATATGTTTGCATACTTGTTCAAGTAGATTTCTAGAATGACACGGGGTTTCTGGCTTGCTCCAGTTTTAAAAACTGTATTCAAGAAGAAGCCCCTGGTTTGTGGCCTCCTTCTGGTAATTGGGTCACAGATTTGGCTTTTCCATGGGGGAGTCCTTGTCTTTTGTTTATCAGTACTCCAATCCCCAAAGAACTGAGACTTGGCTTTGCTCTTGTTCGTTTCTTACCAGAGGCTAAAATCCTGTATCTGAACCTCCTTCCAAGTACCCTGCTTTCTACTTTGCCACCTCCTAACAGACTTCCCTGATGTCTGCTTCCATATTGGGATATTTCTGTACCTAAATTCCAATTTCCATGCTTTACATATTGGATACCTGTTAATAAATACTGAATCTCATTGATACCATCTATATCAACTTCAATTTGTTGCCTAAATTTCTGGATAGCATTTTATCTGCTGAATTGGATTGCTTGTATCTGTAGATGAACTTCTTGAAAACAGACAGAATTGCATATTATTCTTCTTTGTAGCCTTACGGGCTCTGTCTTATGATAGGGGCTTGCGTCTTGCCATGATGTACTTGTGCATCTGGGAATTATCAAAGATTAGGGGACGTAGACCTTATGCATGCTGAATATACTTTAATTAGAAAATGGGATTAAGGATTAGGATAGAAAAAGGAAGTAAAGGGGAGTGCAGAGATAGAGTTTCTGCAGTTCTGAAGATCAAGTAGATGAAATTTGTGGTGTTTGCATCCTGCTTTCTAGTACCAGAGCCAGACGAAAGGAAGAGCTTGAATGATATGGAGGATGGAGTATAGGAGGGTCTGAGGTTTGGTATGAAGCTACCAGGAAGGTTATTATAGCCTCTTGGTACTCTGAGATACTGAGGTTGGCTCCTGTTCCTCATGCCAGTAACTCCAGTGACACAGTCACATGCCTCTGGAACAGAACAGGAGGCATTCACAAGCATCTCACTGAAACTTCAGAGGAAGGAAATCCTTTAAAGTATCTATTTTGCAAAAAGTGGTAAATGCAAAAAGCAGACCGCCAGTTGTTGCCAATGTGATATATAGAACGTCATTGTTCCTATCGTTACATGGTAAACTGCTTGTATTATTTACAGGAATATAAAAATATCTATGAGGACTTTCATACATTAATTCCCAGTTTCAGTCCTCATCATCTTAGTTTTTCCATAAAATCGTGAAGTTGCTAACTAAAAATTCTCCTGCCTGTAGTTTTTCAGGGCTCTCTAATTCCTGTAGGCAGAAGGGACTAATAAACACAGGAATTCTACCTGGGGAATGCGATGGCATTTTCTGGTGCAGTAATGCCTGAGATGCATCTTGAACATGAAGAGTGGAGAGTTTGTCCATCTGACATCTGATCAAATAAGAGGGAATACTCCAGGCAAGGAAATGTCATGAACAAAGCTATCTATGCAAGACCAAGAGAGCAACTAAGTTCAGAAACTGCGCATAGATAAGTATTGTTGAAATGTAAAATAGAAGGGGTAGTATATTTATTATCTATATTTGTATAACAAATGACCACATATTTAGTGACTTAAAACAACACAGTTTCTGTGACTCAGGAGCCTGGCATGTTTTAACTGGGTCCTCCATTGAGGGTCTCATAAGGCTAAAGTCAAGATACTGGTATCCTTTCTTGGAGCCTCAGCTAGGGAGAAATCTGTTTCCAAGCACCATTGGTTGTTGGCAGTTGTAGGACTTGTGGTTGTAGGACTGAGGTCTTGTTTTCTTGCTGGCTCTCAGCAGGGAACTACTCCCAGCTCAAAGAAGTCACTCTCAGGTCCTTGCCATGTGGCTCCCTCCAGTTCAGCAATGGAAAAGAGTCCTTTCAGTGGATCCCTCTATCGATTTGAATCTCTTTGACTTCTGCAACCAGCAGGAGAAAACTCTCTGGTTTTAAGAGGCCCATGTGATTAGGTTAGGCTAACCAGGATAATCTTCCTTTCTTACTGTCAACTGATGAGCAAACTTAATTCCACATGCCATCTTAGAATTCTGCCTACCACAGGCAGACCTTTGGATAATGACGCCGAACAAGAAACAGTTTTGGATGCCTCGTTTTGAATAGATGTTGACACTTAATGAATATCTACAAGAAAGAAAACGATATGTTAAAGGACTAAAAACTACATAAAATGAAGTCTGTTACTTAAGCAAAACTGAGGTGTTTTGCCTCAAGCAAAGGAGACAAATTCAAATTTTGAAAGTGACAAAGAGGATGGATTTGATTTATCTGTGTAGCAGCTGATGGTGAGCGGAAGTCACAGGTAGAGCCAGTACAGTGCAATACAGAGAAGAATTTTAATCCTCCACATTCTTTGTGGTTTTTTTTTTTTTTTTTGATATTAATTCTTGAACCTCACCCAGATCTGTGGATCCAGAATCTCTGGGAGTAGAGCAGGTGGTCTTTACTGTAGAGTCAAAACTGCCTCTTCTCTTCATGCCTCCTCCTGTTTATTACGTAGTCAACCTACCACCACCGCTGCCATCACCTTCATTACCACTGCTTTGTTATTATGGGTTTCTCTTAAAGGGAACTCAAATCACAACTCAGGCAAACTTTATAAAGTCCCTTTGAAGTAAGTTGATATAAAATATTATATGGATATAAAAAGATGAAGTGACTAAGGCTGCTTTTTTGTTTACCCACTGAAACAGGAGATTGTAGACTCATGCTACAACAGGAATGAACCTTGAAGACATTATGCTAAGTGAAATAAGCCAGGCAAAAAAGGACAAATATTGTACGATTCCATTTATATGAAGTACCCAGAGTAGTCAAATTCACAGACACAGAAAGCAGAAATGGTGGCTGCCAGGGCCTGGGAGAAGGGAGAAGTGGAGTTGTTGTTTAACGGGTGAAGAGGTACAGTTTTGCAAGATGACAAGTTCTGGAGGTGGATGTTGGTGATGGTTGCGCAATAATATGAATGTATGTAATTCCTTTGACACAATACACTTAAACATGGTTAAGATGGTCAATTTTATGTTAAGTATATCTTACCACAATTAAAACCATTTTTAAAAGGGAGATTGTATCAATGTAAAGGTGTGAGAGTTCCCTAGCAAGTTTCTTTCCTTGGAGAGTCCTACTGTGTCCTCATAGAGTTAAAGCACTTTCACAGAAAAAAATTTCTCAACTCAATGATTTTAAGAACTCAGAGCTTCAGCCATAGACCACATGCTGGAAATGAGCTAGCTTTTAGAATACAACATATTTTAATAAATGTGTTTATTTTATTTCATTTGTTTGGTACAGATTACTAAACAACCACTTCACTAGAATGTGATCCAGAAAGAAAACACAATCACCAGGACTTGTTTTCAACAGACAAGTCTTCACGGAGTGATAATAGGTTATCTGTAATAGAATCCCTTCATCCCCTAAAATAAATGTCCAAATAAATTAATATCAATATCAGAATGCCAAATTCCATCTACCTCCATGTTGATGTCTAGGCCCCGGGTTTGCCTTGTTCTACATATAGAACGTGGCAAGAGCTGAATGTCAAACATCGTCGGATTCCAGTACTGTTGCACCTACGATGCTGTGATTTTTTCACTTCTAGAAGAGCCTCTGTGTTACAGTCTATTTCTAAACTGTAGATTAATCTCTTCTTTTTCTAAACTCTATTCCTTAAATTCTCATATGTAATGATAGTCTTGAAGATTTCGATCTCCAAAGCAACTTTTAAAATTGATATGAGCATAGTATTTGAGGTTTCATTCTTCCAGAAGCCATCAAATTATACATACGGAGATTCCCTTTACTCTGCTTCCCACATCCATCTTTACAACACTCTGAAAGGTTTTTCAGTCAAGAATCTCATTTCACCAGGTTACATATGCTCTACAATAACCTCTGTTTTTTTTTGTTGTTGTTGTTTTGTTTTTTTAATAACGGTAACAAAATAGCACCAGTATTTTTTTTTTTTTTCAAATTATGAGCAGATCCAAGAATGACATAAGTAAAATTTTGCACTCTTCCCTGGGGAATCCAGATCTAAAATATCTACTAAAAGTAAATAAAAAGTTTACATAAGATCCAATACATATATAAACGATGACACTTGTTTGTTTCTGAGGCAGGCATTTAGAGACATATATTTTCCGATAATTATGTAGGCTCATGTCTAATCCTGCTGTAGCTGTAGAAGCTACTGATTATCCACCCTTAAGTCAGAAAGACTGCCCATCTACGAGTGAAGTATGATATTGTGGTTAATTGCAAAATGCTAACAGCACTACCAGAGGCCCAATTTGTCACCACCCACAGGTCTACCTTGTGGGTTTCCAGGCCACAGTCTGCACTGCTTCTCCAACATTATTGTGAGGCTGGCCATATTTGGCTGTTATCTCTGCTGGCTGTTTCATCACCATGACTCTGCATGTGTCTGTGCGGACATGATAGAAAATTAGTCCAGGCATGAGGCACTTGAGAATGTTCTGCTCACTGACCACAAATTTTAATGAAGCATATAATCTGAACTTGGGTTCTGTTCAATTATTTGACTCCTCAGAATTGCTTACCTTTGTGAAGGTTGTTAGCAGTTCCAATTCGATAGTTTTTTTTTTTTTCTTATTTTTTTCCTCCTTGGTTACATGTCTAAGATACTGATTTCATTTTAGTTCTTATTGGTAACCATATTATTATTGTGTAGTTATTTCCTGCCTGGTTGTGGAATGCTTTTTTTTTTTTTTAAACAAAATTCTTCTCTTTAATACTTTCTATATGCTACTAAGTTTAACTTTTTAAATAATATTATTTTTCCTTAGATATGTTTCTGTTTTAAGAAACCAAACTGTTACTTATTTCAAAAAACTGCCATATATTAAACTAAAACATTATTTTTTCTTAATCTATATGAATAAGAAATTATATTATGATCTTATAAAAGGGAAAGTGTTTCTATTAATGAATTTCAAAGGTAAAAGGAACCATTTGGAAGCACGTTAAACTGCTGGCATGGCATCATGCGTATTATGTTATCAACAGTTCATGCTTGACAGCTCAACCTGATAAGCTTGGTTGGATAACACAGCTAGTTTAACATAAGAAATAGAGTAGGTCGGCCAGGTGTGGTGGCTCATTCCTGTGATCCCAGCACTTTGGGAGGCCGAGGTGGGTGGATCACGAGGTCAGGAGTTCAAGACCAGCCTCACCAACATGGTGAAGCCCCATCTGTACTAAAAATACAAAAATTAGCCGGATGTGGTGGTGCGTGCCTGCAGCCCCAGCTACTCGGGAGGCTGAGGCAGAAGAATTGCTTGAACCCAAGAGGTGAAGGTTGCAGTGAGCCAAGATCTATACTCCAGCCTGGGCAACAGATCAAGACTCCATCTCAAAAAAAAAAAAAAAGAAAGAAAGAAAAAGAAATAGAGTAAGTCAACCTTTCCCAAAATAAATGCCATAGAACCCCAGTTCCATAAGACATTCATAGGCATTATGCCTCAAAATGTTCTTTTATTCAAAAAATTTGGGAAGTAGTGAGTTAAAGTAAACAAGTTTATTTACAGTATGACTTTTAAGAACCTTTCAAATGCCCATGTATACTGTGGAGCTCTAAGAGTCAGATATAGCATGCAACATCTCCAGTGTGTGTGTGTATGTTTCAGAAAATCTGATAGGACTAGTATTCTTTAAAACACACTTGGAGAAATACTGAAATACCAGAGGAACTCTTGACCTAGAGAATAGTCTGACATGGTATAAATTAGTTGATGCAATTTCCTAAAATTTTTTAGTGGCTTTCTAGAGGTCATGCTAAAAAACTTTGTAAAAAGTCTTGAGGTCCTAAACTGTCCGTTTAACTAGATAGCTTCATGTCATTATTTATTTATTTATTAGAGACCGGGTCTTGCTCTATTGTCCTGGAGTGCAACAGGCTGGAGTGGAGTGGCGTGATCATAGCTCACTGCAACCTCAAACTCCTGGCCTCAAGCAATCCTCCCATCTTGGCCTCCTAAAGCACTAGGATTACAGGCATGAGCCACCACGCCTGGCCTTCATGCCATTATTTAGATAAAGGCAGGGTCTCGCTCTATTGCCCTGGAGTGCAACAGGCTGGAGTGGAGTGGCGTGATCATAGCTCACTATAATCTCAAACTCCTAGCCTCAAGCAATCCTCCCACCTTGGCCACCCAAAGTACTAGGATTACAGGTATGAGCCACCACGCCTGGCCTTCATGCCATTATTTAGATAAAGGCAGGTGAGACATGAAGATGTGTAGCTCATTTTGGGGTGGGGACACCCTAAAAGTCTATTAGTCAGACTTCATGCTGTTTGCAGCTGGGACACCTTCCTGTCTGTATCAACATTCTGTCTTGCTTGGGAAAAGGCCACTGTGGAAACAATACACCTGTGTAGCAGGTAGACTGAAATCAGATGTGTCTAAACATTTTTTTGGCAAAACAGTGGGATGAACTTTCCAGAAGCACATTTTCCTGAGCCCTGAAAAGCCTCTTGGGGAAAACTCATCCTGGAGGAAGCAGATGCTAGACGTTGTAAGAGCTGGACTCAGTAAGAAAATGTTGGTAGTTGGAGGAGGAGAGGATGTTATGGAAACAACATCGATATCAATCTGAAATGTCAAGTCTTAATATTCAGATTTGTTTCCTGACCCAGACAGAACCCACTGGACTTATATTGGGTAATTGGGAAGAGGGGGTCTGTAAAGGAAATATTAAAGGAGATACTTAACTTTGTATGACTCACAGGACTAGGTCGGCTTTCCACCTCCTCTAAGAGTGTTACACATAAGAAGCCCCTGCTTTGTAACAGAACGGTACAACCTTTGGTACCTCAAAAGCTCTCTGCATCAGCTGTCTTGGGAGGTGTTGAAGCCCCAGGAAGCTGGTGGATGCCAAGTGGGAGGTGGTGGTACCCAGTGGAGAAAGGTTTGCAAAGGCATAAAAGATGTTGTCTAAGGACTCCCAGAAGTATCTGAAGGAACCTTTGCAGGGGAACTCATAGGTAGGCTCGTTGGGGCAGAAGTTCATTTATCCAAAGGAGTTGGGTAACTGCTATTAACATAACCCCATCGATACCCACAGGCCTATGGTAATTTATGACACAGAATGTGCAGAACTGTTAGCCACACACTCAACTTTGGCCCCTTCATACCAGCGTCCTCCGGGAAGGGATCTTCCGGGCTCAGAGCTAAAACACTTAGCTGGACTAGTGACAGAACTTCAGAAGTCATCTTCCACTCTCATGTACATTCTCTATACTTTCTGTCTTGCAGCATAAGGCACAGGCTGTATGTGCCATCTTAGGCAGCATCTTTGATTCTAGAATTTTAAGAGGAAATGGAGTAAGGCCAAAGAGGGTGGGGTTTAGATGTTGGCTGTTTAGAGCTGGCCACAGGCTTAGGAAGACATACACTGCCTGTGAAGGTATCTGTGTTCTCCAGTCCAGTGCAACAGGATACGAAAGCAGATAAAGATGCAAGAAGGAAACTCTAGGAGAGTGTGTATTTGGCTAGAATAACTCCGTGCATTTTATTTCTTGTAAACCATAGTACAGCAATAAGCAATAGACAGGATTTGGATTTACCTAATCTAAATTATTGGGGAAACAATAATATAAACTCAGAATCTAAAGGGAGAAAAAGTGCAATTGATTTCTCCCTCCTTCCGATCCCTCCTCCTATCTGCCCCCACCCCCCCACACACACAGAAGCCATTCCTGAGCATTCCTCTGCCCAACTCAGGAGATGAACTT
>NW_012101443.1:4844983-4848320 GCF_000951045.1 Mandrillus leucophaeus
AAGTCTATTAGTCAGACTTCATGCTGTTTGCAGCTGGGACACCTTCCTGTCTGTATCAACATTCTGTCTTGCTTGGGAAAAGGCCACTGTGGAAACAATACACCTGTGTAGCAGGTAGACTGAAATCAGATGTGTCTAAACATTTTTTTGGCAAAACAGTGGGATGAACTTTCCAGAAGCACATTTTCCTGAGCCCTGAAAAGCCTCTTGGGGAAAACTCATCCTGGAGGAAGCAGATGCTAGACGTTGTAAGAGCTGGACTCAGTAAGAAAATGTTGGTAGTTGGAGGAGGAGAGGATGTTATGGAAACAACATCGATATCAATCTGAAATGTCAAGTCTTAATATTCAGATTTGTTTCCTGACCCAGACAGAACCCACTGGACTTATATTGGGTAATTGGGAAGAGGGGGTCTGTAAAGGAAATATTAAAGGAGATACTTAACTTTGTATGACTCACAGGACTAGGTCGGCTTTCCACCTCCTCTAAGAGTGTTACACATAAGAAGCCCCTGCTTTGTAACAGAACGGTACAACCTTTGGTACCTCAAAAGCTCTCTGCATCAGCTGTCTTGGGAGGTGTTGAAGCCCCAGGAAGCTGGTGGATGCCAAGTGGGAGGTGGTGGTACCCAGTGGAGAAAGGTTTGCAAAGGCATAAAAGATGTTGTCTAAGGACTCCCAGAAGTATCTGAAGGAACCTTTGCAGGGGAACTCATAGGTAGGCTCGTTGGGGCAGAAGTTCATTTATCCAAAGGAGTTGGGTAACTGCTATTAACATAACCCCATCGATACCCACAGGCCTATGGTAATTTATGACACAGAATGTGCAGAACTGTTAGCCACACACTCAACTTTGGCCCCTTCATACCAGCGTCCTCCGGGAAGGGATCTTCCGGGCTCAGAGCTAAAACACTTAGCTGGACTAGTGACAGAACTTCAGAAGTCATCTTCCACTCTCATGTACATTCTCTATACTTTCTGTCTTGCAGCATAAGGCACAGGCTGTATGTGCCATCTTAGGCAGCATCTTTGATTCTAGAATTTTAAGAGGAAATGGAGTAAGGCCAAAGAGGGTGGGGTTTAGATGTTGGCTGTTTAGAGCTGGCCACAGGCTTAGGAAGACATACACTGCCTGTGAAGGTATCTGTGTTCTCCAGTCCAGTGCAACAGGATACGAAAGCAGATAAAGATGCAAGAAGGAAACTCTAGGAGAGTGTGTATTTGGCTAGAATAACTCCGTGCATTTTATTTCTTGTAAACCATAGTACAGCAATAAGCAATAGACAGGATTTGGATTTACCTAATCTAAATTATTGGGGAAACAATAATATAAACTCAGAATCTAAAGGGAGAAAAAGTGCAATTGATTTCTCCCTCCTTCCGATCCCTCCTCCTATCTGCCCCCACCCCCCCACACACACAGAAGCCATTCCTGAGCATTCCTCTGCCCAACTCAGGAGATGAACTTGTTTAAAAGGAGGGAGGGAGACAGACTTTTTGGGGAAGACCAAGAGCTATAAAGAGAAGCCCAGGGCCTTGAGACCTTTGGTCCTGCATTTGCCAGCTGCCTAAATGTGGGTAAGTCACCCTGTCTTTAATTCTTTGTTCCCTCATTTGCAAAATGCTGCACTATCTACTTCATAAGGATATTGTAAGGAACAAATAAAATATATGCACAATAGAACACTTTGTAAACAGTAAAGTGCTGCGTGGATGTTTATTGCCTGTGTTAGATGTGCAGAGTATGGTAGCATCTGAGCAGAGCATATAGAAGAGGCCAGAATTTGGAGTACTGCTACGTGATTTGGGCAGGTATCATGATCAGAAAGACCATGGCTGACGCCAGAGAAATGCTCAGAATTGGAAGGATGAGCTGGATATTGAGACTCGGGAAGGCTAGACACTGAGTGCAGGGCAGGGATCTCTTAAGCAGGGTGGAATCAATCATATTTTTATTCCGCAAAGAATGTATTGGTTAAAGAAGAGAACAAATATTGTACGATTTCACATATATGAGCTACCAAGACTAGGCAAATTAATCGAGACAGAAAGTGGCATAGCGGTTACCAGGGGCTGGAGTGAGGGGGAAATGGAAAGTTAATGTTTAATGGATACAGAGTTTCTGTCTGGGACAATGAAAACTCTGAAAATGGATAGTGGTGATGATCATACAACATTGTGAATGTACTTACGACACTGAATTATACACTTAACAATGGTTAAAATGGTAAATTTTATGTGATGCTTTTTTTTTTTTTTAACAGAGTCTTGCTCTGTTGCCCAGGCTGGAGCGCAGTGGTGCAATCTCTGCTCACTGCAACCTCTGCCTCCCAGGTTCAAGCAATTCTCCTGCCTCAGCCTCCCAAGGAGCTGGGACTACAGGTGCACGCTGCCAGACCTGGCTAATTTTTTTGTATTTTAATAGAGATGGGGTTTCACCATATTGCCCAGGCTGGTTGTGAACGCCTCAGCCTCCCAAAGTGCTGGGATTACAGGCGTGAGCCACTGTGCCTGGCCCATATTTTAAGACCCCTCAGAAATACTGGTTCAGAACTCAACATTTCAAAATGTCTAACATGTAAAAGCAATAATAATATGATAGCTATGAGCCAGGGCTGTGGAAATACACAGAATTGGGTCCAGGGCCTTCCATCTTCTAGCTATGTGAAGAACTTTATCAAAGCTGCATAGGCTGGCTGTGGTGGCTCACACCTGTAATCCCAGCACTTTGAGAAGCTGAGGTGGGTGGATTGCTTGAGCCCGGGAGTTCAAGAGCAGCCTGGGCAACATGGCAAGACCCTGTCTCTACAAAAAAAAATACAAAAAAAATAGCTGGGTGTGGTGGCATGCACCTGTAGTCCTAGCTACTTGAGAGGCTGAGCTGGAAGGATCGTTTGAGCCAGGGAGGTTGAGGCTGCAGTGAGCTGTGATCACACCAATGCACTCCAGCCTGGATGACAGAGCGGGACTCTGTATCAAAATAAAAATAAAAATAAACTTTAAAAGCTGCATGCTAATGTCTGTAAAATGGATATACGAACAGATCCTGGCTCCCAAGTAATTTGAGGGTTAACATAATGTAGTAGAATCCCTAAAACATAGTAGGTGCTCAATAAAAATTCACTGGTAGCAACAGTTGTAGTGAATGGAAGACCCTGCTCACACTTACATGCTGTGTGTAGGCAGAAAAGGCTCGCAAGTCTGAGCTTGCTCCAGACGAAAAGGTAGAGTTGAAAATATGCAATTGCTCCTGACTAAAGTGGGAGCACAGGACACTAGCTACCCAGGATGCTCTTGGAGAAGGGAATAAATAGAGAAGATGGTTGAGGCTTGTAGCT
>NW_012101443.1:4848370-4887256 GCF_000951045.1 Mandrillus leucophaeus
GACACTGAATTATACACTTAACAATGGTTAAAATGGTAAATTTTATGTGATGCTTTTTTTTTTTTTTAACAGAGTCTTGCTCTGTTGCCCAGGCTGGAGCGCAGTGGTGCAATCTCTGCTCACTGCAACCTCTGCCTCCCAGGTTCAAGCAATTCTCCTGCCTCAGCCTCCCAAGGAGCTGGGACTACAGGTGCACGCTGCCAGACCTGGCTAATTTTTTTGTATTTTAATAGAGATGGGGTTTCACCATATTGCCCAGGCTGGTTGTGAACGCCTCAGCCTCCCAAAGTGCTGGGATTACAGGCGTGAGCCACTGCGCCTGGCCCATATTTTAAGACCCCTCAGAAATACTGGTTCAGAACTCAACATTTCAAAATGTCTAACATGTAAAAGCAATAATAATATGATAGCTATGAGCCAGGGCTGTGGAAATACACAGAATTGGGTCCAGGGCCTTCCATCTTCTAGCTATGTGAAGAACTTTATCAAAGCTGCATAGGCTGGCTGTGGTGGCTCACACCTGTAATCCCAGCACTTTGAGAAGCTGAGGTGGGTGGATTGCTTGAGCCCGGGAGTTCAAGAGCAGCCTGGGCAACATGGCAAGACCCTGTCTCTACAAAAAAAAATACAAAAAAAATAGCTGGGTGTGGTGGCATGCACCTGTAGTCCTAGCTACTTGAGAGGCTGAGCTGGAAGGATCGTTTGAGCCAGGGAGGTTGAGGCTGCAGTGAGCTGTGATCACACCAATGCACTCCAGCCTGGATGACAGAGCGGGACTCTGTATCAAAATAAAAATAAAAATAAACTTTAAAAGCTGCATGCTAATGTCTGTAAAATGGATATACGAACAGATCCTGGCTCCCAAGTAATTTGAGGGTTAACATAATGTAGTAGAATCCCTAAAACATAGTAGGTGCTCAATAAAAATTCACTGGTAGCAACAGTTGTAGTGAATGGAAGACCCTGCTCACACTTACATGCTGTGTGTAGGCAGAAAAGGCTCGCAAGTCTGAGCTTGCTCCAGACGAAAAGGTAGAGTTGAAAATATGCAATTGCTCCTGACTAAAGTGGGAGCACAGGACACTAGCTACCCAGGATGCTCTTGGAGAAGGGAATAAATAGAGAAGATGGTTGAGGCTTGTAGCTAAGAGTCAAGGATAAAATAGAGAGTGGTTTGCTTCTAAGTAGGGGATTCAAGTGACTAAAAGAAGACAAAGAGGACCTCTTTGTCCTGTGTCTTCCAATATTTCACTTTGGGTGCTTTTAAATATTTTCTGGAAGTAAAAAGGAGGGAGGAGGAGAGGGATAGAGGGAAGCTTCCTGTCTTAGTCTATTTGCTGACACACACACAGGACCTTCTCATACCTCTGATGACGTTTACCAACTCGACTGACAGCAGCTCTGGCAGGAGGGTGGGCTTCTCTCTACTTGAATGGAGCTCCCCAGAGAGCACATGTAGGACACAAAACCCTTTATTCTGCTTCAGGAGGGTAACTGGAGCTGATGAGGAGAAGTTAGATTGGAAAATGGAAATGAATTTAGTCGTTTAAGTATTTAAAAAATGTTTCCGCCCATAAATAAAATGAAATCTGGGTTTTTCAGTCCACTAAATGATAGCTTTCCTTTTTCCTTTAGCGGATTTCTATGTCTAGAATTCACATATGATCACTGATTTTAAAAGACACATTTTACTTGCCAAATAGAAATGAGAAGAAGCACCCTTCTCCCAACCCTTTCCTCAGAGCTGCAGCCACTATGTCTTCCCCAGTCAATGGGGTGGCTCTGTTGGCCCTTTTGATGAATGGCCAACCTATTTTTCCAAAGTAGTTGTACCATTTTGCATTTCTACCAGAGATGCAAGAAAGTCCTAATTTCTCCACATTCTAGCCAAGACTTGTTATTGTCTTTTTTTTTTTTTTTTTAAATGAAATTTCGCTCTTACTGCCCAGGCTGGAGTGCAGTGGCATGATCTCTGCTCACTGCAACCTCCACCTCCCAGATTCAAGCGATTCTCCTGCCTCAGCCTGCTGACTAGCACCCGCCATCACACCCAGCTAATTTTTTGTATTTTTAGTAGGGATGGGATTTCGCCATGGTGGGCAGGCTGGTCTCAAACTCCGGACCTCAGGTGATCCGCCCACCTTGTCCTCCCAAAGTGCTGGGATTATAGGCATGAGCCACCACGCCCGGCCTGTCATCTTTTTTATTATAGCCATTCTACTAATGTGGAGTGGTATCTCAATATGGCTTTGATTTACACTTCCCTAATGACTAACGATGTTGAGTGTCTTTTTATATGTTTATTGATCTTTGCAGGTCTTTTTTTTTTTTTTTTTTTTTGGAGAAAAGTCAATTCAAGTTCTTTGCCCATTTTTAAATTGGATTTTTTTTGTAACCTTAAGTTGTAAGAATTCTTCCTATATTCTGGATGCAAGTATCTTAGTGGACATAGGATTTATAAATATATTCTCCCATTCTGTTGGTTGTCTTTTCACTTTCTTACAGGTATCTTTTAAGGCAGGAATTGAGTATAACTTTACACATAACATTTAAGAGTATCATCATTCATGAATTAGGTGAGGTGGAGAAAGCCATAAAAAATGGCTGATGAGAGTGTCAATGTTTAACCTGGAAAGGAGAAAAGTAAGGAGAGATGTACCTCGATATTTAAATATAAAGCGCTCCCATGCAGAACAGAGCAGGCGTGATATGAGTGACTCCAAAAGGGAAAACTGGTACCAAATCAAAGTTCTAGAGCAGATTTGGATTCAAATTAAGTTATTTTCTTAATCTTAATCTTAGAGTTTTTTTTTTTTTTAACTAAAGTGAGCTTTCATAAGAGCTGTCTATAATAGAAGCACTCAAGCAAAAACTAAATGTGAAAACCAAATTATATATCTCAACAATGTGGCTGGAGAGAATCTACACTCTATAGGAAGTTAACCTAGACAATCTCCTAATTTTCCTTCTGTCTAAATTCTCTTTCTTTCTTTCTTTTTTTTTTTTCCTTGAGATGGAGCCTCCCTCTGTTGCCCAGGCTGGAGTGCAGTGGTATGATCTCTTCTCACTACAACCTCTACCTCCCAGGTTCAAGCAATTCTCCTGCTTCAGCCTCCTGAGTAACTGGAATTACAGGCACCTGTCACCATGCCTGGCTAATTGTTGTATTTTTAGAGATGGGATTTTACCCTGTTGGCCAGGCTGGTCTCGAACTCCTGACCTCAAGTGATCCACCCGCCTCAGCCTCCCAAAGAGCTGGGATTACAGGCATGAGCCACTATGCCTGGCCCTTCTGTCTAAATTCTATGCTTCTATTACATTACACATTTTCAAAAACGATAGCGTTGGTCAATATAAAAGGTTTTTTTTTTTTTTTCTCACTTAATCAAGCTGTGAGAATTTTGAATAGTCAGGTTAAGTTATATTAAAAAGTAACTATTTCTAGGGGAAAAAAATTGGTAGAAACCATTCTAGAAAAACTGCTCTAAACTAAGAAAGCATAAAGGTTTTAGTATCCCAGTAAAAACAGCGTTACATAATAATGAAGCATTTCATAGTACAACTGTTCCTATCATGTGTTAATAAATGACTCAGACAAAAATAAACATGAATCTTGCCCATTTAACTTCAGTTTTGCTCTTTCAGTTGTAGAGAGATCCAAATATCTTCATAGAGCAATATTACTCCATTCTCCTTCTGTGGTTATGACAGGTAGAAGGAAATTGCTAAATTGTTCACACAGCCTAACAGCCAGAGAATAAAATTTCTAGAAAACATTGGTTAAACTATTTCCTGGCCCGTGGTACAGAGAATAAAAGGAAAATTCCTTCAGACACACAGTTTAATGTAAAGAGCTTGAAGCACAATAAAGGTCAGCAAAATCATTGCTCATTTCCCTTGGAAAACATACAAAGCCTAGAAATAAAGTCCAAGAGAAAATTGAACATGAAAAAGAAATCCAAGGATAATTATTCTTACTACCATAAAGCTGGCTTAGCAATAACCACTCAGTCACTTGCCCAGGGCAGCTGAGAATTTATACCAGATGAATGAATAATAAGGAATTTTGGCTGGTCGTGGTGGCTCATGTGTATAATCCCAGCACTTTGGGAGGCCGAGGCAGGTGGATCACCTGAGGCCAGGTGTTCAAGACCAGCCTGGCCAACATGGTGAAACTGCATCTCTACTAAAAATACAAAAAATTAGCCAGGCTTGGTGGCAGGCACCTGTAATCCCAGCTACTTGGGAGCCTGAGGCAGGAGAATTGCTTGAACTTGGGAGGCAGAGGTTGCAGTGAGCCTAGATCACACCACTGCACTCCAGCTTGGATGACAGAGCGAGACTCTGTCTCAAAAAATAAATAAATAAAATACAGACTAAGGAATTCTGACTATTTTATTCTTATGGGAAGCATTGACTGATTGAAACAAAAGCAAAAATTGGCAAATGTTTTAAATTTATTTTCATTTTTGCATAAGAAATATCTGGGGACAGGAACAAATAAAAATTAACGGACTCAATAAGAAAGAAAAGAAGATACAATTAGGAAAAACAAAAAACAAATGAGTGTGAGCTACTAAAGATCATTTCCGGCCGGGCGCGGTGGCTCAAGCCTGTAATCCCAGCACTTTGGGAGGCCGAGACGGGCGGATCACGAGGTCAGGAGATCGAGACCATCCTGGCTAACCTGGTGAAACCCCGTCTCTACTAAAAAATACAAAAAACTAGATGGGCGAGGTGGCGGGCACCTGTAGTCCCAGCTACTTGGGAGGCTGAGGCAGGAGAATGGCCTAAACCCGGGAGGCGGAGCTTGCACTGAGCTGAGATCCGGCCACTGCACTCCAGCCTGGGTGACAGAGCGAGACTCCGTCTCAAAAAAAAAAAAAAAAAAAAAGATCATTTCCATGGCTTAGAAGGAGATTCACCAGGTATGTTAAAATGCACAACAAAAATAGAAACAGTAAGATGAAGTTAGAAAGAAAAGTTATCATAATCATGGAAAGTAATTAAAAATAACAGACAAATGCAGCAGTACTCATTACAAATTGATCAGAGGGGAAATAAATTTTAAAAATACTTACATGTAAGAAAATATTTGTTGTAGGAAATACTGATTTGGAGGAGAAAGCCCAGATAGTAGAAGAAGAGTTACATGAATCAAAAAAGGGCACAGGCCAGGCGCGGTGGCTCATGCCTGTAATCCCAGCACTTTGGGAGACCAAAGTGGGCGAATCCTCTTGGAGTGACCACTCCCAACCTCTCTCCTTGCCTGCCTCCTTGTGGCAGGGTGTGTCATCAGTTGGGTCCTCAGGGAAGCAGACGTAGGAAGTTGAGAGTGCAAAAGGTTTATTGGAGAATAAGACCTGTGGGAATAAAAGGGAGGAGCTGGGATTGGCTAGGAGAGCCATCTTACTGAGATGCAGACCTGACAGAGTCTCTTCTGTCCAGATCAAAGCTTGTCTTGAGAGGAGCCTACCTCTGGGCAGAAAGGGCTAGACCCTTGGACCACAGTCTTGCTTAGTCATGGGCTAAGGCTACCTAGAGAAGAGAAAGAAGTGCATGACCTTGTCTCAAAAACTGAGGTGGACCTGCAGAACTGAACAGCTGGAGGCTGTCAGCTAAGCATATTCCTCGCAGCTAGGCAATGAGTATTCCTTGACTGCAGTTCTGAACGCTGCACATTCCCATGTCTGCCACACAGTTCAATGCCTCCAGATATTCATTCCAAATCATCAGACACGCCTCAGCATCACTTTGCCCCACCATTTCAGCCAAACTGACCCCTGATCCAAAAGAAGAAAGAAAGTCTGAGGCCTGATTTGTGTATCCCCAAGTCTTCCTCCAGTACTGACCTCTCCCTCTCCCCCTTATGACTCGCCATGAGAATGTCCATGTCATTCAGAGGAAACCCTAATGCCACCCACAGAGGGTGCATGGCCTACAGCCCTCATAAAACAATTACACAAAATTCTAATACTGATATATTCCTCAAACATGAGTTGTTCTGTTTTGAGAAGTACCACATGTGGCATACCAACAGCTAATCCAAAGGGCAGTCTGCCAAACTCAGTAAAGATGCTTATCAGTCTCTTCTTTTCAAAGGGGTCATAACCTTGGAACCTAGTTGCATCCAGTGATGCCTCATTAGATGTAAAAGGGTTTTGAGAGTCCCTTTCTATGTCAATGCAAGAAATTATCCATATAGTGCCAAATATTTATGGGTGTATGAAAACACTCTTGACTGAATTTCTCACTTTTCTTTTAAATAGAATGAACATGTACTTTCAAATAGTGAGTAATCAGCAGGAACAAGCCAAAGTTTAAAGAAGAGAGCATTTAAAGCACTTCCTGATTTTCTTCTTCATAGTGTATATGTTTAATATGGTTAGTACTGGGCTCAAAGACAGATTTTTTCCTCAAAAGTTAATTGTAAGACATTTGTTTGGAAGTCAATCCATATTCCCATTGAAATAATGACACTTAACTTTTCTGGGTGAAGGTAAAGTTCATGTACCTGGAACTGTAAGAAGTTACCTTTTCTTCTACTATAAAATATACTTAGAGATATAACGCATAGCAACACATTTTTAAGTAAATGGATTATTCACCTCCCTTCACAATACTATTCAACATGGTTACTTAAAGTATAAAAAAGACCCAACAATGGAAACAGAAGCTGTCATAAAGGAGGAGGGGACCAAGGGCTTGGAGGATGGATATGAAAAATAAGGCTGGATAAGTTTCCCCACTCCTCATTTTCAATTTTGATTTTTCTGTTTTTCACCATTTCTTAGCTTCCCCGGTCCCTCTGAATTGCCTTACAAACACACAACCAGGCTGGTGGACATGGTGGAAAGAGCAGTAATGGAAATTTCCCTGCTTTTTTCTCTTCCTCTTTCCTCGTTTCTTCCAGTTCCATCTCTCCTCTCCATTTTTCCCTCTGCTATTTCCCTCTATCATCTCTCCCTCTTTTCTCTCAAATGCCTTTTCTCTTCTTCCCTTAGCCATATGCCCCATCATTCCTTATGTGATATTGTTTTGGCCTTTAAATTCCGCCCTAGTTTCTTAAATTCCCTCCATCCCATGGCGGTTGCCTGGATTCAGACTGTCACCATCTCTCACCTGCAACCCAAACGTTTCTCTTTGCCTGTACCCTTATGCCTCCCATCCATTCTCCATGCTATAAGTAAGACAAATCTCATCATGTTACTCTCCTAATCAAGGACCCCAATATTTGGGGGGATTAAATTTAAATTCCCTTTATTTGGCTCCTATATCCTCTCTAGCCTCATCTCTTTGCCAGCCCTCCATCCATTCCATCTGACTGATTCTTTCCTAGATCCTCAGCCTGGGTTGAGGTCTCCTTCAGCGTTCCCATAGCATTTAGCTTTAACTTAGCATTTTTAGTAACTTTCTTCCACTTCTCCGGACTCTGAGCACCTTGAAAGCAGACACTAAGTCTTTTCACCTTGAAAGCAGACACTAAGCCTTTTTTCTGTAGCACAATTCTGCAGAATTAAAAAAGTCCACTCCCCTACCAGTTTTGGGCGCAGTGACAAGTAGAGAGAGGCCCTGCTAGAACAAGGCAGGAACTGACCAGGAGTGATGAGGGGTAAGAAACAAGCGCACATGTGAAAGAGATGTGCTGTTCTGGGTGGCAGAGGGTCTGTATTAGCACGAGGGAGAGGGATCCCAACTCAGGAGGAAAATTCTTAGCTGATGCAAGAGAGGGACATTTTTACAGCAGCACCGTTAGAGCTCAGGCAAGAGAAATGAGCTAAGCTGGGCACAACTACACAAGGAACTTTCTATACCCTTGTTTAATATATCACAACGTAAACAAAAATACTGAAAATCAGTGTCACGGTTCTAATGCTTTAGTTTTGTGAGCACCATTAGAAATGACTGCTAAATACATAATTTGCTTTAAAAAATCTTTGCAATTCAGTTTTTGTGAAGGAAACTTCATATGATATTTGGCTAATTTAAATATAGCTTATATATACTATATATATACATAATATATGCATATTGATATATATATAATGTACATTCTGAAACAAACCCTGCTGAATAGTGATTAACAAGGAGTATAAATTAAGAATCCCTTTTACATTGGGAGGGCTGCCTTCAATCTACAAAGCTTTTCCTCCCAGCTCACCCAGCTAACCCAGAAGAACAGGGGTAGAGAAGAGGGAGACCACGCTGTTTTGAACAAATTGTGTTTGGAAGATCTGTAGAAGAACCAGGTAGAGCCGCTAATTCAAGAGTTGGAAATACAAGACTAAGAGCAAAGAACTTGAACTTGGAGGTCTTCCTCTTAGAGAGGGCAACTAAAGTGACAAGAGCAAGAAAAATGAAGTGGGAGGAGAGCAAAGACCAAATTTTGTCCTTAAGAATAACCCTTTCAACAAGAGCAACCAAATTAACCTCAGATCCCTGGTAACACAAATGCTTGCCTAAACATTTGTCTTCATTAGGAGTTGAAGGTGACCATGCATAAACTATGTCAGGCCACAGGGAAACACTACTTTACTAATTCTAAAGTGGATATTCTTCTTCTTTTTCTTCTTTTTTTTTCTATCCAAACAGGCTGACCCATGGTGGGGAAAAAGCAGTAACCACAAAATCAATCAAGGCCTACGAAAATATGTAACTTAATATAGGCTTTAAAAAGAGAAAGTGTTCCATTTCATGCTTTAGTACAATAAATATTTAATACATTCAGCAAACAAAAAAAAAATGTTTGTTCTTTCTTTTGGTGACAAGGAAAGCAGAAGATAAGGAAGAAAAAGGAAGGATGTAGAAAGGGGAATAAAATGAGATAAAAGCTCCAGAGATAGATAGCCACAAGGAACTCAATATACAAATGGAAAAACAGAGAAACACAAAAGCAGAGTTCAGGGAAGTAGAAGGATGAAGCCTTGGCAGTTGACAGTGAGTTGTGAGAAGAGACAGATAAGAAAAATGCAGATGTTTTGAATCTCAGTAAAAGGTGGCGCCACTAACCCAGATAAGGAACACTAACCCTGAAGAACAGAGGTAGAGAAGAGGGAGACCACGCTGCTTTGAACATACCGTGTTTGAAAGACGCATAGAAGAACCAGGTAGAGCTGCTAATTCAAGAGTTGGAAATACAAGACTAAGAGCAAAGAACTCGAACTTGGAGGTCTTTAGAGATGGCAACTAAAGCTGCAAGAGCAAGAGAAATGAAGTGGGAGGAGAGAAGAGAAAGAAGAAACTAAAAATGAATATCAAAGAATGACTACATTAAACTACTGCAATAACTTTTTTAGTGAAAGCAATGAGATCAAATGTGCTGCATTATTTTACAATATTTTGGCTTGACATTTTGTGATACATTGATCTAAGTGTATATTTCTAATTTGATTTATGGCTACACTTTGTTTTAATAGAAAGTACAAAGACATGCAGAATCAAATGGAAGTGTATCATTGGTGGCACTTACTAAATAACAGTACTCAGGTTTCTGTCAGGTACATTGATTATGCAAAAGTTTTTTTTGAAACCCAGATGGTTGATTTCTGCTTTCCCTGATATCAATGAGATGTCCCCGCAAATTAATTGGAAGGCATTGTATTTTAAAATTTTTAACAAATGGATTCAAAACCCACTGAAACTCTTCATTTGGAAGATTTTAAAATTAGTTAGAAAAAAAAAGTCTTTTTCCCAAGTTCTTTAGTTATGGAGATATGATGGTTTCAGTATGTGTCGTGTTCACATTGATGAGGCAACCAAATCACTTAACAATGGGAACCCTGCCAAATCTTCGTTTTTAAAATGCTCTCTTCATAACTCAGCTTCTTTTGAAGAGTAATTAATCAATTGCTCACTCATTAGCTGACTTCTGTTCAGATCTAATTAGATTATTATTGTTTCTCCTCATAATGTGGCTGATGGCAGAGCTCTTACTAGAAAGTCAGATCTTACCATTTCATATTCCCTTGACTTGCATTATTGGTATCATCTTCAATCAGGAGCTTCTTTGCAGAGATGTTTAAAAATCACTTGTTTTTTGTTTGAGGATTAGTTTATTTAAAACTAGAAATTTTAAGTCATAAATCCATGGAAACTGCAGTATGTGGCATTAGGCTACACGCAAGTGAATGAATGAGATCATAGAGGTCAACAAGGTCATTATGCAATGCTCAGTCTTCCCCCAGGACATCTTGTGTACCTTAGGTGACACAGACAGGATGGGAGCAACAATGTCATTCTATATATAAATATTAGTCAAGCCTTCCAAGTGGATTCCCAAATGTTAGGAAAATGTAATTTCTTTCTCATGTTAAGATTTTTAAAAATATAAATAGGATTTCAATTATATTCTTCCTGTACCCCAGTGGCTTGGCTTCCAGAACCCTGGAGAAGTGAGTCCTCACTTTGGAGACCACGACTTCAAAGCAGTAGTTCTTAAGCTTTAGAGTTTCTAAGAATCTCTCTGAGGTTATTTATTTATGTGTTTATTTATAGTTGGGTTTACTGGGAAATAACTTCTATATAGTAAAATTTACCTTTTGGGGTATATAGTTCCATGAGATTGGCCATTGTATGTGTTACCACCATCACAATCAATATTTAAAATATTTTCCTCACTCCCCCCAAATTACCTTGTGATCTTTTGCATTCCATTCCCTCCTCCTAGCTGCAGCCTCTGGCGATGTAATTTCTGTCCCTCCAGTTTTATTTTTTTAATTGAGATAAATTCAAAAAACATAAAATTGACCATTTTAACCAAATCATTTCAGTGGTTTTTAATATATTCACAATGTTGTGAAGCTATCACCTCTATCTAATTCCAGAAGATTTTCATCACCTGCAAAAGAAACCCTTTACCCACCAAAACAGTTGAAAACTTTTACTTTAAAAGCTGGCTAAACATGTAAGCTTTGAAAAACTTGTTAAACAAACATGCAGATACCCAGAGATTCTGGTTCAGTAAGCACGAGATGGGGCTCTAGAATCTGCAACTTTAACAAATTCTCAGGTGTTACTGATGCAGGTAGTCCCCAAATCACATTTTGAGAAACTCTCTTCTAAAGATAAAGCTGTTTTAATAGAGCACAATAAAGTCTAATTTTAGAAGAGACACACATGGTCATTGGAGTGATTCCTTATACATATAACCTAGATCTCCTTGAGACTTCACCATCATCTTCTAGCAAAGGATGTCTCATTAACATTAATAACTACACATTTTTCTCTTAACCCTGCTGCCCATTCAGGACCCTATCTCTTTGGCAAAAACTCTTTAGATGTTTCTGACCATCTGTGAGGGATGTATCACACCTCTTTGTCCCTGTCTTCTCATTACAAAGTCACTTGGAGACTCCTTTTAGTGTGACAACTCATGATGCCAATACCAAGAATGAATATCAAGAACATCAAAGTCCGGAGAACGGTTGTGTCTTCCAACAATCCCTGTCTTGAACTGGATTCCCTGAAAACAGACTTTGAGTTGGAGAGCTGTGTGTAGAAGGTTCTTTGGGGAGTGCTC
The DNA here is from genome assembly GCF_000951045.1 of Mandrillus leucophaeus. Lineage (NCBI taxonomy): Eukaryota > Metazoa > Chordata > Mammalia > Primates > Cercopithecidae > Mandrillus > Mandrillus leucophaeus. Next base: position 4,859,889 of record NW_012101443.1, read on the forward strand.
CCAGGAGATACACCTGTCAGAAAGGAAGGAAAGAAGACAGACTGAGCACAGAGAGAGAGAGGCCAAGGGCCCAAGTAGTCCTGTGGCCAAATGAAGATGAATGGCCTTCCAGTGTTGTCCCCTATGGAGGCAAGCTGGCTGGGCCTTTGTATCCTTGCAGGAGCCAGTCATTGCCACAGGGTGTTCTCCAGAAAAGGGAACAGTTCCCTGTGGTGGAGGGCATTTTCCCATGAGGGACACAGCTCTGAGCCATCAGCAGTTGATATTCGCAGCATCTGAGGTATGGTGTTTAGGTCCTGAAGAGGCTACCTGAGCAGAATACTACAGTATCTACCACAGTCAACGCTGCACCGGTCATATCCATGTGCCTTTTCATAGTAAGTTTACTTCATCCCCAGGATTCTGGTTGGTCTTGTTTCCTGTGGAACTTGTTTTTTTTTTTTTTTTTTCTTTTTGAGGTGGAGTCTTGCTCTAGCGCCCAGGCTGGAGTGCAGTGGCACGATCTCGGCCCACTGCAACCTCCACCTACTGGGTTCAAGCGATTCTCCTGCCTCAGCCTCTCGAGTAACTGGGATTATAGGCCCTCATCCCATGCCTGGCTAATTTTTGTATTTTTAGTAGAGAGAGAGCTTCACCTTGTTGCCCAGGCTGGTGTTGAACTCCTGAACTCAGGTGATTCACCCACCTTGGCCTCCCACAGTGCTGGGATTACAGGTGTGAGCCACCGTGCCCGGCCTCCTGTGGAACTTATAAGAGAAGGTAACTGGGAAGAGCTAAATTTAGCCCCTACTGCTGCAGTTGATTAGAGGCTGTAACTGATACTCAATATCCACCTCTTCCTTTACCCATTTTTGTAGATTCCCTTTAACCTCAGCTAGAACCTATGCTAGTCTAGGTGGCTTGTCTAGTACAGTGACCCAGAAGCTCATTCCTGTAGGGTTGGAGCCCTTGGCTACCATGATCCTGCAGCTTCTGTAGTTGTTGATTTACCATTAAAACCGAGCAACTGAGAAACAAGAGATACTCCCATGGATTACCCATGCACCAAACATATTCTACGCCACCCCCAATGTGCAGCAGAAACTCTGACTCCTCCTGATGATTAGGGTCAATTACTCATCCACCGGAGGGGAGGATTTTGACAGAAGCTCTCGTAACATTCCTCAAGCCAGTGGAACTTTAAGAGACTGTGCAGTGCCTTTAAGATGTTATAATGTGTAATTTGTTTACTACAAAAAAAGTTCATGTAAAAAAGAAATAATTTGGTGAAATATTTCTGAGCCGCCCTGTCGTGAAACCCCAAGCCTTTTCCATCAAAAACCAAAACACTTCACTGACCTGAATCCTTGTCTAGCCACTCCCTGCCTCTTTTCTTTCACAGCCAAATCCTCAAAAAGTAGTCTCTACCTGCATTTTCCAAATCATCTGAGGAATAATAGTTCCATGGTATAAAAAAGCAATTTTATGGTAACTGCATTTGTGAATTTTCATTATAAATAATAGTTAAGATTTGCTAATGGCTTACTGCAAATCATTATTATCTTATTTATTTTATTCAGGCATTCACTCATTCAACAAATATTTACTGAGTTCCTACTAGGCACCAGTCACTGTGGTTGGTTCTGGGAATGTAGTGTAATACAACTGCAAGAATGTATTCCCTACCCTCATGGAGTTCATACTTCAGACTTTAGTGGAAAGACAGATATTAATCAAATAACCACACAAACAAATGTGAAATTGATGTGGTGCTTAATGCTATAAAGGAGAAATAGATGCTCCTATAAGATAACTGGGAAATTGACTTAGTCAGAAAAGTCATGAACAACTTCCCTAAAGAAATGAATATTGGGCTGGAATTAGAAAAATGAATAGGAGACATATATGTGCATGCATATGTTTATATTCACGTACCAAAAATTTTCCACATTTGATTTTTTAATAAAACAATTCACAGATCAGGAATTTCAGCAAACTCTAAGCAGAACAAATACAAAGAAAAACATACCTAGTAACATTATGGCCAAAATTTTGAAAACCAAAGATAAAGAGAACAATCTTAAAAGCAGTTAAAAGAAAAAAGACATTCTCTCTCTCTCTCTCTCTCTCTCTCTCTCTCACACACACACACACAAAATTATATGAATATATGTATTCCAGAATATAGTAGGATGACACCCTTTAAAGGGCTAAAAGAAAAAAAATTCAACTAGAATTCTCCATTCACTGAAAATGTTCTTCAGAAAGGAAGAAGGCATGAAAACATTTCAGCTATATAAGAATTGAGAGTCATTGCCAGCAGACTTGCTGTTTCATAAATGCTAAATGAAGTTCTTTATGCCGAAGGAAAATATTGCCAGATGGAAATTCAGATCTATAGGATGGAATGGTACATATTGAGAATGGTAAACGTGGGTAAATATAAACAAGTATTTTCATTTCTTAAAAATTTTAAGCAAGGGGATGTATGCTGAATTGTGTGTGGCCAGTTTGGGACCCCCACTCCTTTTGGAGGCTGCATTTTCTGGAATCCTTTTCACCGTGGTTCTAAGTTAGAATTAACCAAAATAAAAACTTGCCTGAGATCTGGAAAGCAGAAATAAAGCAGAAGCCATTACTCTTGAAAGGCTGTGATCAGACATGCTGTGTCAACTAGCAAGTTTCACTTTGTTCTCATTCTCCTGTTCTGTGTCCAACTAATCCTCCCAACTGCTGGTCCTACTGACCAGTAATGACCCCAAATCCAGCACCAAGTTCTTGACTATAGGCCCACAGAGCATTAAAATGACTCTATCCAAGGCTGCAACCAGCTACTGTGTTTTCTGATATGTTGTACTATTTTTAGTTTTCATCTTAGCTGACTTCTGTTTGAGGTGTTTGATGATCCTGTTTTCCTGAAGATGATCTGCTCGACTCTTGGCTTTGTTGACACTATGATCTCCTGGGTTTTGCATCTCTCGCTGCTTTCTAGTCTCCTGAGTTCATCTGCCTATCCTAACGTGTGCTCTCCAGGATTCTGTCCTAGGTTCTCTGCTCTCACTCCTGCACACTGCAGAGTGATCACACACTGAGGAAGTCAGAGTGTCTCCTTCATTAGTTCAACAAAACGAATTTGGAATTTTGCTAGCTACTGGGGTTGAGGGGGAGGGGGTGCGGCCCAGAGATAAAGACACTGATCCTGCCCTCAGGGTGCCCATAGTCTACTGAGGGAGACAGAACTTTAAGAGAAGATTGTTGACAGTATAGCAGTGAGTGGTGGGAGAAGGTTGGATCATAAAGGGGCTTAGCAGATTGGTGAGGAGTTTTGAATTAATCTTGAGAGCAAAGGAAAATCAGTCAAAGATTTTATGTAATGAAGTGACGTAGTTAGATTTGCATTTTAGAAAGATCATCCTGGAAATGATGGGGAGAAGATTAGAGAGTGACAAGATTGGAGAGAGAAAATTAGTGGGAAGTTCCTGCAGCAAACCAACAAGTTATGATTTAGGTCTGAAACAGGGCAATGGCAGAAAGAGCTCGAGATGAGGCAAAGGATTAGATGGAGAAGCAGTGGCTCACTCCTGTAATTCCAGTGATGCAGGAGAATCTCTTAAACCCAAGAGTATGAGGGAGCAGTGAGACTGGGTGGCGAAGTGAGACCCTGTCTCTCTCTCTCTAAAAAAAAAAAAAAAGAGAGAGAATGAGACTGAGGTCAATTTATTGGGATTTGGTTCTCATTTGAATATGAGACGTAAAGCTATGAGAAAGAGGAGTTACAAGTTTTAAGGGAAAAAGGATGAGTTCAGTTTTGAGTTTAAGGTATCTGTGAATCCTTTAGAGTAGGATTATTCAATTTAGGCACTATTGACATTTTGTGCCAGATCATTCTTTGTTGCAAGGGGTTGTCTTGTTCATTGCAGAATGTTTAGCGGCAGCCCTGGCCTCGACCCAGTACATGCCAGTAGTACCCTACCCCCAGTTATAAAAATATAAAATGTCTCCCTCCAGACATTGCCAACTGTTCCCTGGGGGACAAAATCACTTCCAGTTGAGAATCAGTGATTTAGATAGAGGTTGCTCCCATGGCTTCAGCTGCCACGCATATGCTAATGATACTCGTATTTGCATCTCAGCCCACACCTTCTCCTGAGCTCTAGACTCGTGTAATAAACAGCTTACCAGACATTTCCAGATTGGCTGGACAGGATGAGGGCCAATTCAGTTCAGGGTGATATTTACATTCCATCTGTACGAATTCTATTCAGAATCTCATTCAAGGTGCCAGTTCTTTAAATCCATAAGCGGTACAAACTGTTGTCAAGTTCCTGTATGTATAGAGAAGTTTCTCTTTAAGAACAACGACAAAAAAAAGATGAGAAAAAAAAGATTTTATTTTTATTTTGGGGATTTCTTTTTTTCCTGGGAGTAATGGCTCCTTTGTAGCTAAATAGGTACGTATTTCAGGACCATAGGGAAATCTATGAATTCAGAAATGGACCGTTCAATTACGTGACATTAGTCAGATAATAGGTTGTCCTAAATTTATGGATTTAAATGTGTCAAGGAGAATCCATTTTCTCTGTGGAGGACAAAGCTAATGTTTTTTCCCTTCGTTTTACTTCTCCCAATACTAAGATGAACATATGTTTATAATAGAAATTTTTGAAACATAAAAAGGATAAATAAAAATTTATAATTATTTTTGACTCAATCATTCAAATGTAATCTATAGTTGTGTATATTTATTATATATTTGTTACAAATTAGAATCATGTTGGATATATAGTTTTGTTTCCTAGCCTTTTAAATATTATGTTACAAAGATCTTACAACTGCATAAATTATAATTATAGTTAGCCATTCTTATTGAATAGTTTTCAATATCTCAGTAGTATTAATAATACTGCACAAAACATCCTCATACCAAATCTTTGATAACATCTCTGTTTATTTCCTCAAGCTGGAGTCTTAGAGGGGTATAAAATGCTTCTAGCTCCCTGACATGTTGTCATATTGCATCCCAGAATAACTGTACCACTTTACACACCCACAGGAATATATAAGAGGATTCTCCTACCCCATTCTTATTTCTGATTTCTTACTCTGTTACTCCATTCTTATCTTTATTATCAAGGGCTTTTTTTTGGTTGTTTTTTTAAAAAAATCATTGCCTATCTGATATGCATAATTTTTTTTTCACCTTAAGTTGAGCAATAAGGTTTGTACTATTTGTCTTTTTTTTTCTTTTTTCCTTTGTTTTTTTTTTCTTGTTTTTGAGACAGAGCCTCACTCTGTCACCAGGCTGGGGTGCAGTGGCCCGATCTTGGCTCACTGCAACCTCTGCCTCCTGGGTTCAAGTGATTCTCCTGCCTCAGCCTCCCAAGTAGCTGGGATTGCAGGCACGCACCACCTCACTTAGCTAATTTTTGTATTTTAGTAGAGACGGGGTTTCACCATGTTGGCCAGGATGGTCTCGATCTCCTGACCTTGTGATCTGCCCGCCTCGGCCTCCCAAAGTGCTGGGATTACAGGCATGAGCCACCACGCCCAGCAGCTATGAGGCATTTTTAAGGGGTGCACTGTGCATCATTACAGAGGGAAGGAAAGCACTCAGGCTGAATTGCTACTCAGGGAAGCCCCAACCTGGTCACCTTGGGGAAGGCTGTGAAGGGGGTTCCCAGCACCCCCTCCCTTATACCTGGTTGCCTCCCATAACCATCCCGCCTTGGGGGCCCCAGCTCTTTTATGCTTTTTACTCTCGATCGTATTTTGCTCTCATGAAAGGATTGAATAGATATGGGTAAGGCTAAATTCCTTAACCATTGATGCACATTTAAATTTTGGTTTTGTTTGTTTTACTTACAAATACAATGATATGTTTCTTCTACCATACAGGGTCCTGCAGATCCTTGAGCATTAAGACAAAACCTCTGTCCTGAAAGACTTCGTGAGCTGGTCCTGAGAGACTGTGGCTGGTCCTGAGAGACTGTGGCCAATGCTAGTGTGTTATCAATTTCTGAAATCCGAACTTCAGAATGAAGGGAAGGGGGTCAAAAGCCTGCCTCAGGGTGTCAGGCAAACCTGAATATGAGAGCTGCGAGTTTGTTTTGTTGTTTAGTTGATTGGGACTGTGGTTGTGGGCATGGTGGTGTAACACATTCTTTCTTCTGGTCTACCTTTGCTCCCTTCCCTTCCTAAGTTACAGAAATAACACATGCTTGTTTGAACGTGCATTTGCTACAACAAGCATGTGGTTTTTTGTATCTCAAAATAATACCAAAGGAAATAAAAGTTTTTCCCTTACCCCATCATTATCCCTCCAAGGTAACCATGTTAACAGACTGGTATGTGACCCTCCACACCTTTTCTCACACTTACACAACACACACCAACAAAAGTACATAGCTGGGGCTGGGCGTGGTGGGTCACGCCTGTAATCCCAGCACTTTGGGAGGCCGAGGCGGGTGGATCACGAGATCAGGACATCGAGACCATCCTGGCCAACATGGTGAAACCCCATCTCTATTAAAAATACAAAAAACTTGTATTTTTTGTATTTTGTATTTGTAGTGGTGCACACTTGTATTCCCAGCTACTTGGGAGGCTAAGGAAGGAGAATCTCTTTAACCTGGGAGGCAGAGGTTGCAGTGAGCCAAGATCGCTCTGCACTCCAACCTGGGTGACCTGGCAAGACTCCGTCTCAAAAGAAAACAAAAAAAAAAGTATGTAGCTGGAACTCTGCATTCATTTTCCTTTTACCATTATGCCTATTGTGATTGCTGTGATTACTATTATGCTCATTACTCTCCAGCTTGTTTTGCTAACTTAACAGTACATCATGTACATCATTTTAAGTCGATGCACACAGACTTATTCCTCCTCCCTTTTAAAAATAACAACTCTTAATTGAAGAAAGTAATAAATGCACATGATACAAAGTCAAACACTACGAGAGAATACAGTGAAATATTTGTTTGCCTGCCAACCCAGACTCTCAGTACCCTCCCCAAAGGGAACTATGTCGAGTAACAAGACGTGAAGAAGGATTTTTTCCTTTCTCCCTGAAAGTGGAACATAGGGCCCAGTGCTAAGGACGGAGAGGCACAATGACTTTGCGTTCTAAAGAGTCCTGCCAACATTTGGGACTGGACACCTTCCCCAGAGTTTAGTAACTCAGGCAGAATTGCCTTCCGACCACTAGCAAGCACCCCATCTAAAACTCCATAGTATATAAGGAGCCTGGGGAGGTGAGAGAGGAAACGAGCCCATTACTTTGATTGTAGGTCTCAAGAGGAGAGAAAAGACATTTTTCTCATGCATGCTACCCCTCTCATCCCCAAAGCCAAGTGAAGGGGATCCCAAGGGAAGCACAGGACTTGGATCTAGCAGCGGCACAGCCATTTCCCCAAGCTCGGCAAGGTGCTCAAGTTCCCTGTTAGTCAGGGGCATATTCTGTTGCATGCAGGCAAACTAGAGTCCTGTAACTGTTCCCTCCAGAGGGCAACCCCAGCAGCAAAGGCTGTGGGATGTGCCACAGGAGGCAGGAGCAGGGCAGCGAAAAGAGGGCCAGCAAGAGCCCGGTGGTCCACTCAGGAAACTGTGCAGAGAAGGGCCTCTGACAAACTTGGGCCTACAGCCCTTGTGGAGCTCACATTTGCACAGTGGCCACACAGAGAGTAGTGAGGACTATAATTTAGCTGTTAGGTTGGTGCCAAAGTAATTGTGGTTTTGTGATTGCTTTCAATAAATAGCAAAAACCTCAATTACTTTTGCACCAACCTAATAGAAATTGTGACAAGTAACCGGAAAGGGAAAGAATCATAATTGTGCCCAGGTAAATAAGGAGACTTTTGTTCTTTGCCCCAAGCATCCTCTCTGTACCCAGCAAGGAGGCTCTGGGGCAAAAGCTATCAGGTGGAATGGCACCAGGGGCTAGCGTGAAGTTGGGAAATCTGGTGGTGGGGGTCTCACAATGACAGGGTACCATTCCTAGCGTTTAATGGTCAGGCACCAGGGATAATAGACAACCTTCAGTGCCTAAGTGAACCCTCATTATAAAACTTGTCCTACGCAGTTATTCAGTGTTCTTGTGCACAGTCATGTGAGGGAGAAACCTGCACATTATTATCTGAGCCTAGGACCTATGTTTTAAGTAGAAATGTATTTTTATTTTATTTATTTTATATATTTATTTTATAATTGCATTTTAATATTTATCTGTGTATAAATATTAAATATACCTACAAAAATTGTGTGCAATGTTCTAATATGCACTGAATTTTATTCTGCGGTGGCTACAGGTTGTGATTTAACATGAGCCTTTTCCAGCAACCTTCGACTTTTAGCTAGGGGGTATGAAACACATCATGGCATTTCTGCCATATTTTTGGGATTTCACTGGATTTGTGAAAGGGTCTCAATAAGTGGTGTAGATTTTGAACAGGCAGGTATGGTTGAGTCTCTGTTTTGGGTCACAGATCGTATTTTCTTCCTGCTCTTAACGGTGCCTACTAAGGAGAAGGAAAGGGGGTCGTTGCTTGTGAGGAACCTGAAATATGTCAAAGATGATGCTGGGCAGCTAGCTTGGAGTCCTGATGATGGCTAGTTGTCTGAGCTAGATGTCCTTATCCATATTTGATTGGCATTAAAACAATAAAACTAAGGAAACGAAGGCTTTCACTAACATCAAACTAACCTTGCTGGATTATACTTCTTTTCTTACTTCTGCTTTTCCACTCACATTTTAAATTTCAAATGTTTTTATTTTCTTTTTACGTAAAGTCACCACTTTTTCTCAGAATGGCATCCCTTGTCTTTTGTGGTTGCCTATATCTCTAAAATCTGGTTTCCTTTGTCACAATCTTACTTTAGCTTTGGATGTCTTTCTCTTTTGATTTTCACATGTAATTACCCACTTGATAATTATTCCACAATGGCTCTTGAATTTAACCTTCTCTTCACAACAATCAAGTCCCTAGTTACTTTACATGCATATATGGGTAGGTTATTTATGCCCTGGAAGCCTAGGTGTTCTCATTTGTAAAACAGAAATAACAGTTCTTATACTTAGTAATCACCCAACAAAGGCTACCCAGGAGGCCATTATGGAAAACAGAATTTACAACTAGTATGAACCTTTTTTCCCAATCTCCTCCTTTGAAGCCACTGAAGAAAGGGCTCTATTCTGACATCAGCTGGTATAGTGCATATTCCAATTCTGGCACTAACCACCTGGAGTTGGCACAGACCCCACCAGTTAAAGGGCATTGGTTCAAAGCAAAACAGCCCTCACTTCAGACTGTCTACAAATCCAGAGGGTGGTAGGTCTCACCATAATCCACTAAAATGACTGATGTAACTCAGGAAAGTGCAGGAACAGCCAAATGAAGAGATACATAGGGTGACATCTTGGAGGGTTCCAAATGTAGAGATTCTACACTCTCTGCCATTCTGCATTCTGGTGTGTTCAGGTGTTCATCAACCAGGAAGTTCCACTGAGCTTTCGCATCCAGAGTTTTTTGGAGTTTTGGCCACGTGAGTGAGATCCATTTCCAATCCCCCTCCCCTTCCTGAAGGTCAGGAGGCTGCGCTGATGTCATATGGTTCAAAGCCTCAACTCTTTAATCACATGGTTGATCTTTCTAGAATGATCAGCATCCATCCTGAAGCTATCTAGGGTTCCACCATGAATCACCTCATTAGCACAAACTGAAGAGTGTTCTCAAAGGCTCATGAATAATAAAGAGACTCCTATTTGTGCCAGGAACCCAGGACAAAGACCAGACAAATTATTGATTATATGACAGGCTTCAAAGCAGAGTTTGAAAACCACTGACCAATAGGGCAAACTCAAACTTCTAAATATAAAACAGACTAAATGGATTCTAAGTTCCATAGGAAACTGTCTTATTTACTATAGTTCCCCCAGTGAATAGTGCAGTACAGGGCATATAGCAGGCACTCAATAATATTGTATGGAACAATTTCCTTAAATTCAATCATATGTTGTCTAGGACCCTTTTCCTAGTTACTGTGAGCACCAATACCTATTTTCCCCTCCCTATATCTAATCTAGGCTCCTGGAGGCCTCTGTATATTCTGACTAAAGATTTGGTAAATGCTCATAAACAAAGTAATCCTTCTTTATGAATAATCACAATGCATGATGCCCAAAGAATGATTTACTTAACATGTTGCAGTAGTTTGAAAAAAAAAAAACAGATATCACACACAATTTGGTCATAACACAAATAGTTCACAATGACGAATTTAGAAAATCATTTATCATTAAATTTTAGGGTCCCGTGTCATAGAGAAAAGGCTATAAAGGTTGAATCAGTAGTTTAGAAACACAGTTAAGAGTCATCTGTGTTCTCAGAGGTAGATTTACATTTTAATACCAGATACATTTGCTAACATTTCTATTTCTCCAGTGATGGTCACTGTGTTTGGCATGAAGTCATATTAGATAATAAGGAACTACACTCTTTCTTTTCCTCCCTCTTGCCTCCCACTCTCAACTAAAAATATAAATGACTGTTTATTATAACCATTTGGTTCTAAGAAAAAGATCTCTTCGTAGCATACTGCCCACATCCATGACTATTTCCTCTTTGCCACCTATTTTGGTTCTGTTTTGCCCGGGCCTACCACTTCCTATTTCTTCTCTAATCTCTATTTACCATATTGTGTTTTGAAAATTACCACTAATTAGTACTAATAGTTACCTACGGTATCAAGCATCATCTCTAACACCTGGATCTATAGTCATAAAGTAAGTGACAAGCCTAGTACGTGACAAAAATGAACAGAAAGTGACAGAAAATGACTAAAATTTAAGTACAAAAGAAACTAATAACCACCTCACATGCATTAGGAAAGGCTGTTATTAAAAAAAAAAAAACAGAAAATAACAAATGTTGGTGAGGATGTGGAGAAATTAGAACCCTTGCACACTGATGGTAAGAATGTAAAATGGTGCAGCTGCTATGAAAAACAGTATGGTGCATTCCTAAAAAAGTTAAAAATAGTATTACCATACGATACAGCAATTCTACTTCTGGGTATATACCCAAAAGAATTAAAAGCAGAAGCTAAAAGAGATATTTGTACACCCATGTTCATAGCAGCATTATTCACAATAGCCAAAAGGTTTGTAACCCAAGTGTCCATCAACATATGAATGGATAAACAAATTGCAGTGTGCACATAAGTGAAACATTATTCAGCCTTAAAAAGGAAGGAAATTCTGACATGTGCTACAACATGGAATAATCTTGAGGACACTATGTTAAGTGAAATAAGCCAGTCACAAAAGGACAAATACTGTATGATTTAATTTATATGATGTGATGGTCAATTTTATGTGTCAAGGTGACTGGGCTATGGGGCACCCAGATATTTGGTCAAACGTTATTCTAGGTGTGCCTGTGCAGATGTTTTTGGATGAGATTAACATGTGAATCCGCAGAATGAGTAAAGCAGATGGCCCTTCCTAATGTGGGTGGGCCTCATCCACTCAGCTGAAGGCCTGAATAGAACAGAAAGGCTCACTCTCCCTCCACTAAGAGGAAGCTTCTCCTGCCTGGCTGCTTCAGCTGGGACAGCACATTTTTCCTGCCTTCAGATTTGAAGGGGTCTGGAGCCTGCTGACTTTCAGACTGGAACTTACAACACTGGCTTTCTTGGGTCTCCAGTTTGTGAAGTACAGATCTCAGAACTTGTCAGCCTCCATAACTGTGTGAGCCAATACTTTCTAAGTCTCTCTCTCTCTCTGAAATCACATTCTGTTGATTCTGTTTCTCTGGAGAACCCTGACTCTGGAGAAACCCTGTTTCTCTGGAGAGCCCTAATATATTTGAGTAATCAGAGTAATCAAATTTGTAGAGACAAATTGTAGAATGGTGGAGGGCGGGGGCTGGGAGTGGGATGAATGGGGAATTCTTATTTAATAGGCACAGAGTTTCTGCTTTGCAAGATGAAAAGAGTTCTCTGGTTGGAGGGTAGTACGGTAGCACAACAATGTGTAAGCACTTAATGCCACTAAACTGTACATTTGAAAATGGTTAAGGTAGTAATTTTTTTATTGTATGTACTGTACCATAATTTTTTAAAAATATAAAAACAACTATCTTACATATTAAACATACTAAAGTTAGCTGTGATGACAATAAGCAAATGTAACGGCATAACTGTCTTTGTATTATCATCAACCTCATTATCTATGATTTGTGTTATGAAAGATGGTACTGGTGGGAGTAATGGCGGTCATCATCACCCCCCTTTGCTAATTTCTCAAGGTTTTTTTAAGAATGTAGAAAAAAAGAAATTCATTTAAGAAATACTTAATGAGTACTTACTCTGCCAGGCAGTGTGTGAAGCACTCTGGATACAGTGCTCAGCGAGACCATCCTTCTGAAGCTTAGGATCCACTGAATGGGACAGACAATAAAAGGTAAACCCAAAGTACTTATAGATTGTGACAAGGGAAATGCTGAGGTATGACACTGAGAAAGAATCAGTTATGGAAGTATTAGGAAAAGACCATTTCAAGCAGAGGGAACAGCAAGGATAATAGTACAATAATCCCTGAACTACTTAAGAAAGTGATACTTACATGAAGTTGCAGACTTTGAAGTGTGCCGAGTGAAGGGAATTTCCTCAAGCTTACAGAGTAATGAAATAGGAGACGCCATGTTTCCATCTATAAAATAAGAGACTAATAATTTTTAACAATTATTTTGAGGATAAATACATGGATCAAGGAAATTAATTCCTAAAATAAATGGATTACTTATTGAAAACTTGAACATGAGTTTTTATCAATTAACCAAATATACTATGGCTTGACAATTTTAATGGAATCTTATAGATCATTCTTTTTTAAAAAAGGAATTTCCAGGCCAGGCGCAGTGGCTCACTCCTGTAATCCCAGCCCTTTGGGAGGCCGAGGCAGGCAGATCACCTGAGGTCAGGAGTTCGAGACCAGCCTGGCCAACATAGTGAAGCCCTGTCTCTACTAAAAATACAAAAACTAACCGGGTGTGGTGGCAGGCACCTTTAGTCCCAGCTACTTGGGAGGCGGAGGCAGGAGAATTGCTTGAACCTGGGAGGCAGAGGTTGCAGTGAGCCAAGATCGTGCCACTGCATTCCAGCCTGGGTGACAGAGTAAGACTCCATCTCAAAAATAAATAAATAAATAGATAAATAAATAAATAAATAAATAAATAAGGAATTTCTAAAAAGCCTCTAAATTATCTTTTTGAAAACTCATATGTGGTGAGATGGATTTGTTGTTGTGGTCCTCAGACCAAACTCAGTATTAGAACAATTAACATAACAGGTATTATATCAGAATTAAAAGGTGGCCCTGGGAAAATGGGTCCCAGAATGCTGGAGAGCATGAACCAGAGACACTCAGGCCAACTCTGTTCTCCTTTGCTGGCCTTTGCTGATGCAGGAGTGAAGCCAAAGGTCCAAAGAGCCCGATATTATAAATATTTCTTCGTAAATAATAGCACAGGCCTTGAAAATTATATAATGCAAATTATAATGCTACAAGAATTGAGCTTTCCTTACTAGGTAAGACCATACCTTGAGTGGACAGTAGTGCTGGAAGCACGTGTTCCCATTAAGGACTTAGCAAAGAGGGTAAAGGAAATATACATGTGTGGCCACCTTGCTTCCACCAAGATTTTTTCTTCTTTGTTAATAAGTTGGGAACTTGATGTAACTTACAGCTATAATCTACAGCCCACCCTATTTTTACATATATAAAGAGGCATTATGAAGTGATCAATACCAAGGACAGCCATATCTCTGAGTCAAGCAACTCCTACCAAGGCTTCATGGGTAAGAGATGGCATCAGTCAGAATTCTTGGAATTATGAGCAACAGAAAGTTATGACAAACTTACTTGTATACATTAAGTCAGGATTTATTTACTCATGATGTTCACAGCAATGTTTCAGATTGGGGTGATTCACAGTTCAAAGTATAGCACCAGGACATTTTGTTTCCCTTGGTCGCAATCATTTGTTTTGCCTTTCTCTTGTCTCAGTCAGGCTTTTCTCAAATTAAAGCCAAGATGGCCCTGGCAGTTCTGGACTTATGTGGGGGCTATAAGCACCCATAACCTTAGTAAGAAAGAGTCCCTGCACCAGGAATTTCGAGGCCAGGCGCGGTGGCTCACTCCTGTAATCCCAGCACTTTGGGAGGCCGAGGCAGGCATATCATCTGAGGTCAGGAGTTCGAGACCAGCCTGGCCAACATAGTGAAGCCCTGTCTCTACTAAAAATACAAAAACCATATCCATCTCTGACAAAGCTTTCTGATTGGTGCTGGGTCAAGCACTATGAGGCCAATCACATGCTGAACCTGTGTGCCTGGTGAGGTGGAGTTAGGTGATGGACAGCCTCACTTGGTATGCAATATACAGGTGTTACTTGCATCAGAGAAGGAGAAGGAGTGGTCTGGCAGACAGATCTGACAGAATATCTAGCAAAGAGAGAAACATAGACATTGCTCCTTTGGAGGTAAAGGGATGGAATACCAATGTGCGCTTTTATACACTTCATATGTAATGAAAAATGCTTATCAAGGTTTCTAAACACCTCTCAAACACTGAATTTACATTTAATGCTGATTCAAAATATTTTAAATTATGGAGTTGCCTAACTTCTAAAGATTGGTTACTTGAATTGTAAACATTTCCTGAATACCTACTGTGTGCCAGGTGTTTTGCTAGACATTTTACATCTGTTATTGAAGGCTCACAACACTTTATTAAAAGTACTATCATATCTTTTTTTTTTGAGACAGGGTCTCACTCTGTTGCCAGGCAGGAGTGTGGTGGAGCGATCTTGGCTCACTGCAACCTCGACTCCCTGGTTCAAGTGATTCTCCTGCCTCAGTCTCCCGAGTAGCTGGGATTACAGGTACGTGCCACCATGCCCAGCTAATTTTTGTATTTTTAGTAGAGACAGGGTTTCACCATGTTGGCCAGGATGGTCTCAATCTCCTCATCTCGTGATCCACCCGCCTCGGCCTCCTAAAGTGCTGGGATTACAGGAGTGAGCCACCGAGCCTGGCCGTATCTGTTTTACAGATGAAAATATTGAGGTGCAGAAAAGGTAGCAATTTGGCTCATGTCCTACAACTAGAAGTGATGAAGTATGATTGAAGCCCGGATTTGCCTGGTTCAAAAGCCCATAGTCTTCTTCGTATTTCTTCCTTACTTAAATCCATTTGCTCACATGGATTTGAGCTGCCTAAGTGTGGTGGAGGGAAAAAGTAATGTAAGTTGGCAACCTACTAGAAAGTGTCAATATTCTTAGTATGCAGAAAGCTCTTAAAATTAGTTAGAAAGATATTTTAAAAATACACAAAGGAGAATTAGATAAATAATAACTAAAAATACAAATTACTTTCGAACTTATGAAAAAATGTTTATCCTTACTGGTAATCAAAGGGATAAAAATAAAAACACCCATCTATCTGGTCAGCCCTTTCTCTCTCTCCAAACCAGTCCCGCTAGCCCCTGTCTCCCACCTGTCTTCTCCAGCTCTGCAGCAGGCATACATCAAATGAAAGAGACTGGGAATGGTGGCTCATGCCTGTAATCCTAGCACTTTGGGAGGCAGAGGCAGGGAGATCACCTGAGCCCAGGAGTTTAAGACCAGCCTGGGAAACATAGTGAAACCTTGTCACTACAAAAAACACAAAAATTAGCCAGGCATGGTGGTACATGCCTGTAGTCCCAGCTACTAGGGAGGCTGAGGTGGGAGGATCGCTTGAGCCCAGGAGGTAGTGGCTGCAATGAGGTGTAATCATGCTACTGCACTCTAGCCTGGGCGACAGAGCCGGATCCTGTCTCAAAAAAAATGGAAAAAAGAGCAATAAGAGGTCAATCTTGGAATACCAAAGAAACAATGATTTTCATTTTTTTTTTTTTGTTTTTTGAGACAGAGTTTTACTCTTGTTGCCCAAGTTGGAGTGCAATGGGGCGATCTCAGATCACTGCAATCTCCGCCTCCTGGGTTCAAGCAATTCTCCTGCCTCAGCCTCCCAAGTAGCTGGGATTACAGGTGCACACCACCACACCAGGCTAATTTCTTGTATTTTTAGTAGAAATGGGGTTTCTCCATGTTAGCCAGGCTGGTCTTGGACTCCTGACCTCAGGTGATCTGCCTGCCTCGGCCTCCCAAAGTGCTGGGATTACAGGCGTGAGTCACTGTGCCTGGTCATGATTTTCCTTTTTCCCTCCTACCCTATAAAGAACAGTTGTCCAACTTCATGACTGAAATGTGTGGCACATGGGTGATTTCATATAGGTATTACTAAAGATGAAAATTCTTGGGCCCTTTCAGACCTATTGACTCAGAATCTCTGGGTGGAGGGAGGAACGAAACCCTATAATCTGCATTTTAATAAGTTCTGCAGGTAATTGGGATGCACACAAAAGTCTGGGAACTACTGGTATGAACCTTTGATTTCTTAGCTGGTGTAGACAGTGGAGGAGTGGAGCACCCACCTTTTTTTCAGTCAGACATAGCATGGAAGGATTATTAGTTGCATTTTTCATCAAGTTACATTAATGTGGTATGTAAAAAATACTCCTTCCAAACTCTGGAAAGAGCCTGACAGTCAATACTAGCTTTTGGTGGTGTGATTTTTTGTTTGTTTGTTTTGTTTTTTTTGAGACAGAGTCTCACTCTGTTGCCCAGGCTGGAATGCAGTGACATGATCTCAGCTCACTGCAACCTCTGCCTCCCGGGTTCAAGCGATTCTCCTGCCCCTGCCTCCTGAGTAGCTGGGATTACAGCCACCCACCATCATGCCTGGCTAATTTTTGTATTTTTAGTAGAGACAGGGTTTCGCCATGTTGGCCAGGCTGGTCTCAAACTCCTGACCTCAGGTGATCCACCCGTCTCAGCCTCCCAAAGTGCTGGGATTATAGGTGTGAGCCACTGTGCCCGGCTGGTAGCTTATTTTTTTAATAAGCATGTGATCAGATATTTTAGTAAGAGTTTGAGAGACTTTACACAGATTATGATGAACATCTTTTAAAACAAAACACCTTTGGTTCATCTTTAAAAACACTGTGAAGGTCCATTCTTTCCCATTCAGTCTCATTGCCATCAGCACTGTTCATCATTTCAAGTAGAGACTATTTTTACTGCCACGTAGCTAGCACTTGATGCTTCCTGTCTTCCTAATTCAATTCACAGTATGTCACCACCTAAAACACAATCAAAAGTCCAGTAGCTGCCCAGTTTGCTCGTCGGATGAAGTCCAACTTCATCCATCTACTCAAGATTCTTCACTCTGTAACCTTCTCCTCCTGCTCTGCCAACACCTTCTACTACTTTCTGACGATTAACCTCCTCATCTGGCTGGTCTCATGGCCCCTGCAACTTAACTCAGTCAGGACTCCGAGTCTCTACTTAGGCTCTAGTCCCCTCTTCTGTGTTTATCCAGTCCTAAATAGCATTCAAAATTAAGCTCAGGTGCTGCCTTTCCTCGGGCTCAAAGTTTTCCTCCCCATTGTAGCTTTGTCACTCTAAAATACCTTCATATTTCCTGGAGGTTAATGTGCAAACTTCTTCTGTTGGCATACAACATGGCCCCAGATTCTCTTTCTGGTCTTATTCTTTCCTCCCCATTGTAGCTTTGTCACTCTAAAAAGACTTCCATTTCCTGGGGCTTAATGTGCAAACTCCTTCTCTTGGCATACAACATGGCCCCAGATTCTCTTTCTGGTCTTCTTCTTACAAACTGTTATATATACTTGACCTCTAGACACACTGAATCACTCTCTGGTTCTCAGTCATGCCCTGTACTTTCAGCTGCTTCTTTCTCTCTCTCTGTACATGATCTGTCTGCCAGATTTGACTTGTCTCAGCCTGACAAACTCTTGTATAATATATCCTACAAAAACCATTTCAAACACTACCTTCTCCGCGAAGACTCGCTGACCTCCCCTCCAGGTGCAGCAATCCACTCCACAGTATGTTGAACCTAAATCTCTGACACATGTCTCACTGTATTGCAATTCTTTATTTGTATATTTATCATCAATACCTAATGTAAGCCCATTGATTCACAGTATCTAGCAGGGTACTGTTTATACAGCAGTTACTCAATAAATGTTGTTTTTGGGAGGCTGAGGCAGGAGGATCACTTGAGACCAGGAGCTTGAGACCAGCCTGGGCAACATAACAAGACTCCACTGCTACAAAAACAAAAACACAAAAATTAGCCAGGCACAGTGGTGCATAGCTGTAGTCTCAGCTACTAGGGAGGCTGAAGCAGGAGGATCACTTGAGCCCAGGAATTTGGGGTTGCAGTGTGCTATAATATTGCCACTGCACACCAGCCTGGGCAACAGAATGATACTTTGTCTCTAAAAAAATAAAACTAAGCAAAAGATGTTGTTGAATGCTCTAACTTGTGTGGATCTCTCCATTGTCTTAACTCCAAGAGCTCTTAGTGCTTATATCAATCATTTTGCAAAATTGCCTTAGGTTGTTCTCTCATTCTTTCAGGTGTCTACTGAGTTCCAGCGAGATTAAATGGAGATATCTTGACTAAGGTATTTAATTCTTCCAGCCTCAGTTTCTTCATCTGTAAAATGGAGGATAATAATAGTACTTCAATCAAAGCATTTTTATGTGAAATGAGGTAATTCATTAAAATCTTGATGCATAGGATGTGCTCAAAGTAGGAAAAGCATTTGATAAACTTACATCCTAAATTTATGTCTTAGGGTTGCTATGAGGATTAAATGAGAAGATACACATGAAACGATGTCATAATATATTGTGTAACTATTTATTACCTTTATTTTCACTGTCTCCTCATCTAGGTTAGAAGCCTGGTTCAGCCTTCATTCCTCAAGTCCAAGATCTTCCACTGGATGCCCAAAGCCTTCCTTACCTAGCCTTGTTTGACTTTCACAGCCTCCACTCTCTTACTCTCTTCTCAGCACTCATCACAGGGTTAGGTGCAGGGTAGGTGCTATGTATTTAGACAGTGGCAGCTCTAGAATTAGCAAGGTCTTTAGCTGAAAGTGAGGTCTTCTGACTTCTTTTTGATGTTTGTTTGTATAACTTGTCTCACATTTTGCCTTTGTCAGTTCACTGTGACATTTTGGGGATGCAGTCTAATTACATTAGGCTTAGTTTGCTTTGTGGTAGGGCTGTTTCCGATGTTGGAATGTACGAGAGGGAGGCAGCCTTAGCCAGTGTCCTACTTTTTCCTTTACTAAAGACATAAATTATCTTTATATAACTCTTGTATTACAGCATGACCGGAAAAGTGCTTGATCTGGATCCTTTCTGATATTTGAGCAACTTCTATCTATCCTTAAGATGTGAATTTTCTTCCTTGGAATTTAGGAAGCGGTAATAAAACACAGAAACAACCACCACGAAAGGGACAAAGGGTAACGCTTTCAGGTAAGGTTTGGAAACACTAGTGTGGTTACAATGAATCAAGACAGTTGTGAAAGTTCCCATCATCTTGTGCATGTTTTCTCAGTTTCCCAAATCTGAAGCCGGGTACATGGAAATCTCCCTATACTTAACTAAGAAACAAAGACTTGGTGCAAGCATCTGAAGAGCCTCACCGACAAATGCTCCTAAAACCTTTGGCTGTCCCTAACTCCTGAGATTCTGTGGGATCGCAGGGAAAAGGCGGGGTGAAGGCCTGGTGCATCCAGGTGAACAGACAGTCTCAGGGACTGCGAGGCGCGCGCCAGAGCCCGGCGCCGCAGCTCGGAGTACCCCCGCGGCTCGGGCCGTCTCGGGACGGTGCCGGCTCTTTGACTGACGCTCCGCAGGCTCTTGCAGCCCGCGTGGCCCATGCAGGGCCAAGCTGGGCCGGGCAGAGTCTACTGAGCCGGCCGCGCCGAGGGGGAAGGAGTTTCCGGCGGACTCGGCTAGGTGCCGCTTCCTGTCCGCTTCTCTGCGCCGCCTCACGCTGCCTGCCTGGGACGCACCTCGACCCCCGGGCCCCCTCGCTGTCCCCGGCAGCGCCCCCGGCCCCATGCAATCCCGGCTCCTACTCCTCGGGGCACCCGGAGGCCACGGCGGCCCGGCCTCGCGGCGCATGCGGCTGCTTCTGCGGCAGGTGGTGCAGCGCAGGCCGGGTGGCGACGGGCAGCGGCCAGAGGTCAGACTGGTGCACGCCGGCTCGGGGGCCGACACAGGTAACTCGGGGTGCGCCCCTGCCCTCCCTGGTGCCCCTGCGCTCCGTGCCGGGCCCCCGCGCGCCGTCGCCCCTCCTCTCTGTTGCTTCGCTGCACTTGGAAGGACCGTTTGCCGATCGGGGAGCTCAAAGATCGAGGTTCTAGTCCCGCCCTCGGCGCTAACTGCTGTGTAACGTGGCGCAAGGCGCTCGCACTCTCTATGCTTCATTCTGCAACCGGAGGGGTCTGGACTAAGGATTCTGATGACCTATAATAGTGATTTCTTCTTCCCCTGCCGCTGCCTTTACCCCCAGAATTCTGACTTAGATTATAATACTCGTAGAGGTTAATGCCTCAGCCCTATGGAATTATTGAAAGCTGGATTTGACCTTGCTCTCTAAGCCTCAAGGGCTTGGAAACCAGTCTGTGTCATGGTCTAGCCAGGGCTTGGGGCGGCTTAGAAGGGAACATTCTCGCCAAAGAACCCATAGTTCACGGTGTTTTAAATGCATCCCGGAGCATTTCCAAGTTTTACAGGAGTTTTCTTTAAAGTTTCACATAATTCTTAGAGCTGACAGTTACACCTTAATTTAGTTAAAACACTTGCCTCTACGAAGTTGAGGTAATTGAAACCCAGAAGGGAAAAGTGATTCGCTGGAGAACACACACTAATGACTATGCTAGAATCACATGCTTTGATTTCTAGGCTCAGTATTTTTTGGCTCTACTTGAGCTGGTTCTAGGAATTCTTTTTCTTGTGTGTTCGTGGAGTTAGAGTTACTGTGATGGTTAAGGAAAGGATGCCTGTTGTTGTTACCCTTGAATGGTGAAGTGATTCTAGACAAGATTTTGTCAATGTCAGTGCTGCCTGGAATAACAGGTTTTCACTGTAAAATTGTAGGTTTCGTTGTCCGCTTGCATTCTTCCCCAACCCTCAGTTTTCCTTGCTAAGAAATGAGCATATGGGCCGGGCGCGGTGGCTCACGCCTGTAATCCCAGCACTTTGGGAGGCCGAGGCGGGCGGATCACGGGGTCAGGAGATCGAGACCATCTTGGCTAACACGGTAAAACCCCGTCTCTAGT
Organism: Mandrillus leucophaeus; assembly: GCF_000951045.1. Taxonomy (NCBI): domain Eukaryota; kingdom Metazoa; phylum Chordata; class Mammalia; order Primates; family Cercopithecidae; genus Mandrillus; species Mandrillus leucophaeus. Next base: position 4,881,139 of record NW_012101443.1, read on the forward strand.
AAAAACAAATACAAAAAAATTAGCCGGGCGTGGTGGCGGGCACCTGTAATCCCAGCTACTCGGGAGGCTGAGGCAGAAGAATGGCGCCACTGCACTCCAGCCTGGGCGACAGAACAAGACTCCATCTAAAAAAAAAAAAAAAAGCATATTTAGGTCCCATGCATTTCATTTTATTCATTCAAGACATACACCCCCCCACCCCCCACCATAGTGTTGCAATTTCAAATTTTGCTTTTTTTTTTTTTTTTTTTTGCTTTTTCTCAATTACTCTCACTTCTAGCCTGTTTATTCATTTGCTTTTTAACTTTTTTGTGTGTTCTTTGTTTTTTGCTCCTTTGCCCTAGAAGGCAGAGGTCAAAGGTGGAAGTGTAGCATAAACTATAGGTTGGGTTTTGGAGTTAAGCAGTCTGGGTTGGAATCCACTTACGCACTAACCATGGGTCGTTGAGGGTAGATTACTTAACTTTGTGTCCCAGTTTTCTTAACTGTAAAAGGATAAGAATATATCTATTATGGTTGTTTTGAGGATTTATTAATTAATATAATCTGTAGCACATATTAATGCTCAATAAAAGTTAGCTTTTTTATTCTCGGTATGTACAGTTTTAGCTATTTGAGAATTATTCTGTTTCCTTACCTTTCTCTAGAAGACATGAAACCAAGTTTTTTTTAGATTCAGGACTGTCCAGACTATCTGGGTAGGCAGATTTAGCAGACTGAATTGACCTGAACTTTTTTAAAAACAATTGTTCTTTGTACATGGATAATACACGTTGATTGTAAAAACATTAGAAACACATATGAGTGTGAGTTTTTAAAGTCTGTATTATATACGTATTGGTAGATTAGTTGTAAATGTTCTCAAATTTTGTTATAGCCAGCAAATCAAAGTATAGGCTTTGCTTCAAATGTGAGAGTCATGGACATATAACAGAGAACATATTATCTTCTTTAAAGCAGTCATTCACTCTGGCAGGATCAGACCACAAGAAGTATATTTTGAAGGTGTGAGTACTGTGGCTGAATGAAGTTGGGAACCCACCAGAGATCTGGACTCGAGTAAGAGCAATTGTTAGCCAGGTAAATGGACAGCACACTTTCGACTACTCTGAGGCCTGAGAGTAAGGCCATCAAGATGGGAGTGTCCCATTTTGAATCAGAGATCATACACAGACAAGTGTAAAACTACAAATAGCAATAGGCCATAATGGATTACATCTTATGTTGGGAAGATGCTCTCAGCTGCGTTTGTACATGTGACCAGTAACTGATTATCTCCTCTCTGTGTAATTGACATTGTTTCCTAATAGTTCGAAAAAAAAAATAAAGTTCATAAATAATAGATTTAAGTTATATACTGGTGTTATTTCTCCTGGAGTATTTGTTTGATTTTTCTATGTATTCCTTTGGTGCCTGCCCACACTTTGTACCTAATAAGCATTCAGTGGCTTATTATGTGAAAGTTCATACAGAGAAGGAGCTGGAGAGGCTGGAATTGCCTTGTTTGCTCTCAAGAGAGGACCTTTGTTAAGCCTGATAAGCAGACAGAAAATAGGTCACTTATATTAAAAACAAAACAAACAAATAAACTCAACCCAAACCCACTGCTTTTTATCCTTTGCTGTCAGATAGTATAAGTATCTATAATTGTAAATTCGTTATATCTCTTTATACTTCCATTAAAATTACTGTCTCTTGGGTTTTAAGAGCAAAGAGGTTAACAAGGTTAACAAGGATATCTACTGCAGAGAGTTTTCAATAAAGATTATTGTAGTGTTTTTACAGATGGAGCCAAGCAAGTTGTTTCAGTGGGACTCTGATGTTAAATGCATTCAAATATACTATAGATCAAATGATAAACCCAGAAACATAACTGTATAAATATATCATGACATTTTGGTGCTCTCCTTTAACACCATTATTAAAGGCATTCACAGTTTTTTCTTTATGACTCTTGTATATGAAGTAAATTTGTTTATAGAAATACTCTAAAATACTTTTACACAGCCATCTATGTTTATTGTAGAAGAGTGATAAATACAAATTCCCTAAAACATAATCCTCCCACCCAAATTTATAATTATCAACTTTTTAGCATTAATCCTATCAGATTACATATATATGTATAATTATTTATTTATTTTTGAGATGGAGTCTTGCTCTGTCACCCAGGCTGGAGCGCAGTGGTGCGGTCTTGGTTCACTGCAACCTCCACCTCCTGGGTTTGAGTGATTCTCCTGCCTCAGCCTCCCAAGTAACTGGGATTACAGGTGTGCACCACTGTATTAGTCTGTTCTCATACTGCTATAAGGACATGCCAGAGACTGGGTAATTTATGAAGAAAAAAAGGTTTCATGGGCTCACATGGTTTCACATGGCTGGGGAGGCCTCACAATTATGGTGGAAGGCGAAGGAGGAGAAAAGTCATGTCTTACATAGCGGCAAGCAAGAGAGCTTGTGTATGGCAACTCCTCTTTATAAAACCATCAGACCTTGTGAGACTTATTCACTACCACGAGGACAGCACAGGAAAAGCCTGCCCCCATGATTCAATTACCTCCCACTGGGTCCCTCCCATGACACAGGGATTATGGGAGCTACAATTCAAGATCAGATTTGGGTGGGGACACAGGCAAACCATATGAACCACCCCAGCTAATTTTTGTATATTTGGTAGAGATGGGGTTTCATCATGTTGGCCAGGCTGGTCTTGAACTCCTGACCTAAAGTGATCTGCCTACCTTTGCCTCCCAAAGTGCTGGGATTACAGATGTGAGCCACTGTGCCTGGATGATATGTATATTTATACAGATACATGTTTTTTTAAAGAAATGGGACCATGTATGCTTTATAATTATTACATCCATTGTGAACATATTAACATGGTAATAAATATTGTACATGATTGTTTAAAATAGTTACTAAGTTTATATGTTTGTTCATATAATTTATTTTATTAATGTCTCATTCTTGGACATTCATATTGTCTAAAATATATAAACAATGCAATAAACATCCATCTACATGAATTTTTGTTATTTTAACATTATATCCTTGGGCTACAATAGGATTAGATAGTAACAACTTTGAGGAGGGAAGATATAGAACTGTGGCTTCAACTGAGAGATACAGTGTAAAGAGGAAAGAACTATACTATGGTTTTGGTCTGAGCTTTGTATTTATCAGGTATTGAACCTTGGGGAAATTATTAACTACTTTGAACCTGCAGCAGGTTATTTTGACCCTGAGGATATTCTGACTCCATTGTATATTCAAGAATTTAACAGAAAGGCTCAGAACAATGGTAAGCTTATAAATCATTAGGCAGATCCGCATTAGGGGCCCATAGACTAGTGTGGGAATTGCTGATATATTTAGTTTTCTCTTGGGTCTAAGTTTAGTATATATAAAAATGATGACACTAACCCAGTTGTTCTCAACCCAAGATGATTTCCTCCCATCGGGGACATTTGGCAATGTCTGGAGATGTTTCTTTTTGGTTGTCAGAACCAGGAGGGAGGGGTGCTACTGGCATCTAGTGGATAGAGGCCAGTGATGCTGTTAAATAGTCCATGACACACAGGACAGCCCCTCACAACAAAAAATTATCCGGCCTAAAATGTTCATAGTGCCGCTGTTGAAAAACCCTCATAAAACCAACTTCTTTGTCAAAGCTATGGTTAGAAACTTTAGACTCACTAAACTTAACAAAATTTAAGCACAGAACAATTTGTGAATTGGGCAGTCCTCAGAACCAAAATAAGCTCAGAGAGCTCCATTCTGCAACGTGAGCAGGCAGCATTTATGGACAGAAAATGGAAGTAAGGTACAGAAACAGCTTACTTGGCTATAACTCAGTGTTTGCCTTACTTGAACACGGTCTCATCAGTTGGCAGCCTGTGGTTGACCAAAGCTCAGCCGCTCAGATTGGCTAAGACTCATCTATTTGTTACCAAGGTATACTCCTAAGTTCTGGTTTCAGTTAATTTACATACAAAGTTATGTTGCAATTCATTACATAAGGACTGCAAGTACGGAGGCATCCTTAGACCAAATTTGGTTTAATTTAACAATTTGCCCCTTTTGATTAGCTTCTTACTTTTGAGAGGTTCACCAAAACTTTGGGCGTTGTTGCTACTCTTTGTCACCAACTTAATGGACTTACTTGGTCTCACTATGGAATTTACAAGCCATGATGTCACATCAGTTGAATAATTCTTTCTGTTCTTGCTGTTCTGGTCAAAGTGAGACCATTGAATGCTCAATGACTGGCTGCATGCAAACATTTAAGACTTGAGAGGATATGGTGCACCAGAAGGGCCATTGTGAAGATTCTCAGGAGAATAATAAAGACCGAAGTGTACTTCTTAACAGCCCCTATGAACTGAACCAATCAGAAATCCAACAAGGTTCAGGCACTATAGGCACTTCAATAGTATTTGAGTCTAGTTCAAGTAAACCCACAGTTTACTTGAAGAAAGGCATACATTAGCTTCTTTTGCCTAAATTATGTTACCTGTTGTCTTATGAGTATTCTTATTCCCCTTTAGAAAGTATTTAGACTATCTCACTTAAATAAATCATTACAAATGGCTTGACTTGTAAGCACATTAGTAGGTGGGATGTTCTCAAAAGAGAAAATCATTAGAGCTTAAAAACAATACCTAAGAAAATATTTAATTTAAAATTATAATTATTCATTTGTCAAACATTCATTGAATATCTGTTAGGTTTCAGGTACTGCGGATAAAATGATGATTAAAACTTAGGCCTTGTACCAAGAAAAAAAGAGTCTTGTAGACTAAACAGTAATCTTCAAAACTTTTTCTTATTTATCTGTTAGGAGGATTTTAAAAATATGTATCCCTTTGAACATTTTTAGGTTGATAGCTAAAGTTTTCCTGGTAAGTTTAAATAGTTGCAAAGGATGACATTTCCAGTGTGTTGTAAATATTGGCATTTAAAAGAAAAAATATTATAAATTCCAAGTGTATCTTTTAAGCGGAAACAGAATATTCTAGCAATTTAGTACAAATTCTGAGTGTACTAAATATTCAGTATTTAGTGGAAATAGAATATCCTATCTCTATTTTGAAAGTAGATAAAAAGCTTTTCTTTAATTGTTAGAAAATGTCTCTTATCTCCTTGAATTTGTATTTCCATTACAAAAGCATAAGTCAGAGCCTGTGCTAGCAGAAAGATGAATGGAGTGATCAATTTGTGTTAGAGGAAAAGTTCAGGAAGGTTCAATGGGGAGATGAAGATATTTCAGGAGTAGTTGTGTAGAGGGCAAGTGGTGTGAGAGAGATGTGGAAGGCCTTCTAGGCTGAGGAGATAAAGTGTTAGTCACCAAGATAGGAATACAAGAGTTGGATCTGGTTAGAGGTGGTTGGGCGTACACAACGGACAACATAGAATTCTGTTTCTGTATGTTTGTTGAGTTGTCTCTGGAATATCTAGGTAAAGTGTCCAGTAGGCTACTGGCAGGTATGAAACTCAGGAGAGAGATCTGAGCCAAAATAGACATTAAAGAGTTAGTTGTATATGGTGTTTGAAGAGTACCCTTAACTGGAAAAAAAAAGGTTGTATAGAGGTCAGAGTTGGGACATTGGTGTGGATTAAATGACTGATGAAAGTATAGGGTGGTAACAGAAGATGGCCAAGAACATCAATGTTTACGGCAGGGATGGCAGATGCCTGGTCCATATGAATGTCATAACTTTTCCCCATTGTCTATAGCAGATGTGACTCATTGATCACCACCCTGTTTCCCAATGAGTCCAATTTCCATTGTGATCCACTACCTGGCCAGTTCTTGGCATTTATGCCATTGGGGCTTTATTCCTTTTATGTACTTAGAAATATTGAAGTTTAAGGATATGTTGCTGGATAATTGGAAATTGTATGTAGTGAAAATAAGGGTGTATGAATATATATAAAAAGGTTCAGGATGTGTGTTAAAGATAACACTCTATGGGCTGGGCGTGGAAGCTCACGCCTATAATTCTGGCACTCTGGGAGGCCGAGGTGGGCGGATCACTTGAGGTCAGGAGTTTGAGACCAGCCTGGCCGACATGGGGAAACCTCATCTCTACTAAAAATACAAAAATTAGCCGGG
>NW_012101443.1:4887306-4891926 GCF_000951045.1 Mandrillus leucophaeus
GCCTATAATCCCAGCTACTTGGGAGGCTGAGGCAGGAGAATCACTTGAACCCAGTAGGCAGAAGTTGCAGTGAGCCAGGATCACATCACTGCACTCCAGCCTGGGCGGCAGAATGAGAGTCCGTCTTAAAAAAAAAAAAAAAAAGGCCAGGTGCGGTGGCTCACGCCTGTAATCCTAGCACTTTGGGAGGCCGTGGCGGGCAGATCACGAGATCGGGAGATCGAGACCATCCTGACTAACATGATGAAACCCCGTCTCAACCAAAAATACAAAAAATTAGCCGGGTATGGTGGCGGGTGCCTATAATCCCAGCTACTTGGGGGTCTGAGGCGGGAGAATGGTGTGAACCCGGGAGGCGGAGCTTGTAGTGAGCTGAGATTGCGCTACTGCACCCCAGCCTGGGCGACAGAGCGAGACTCCGTCTCAATAAAAAAAAAAAAAATGTATTTTACTCTGTGGATGCTTTGAATGATCTTAAAAAATGCATTCTTCTGTATTGTTTTTGCTTATATTAATTAATGTTGCTATTCATGAAATAAAGCTTGTTGATGTATTTTATCATGATTTTTGTTTGTTTGTTTGCTAACATAGCATTTAAAATGTGAATTTCACTGATGCCTCACTTCTCCTTTATACATACATACTTTGAATAGAAGTTTTAGAGCAAAGCGCTTGACATATTGACAGCTGTGTAGTACATTTCTGTAACATCCCTCCCTGTAGGTCAGGACAAGCATTGTAGCATAGTCTACGGTTTTCTCATTTGTCTCTTACAATTATTCTGTTTTTAAATTCTCTTTTTAGGTGATACAGTTAATATTGGAGATGTATCCTACAAATTGAAAATTCCTAAGAATCCAGAACTTGTGCCACAGAACTACAGTAAGAAATATTTATTAATATGTGAATGAATAACTTTTAACTTTTCATTATGGGAATTGTCAGAGTTGCATAAAGCTAGAGAGAATAGTATAAACCTAATGTTTTTATCATCCAAACATTTATCAATATTATGCCAATCTTCTTTTAACTGATTTTTGTTCTGGAGTATTTAAAACAGTAGAAACATTTATTTTTCTCATATCCTACTGTTTCTTTTTTACCTGGAATAAGATTTACGTATAATGCACAGAACTTTTTTTTTTTTTTTTTAAATTATACTTTAAGCTTTGGGATACATATGCAGTATGTGCAGGTTTGTTACATAGGTATACACGTGCCATGGTGGTTTGCTGCACGCATCAATCTGTCATCTACATTAGGTATTTCTCCTAATGCTATTCCTCCCCTAGATTGCCACTCCCTGACAGGCTCCAGTGTGTGATGTTCCCCTCCCTGTGTCCATGCATTCTCATTGTTCAACTCCCAATTATGAGTGAGAACATGCGGTGTTTGGTTTCCTGTTCCTGGGTTAGTTTTCTGAGAATGGTGGTTTCTAGTTTCATCCATGTCCCTGCAAAGGACATGAACTCATCATTTTTTATGGCTGCATAGTATTCCATGATGTATATGTGCCACATTTTCTTTATCCAGTCTATCATTGATGGGCATTTGGGTTGATTCCAAGTCTTTGCTATTGTGAACAGATGCACAGATCTTAAGTATTTATTTTGGGTGGTTTTGACAATTTTATAAACCTGTATAACCACCAAGATTACATTAATCATCCCAAATGTTCTCTTGTGTTCCTACCCCTTTACCCTGCCCTGGAAATCACTGTTCTTTTTTTTTTTTTTTTAATGATGGTAGATTAGTTTTGCTTATTCTTTAGCTATATATAAATAGAATCACATGGTATGGTTATATGTGTGTATGTATTTTTTTTCTCATGAAGAGCATTAATTTGAGATTCATCTATGTTGCTGTACCTATCAGTTTGTTTTTAATTCCTGAATAATGTTCCGTTGTGTAAAGATACCACAGTTTGTTTATCCATTCTCCTATTGATAGATTTGGATGGCTTTCATTTTAAGCCTGCTGTGAACATTCCTATACAATTCTCGTAGTTATCAGTTTTTTTTTTTTATTATACTTTAAGTTCTAGGGTACATGTGCACAATGTGCAGGTTTGTTACATATGTATACTTGTGCCATGTTGGTGTGCTGCACCCATCAACTCGTCAGTACCCATCAACTTGTCATTTACATCAGGTATAACTCTTGAGTAAGAAAACTAGGAGTTGAATTGATATGTCATACTATAGATGTCTGTTTAACTTTTTAACACACTGCCAAAGAGTTCTCCAAAGCAGTTGTACCATTTTACCTTTGACCGACAGTGATGTTCTACATCCTTGTCAACAGTCTTTTTAATCTTACTCAATCTACTAGGTGTGAAAAAGTAACTCATCATGGTTTTTGGTTTATAACAGCTTTGTTGAGATATAATTCATATACCATAAAATTCACCTTTCTATATTGTACAATTTAGTAATTTTAGTTTATTCAGAGTTGTGCAGCCATACTGTTATCTAACATTTTCATCACTCCATGAAGACACTTTATCCTCATTAATAGTCATATCCCATTTTCTTTCTTCTCTCTCCCCTGCCATCCTCCCAGCCTTTAGCAATCACTAATATACTTTCTGTTTCTATAGATTTGTCTATTTTGGACATTTTATATAAATGGGATCATATAATATGTAGCCATTGTATCTTGCTTATTTTAGCATAATGTTTTCAAGGTTTATTGATGCTGTAGTTCATTGCTTTTAATGGCTAAATTATATTCAATTGTGTGGATATTCCACATTTTGCTCATTGCTTCATCAGTCAATGGACATTTAGATTGTTTCCACTTTGGAACGATTGTGAATAATGCCACTCCAAGCATCCATATACAAGTTTTTATATGGACACATTTTCAACTTTCTTGGGTTTTACCTAGAAGAGAAATTGCTAGGTCATATGGTAACTCTATGTTTAACATTTCAAGGAATTGCCAAAGTGTTTTTTTTTTTTTTTTTTGAGACAGGGTCTCACTCTGTGGCCCAGGCTGGGGTGCAGTGGCGCAATGTCGGCTCACTGCAACCTCCCCCTCCCAGGTTCAACCTCCAGGTCCTTAACCTCTGCAGTAGCTGGGACCATAGGTGCAGGCTACCATGCCCAGCAATTTTTGTATTTTTTGGTAGAGATGGGGTTTCACCACGTTGATCAGGCTGGTCTCAAACTCCTGTTCTCAGGTGATCCGCCCACCTCAGCCTCCCAAAGTGCTGGGTTTACTGGCGTGAGCCACCACGCCTGACCACCAATATGGTTTTCAAATCACCTACACCATGTTACATTCTAACTAGCAATGTGTGAGGATTCCAGTTTTTCCACATCCTCACTAATGCTTGTTATTGTTTGTCTTTTTTATTACAGCCATCATCAGACATGTGAAGTGACATCTTGTTGTGGTTCTGATTTGCATTTCCCTAATGACTTACAATGATTATTTGCCCAAAATCATGTCACTTCTTTTCTCAAAATTCTTTAAATGAGTTTTTAGTATTTTGGGAACAAAGGTCCATCCTTAGCTATTAATTTCTTGATCTAGTCTTAGCCTCATCTCATGCCACTCTCCTATCCTATTCTTTGTTCCAGTCATTGGTCATGATATAGAATAGCTTTTTGTTCACTCTTCAGATTCTTCCACTAGACTATGTGCTCTGTTAAAGAAAAAATAAATTAATGATATGTGTTAAAGCTGGGTAAGGAAGACTTTATTCAGGACTGTCACTATGAGTCTTGGAGTAGGGGAGCGAGATCAGGCTCAACTCCCAATGCAGCATGGGCAAGTGGTAATTTATAGCCAAGGAACGGTGTGGGAGTTGGTGGACAGAAAATTATTAAGAGGAAATGTCAGGGTTAAGGGAGATTCTGGCTAAGCCAACCTGACAGAATTCTTGCTGATGACAGGCTGGGGTGATCAGACATCACCTGGGGGATGGTGGAAGATGAGGACTCTGATCAGATATCAAGGGTGATTAGATTATGAGGATGGGCGGGATCTGGATAAATTGTTTTAATGGCGTTCTTTTGCTAAAACTGGATTTTACTAGGAAGTACACAGGTATGTCTAGGGAGAATATCTCACTTTAATCTAACCCAAGGTTCCATTGACTCTACCCTCTAAATGTCTCTGCAATCTGTCCTTTACACTCTGGCCCACTGGTTTTTTGTTTTTTGTTTTTTGAATTATTTTATTAGTGGTCATCCTGGGGATTGTAATTAACACTTTAACCTAAAACAATCTTGTTTAGATTAATGGTAACTTAGTTTCAATAGTATATAAACTACTCCAATGTAGCTCTGTTCCCTTCTACCTCCTTTGTGTTATTATTGTCATACAAATTATATCTTTATACATTAAAAGTTTATCAGCACAGTTTTAAAATTATTTCTTTATGAAGTTTTTAAAATCAGGCAGAAGAAAAGAGTTAGAAACAAAAATATGCTTACATTGTCATTATTGTTTTTTCTGTGTAGTTCTCTTTACTGATAATCTTTATTTCTTCATGTGGATTTGAGTTACTGTCTATTGTGCTTTCATTTCAGCTTACAGGAAAGATTCCCTTTAGTAAGTATCTTCTATATGGCAGGTCTGCTAATGGTGAATTATCACTTTTTTTTTTTT
>NW_012101443.1:4891976-4892979 GCF_000951045.1 Mandrillus leucophaeus
TATGGCAGGTCTGCTAATGGTGAATTATCACTTTTGTATACTTGTGCCATGTTGGTGTGCTGCACCCATCAACTCGTCAGTACCCATCAACTTGTCATTTACATCAGGTATAACTCTTGAGTAAGAAAACTAGGAGTTGAATTGATATGTCATACTATAGATGTCTGTTTAACTTTTTAACACACTGCCAAAGAGTTCTCCAAAGCAGTTGTACCATTTTACCTTTGACCGACAGTGATGTTCTACATCCTTGTCAACAGTCTTTTTAATCTTACTCAATCTACTAGGTGTGAAAAAGTAACTCATCATGGTTTTTGGTTTATAACAGCTTTGTTGAGATATAATTCATATACCATAAAATTCACCTTTCTATATTGTACAATTTAGTAATTTTAGTTTATTCAGAGTTGTGCAGCCATACTGTTATCTAACATTTTCATCACTCCATGAAGACACTTTATCCTCATTAATAGTCATATCCCATTTTCTTTCTTCTCTCTCCCCTGCCATCCTCCCAGCCTTTAGCAATCACTAATATACTTTCTGTTTCTATAGATTTGTCTATTTTGGACATTTTATATAAATGGGATCATATAATATGTAGCCATTGTATCTTGCTTATTTTAGCATAATGTTTTCAAGGTTTATTGATGCTGTAGTTCATTGCTTTTAATGGCTAAATTATATTCAATTGTGTGGATATTCCACATTTTGCTCATTGCTTCATCAGTCAATGGACATTTAGATTGTTTCCACTTTGGAACGATTGTGAATAATGCCACTCCAAGCATCCATATACAAGTTTTTATATGGACACATTTTCAACTTTCTTGGGTTTTACCTAGAAGAGAAATTGCTAGGTCATATGGTAACTCTATGTTTAACATTTCAAGGAATTGCCAAAGTGTTTTTTTTTTTTTTTTTTGAGACAGGGTCTCACTCTGTGGCCCAGGCTGGGGTGCAGTGGCGCAATGTCGGCTCACTGCAACCTCCCCCTCCCAGG
>NW_012101443.1:4894669-4897910 GCF_000951045.1 Mandrillus leucophaeus
CTGTGTATTTTGAAGGATAATTTTATTGGAAATAGAATTCTCGGTCGACAGTTTTTTTTTCAGCACTTTGAATATGTCTTCTTACTGTTTGTGGACTTCCTAGTTTTTGAAAAGGAGTCAGTTATCAATCTTAGCAAAGATCCTTTTTATATGATGAATCAGTTTTTCTCTGCTATCAAGATTCTCTCTTCAGCTTTTTGATAGTTTGACTGTGGGTGTATCTAAGGATAGATTTCTTTGAATTTACCCTGTTTTGAGTTTGTTGAGCTTCTTGGATGGGATGTGCAAATTAATGTTTTTCATCAAAGTTGGCAAGATTTTGGCTATTATTTTTCATTATTTTTTTTTATTCCCTTTTCTCTGTCTCCCTGTAGGACTCCCATTATATTTGATAGATTTGATGGTGTCCTACAAGTCTGTGAGAATCAGTTCATTTTTCTTTGTAATTTCTTCTTTCTGTTCCTTAGATTGGATTATCTCAATTGACTAATCTTCAAGTTTGCTGATTCTTTCCTCTGCCTCCTCACATCTGTTGTTGAGCCCCTCTGGTTAATTTTATCAGAGTTTTCAAGTTCAGAATTTTTATATGGATCTTGTTTTATAATTTCTCTTTATTGGTACTCTGTTTCTTGAGACATTGTTGTCATACTTTACTTCTTTAGACATGATTTCTTTTAATTCTTTGAATGTATTTATGATAGTTGATTTAAAGTGTTTTTCTACTTAGTCAAATGTCTGGCATACTCTGAGATAGTTTTTATTGACTCCTTTTTTTTTTGTACGTATGAGCCATACTCTCCTATTTCTTTATTTCTTATAATTTTGTTCTTATTGAAAGTAGACATTTTAAATAGTATAATCTCTCCTTCCCAGGCTTTGTGGTTGCTCCTTGTGATGCTGCTTTTTGTTTAGTGATGTTCCTACTCTATTTCCTTAAAGTCTGTATTCTTTGTCCTATCTTGTTAGCTTAGTGGTCAGCTAATGTTTGGACAGAGATTTCTTTAATGCGTTGAATCAGTAAGTCTCTTGGCTGTTGCTGAGAGTCTGTGTGTGCAAGTTGGGCATGGTTTTAGTGCTCCATAGGTAGCTTACAATTGTGTCTCAACCTTTTCTTTCTGCTTGTGTGGACCCTCAAGGTTAGCTGAAGGTGAGAGATTAGGTCCTTCTCAGGATTTTCCTGAATATATGCATGGCCTTCCAGATTCCTAGGCATACACTGAAGCTTTTCAAAGCCTTCTATGAACATCTCATTTTCAGTTTTTGTTTTTGTTTTTGAAGTTTTTTGGTTGTCCTCTTGTTAGCTCCAAATGTTTTTGCTACCTCAGGCAGCTGTGATGTTAAACAGTTGTTGATTTTTTTTTTGACAAATGCCTGGGGTTAGTGCTGTTTGCATACAGTAGCTCTGAGTACATCAAATAAAGACAAATTCTAAAAATGGATCATTTCAGGGAGCTGCCAGACAGGTCAAGTAGGGATAATTTTCTGGGGATGAGACTTTTGAGGAGCTTCTGAATAGTTCTGTTCACTTCAGTGAATTCCAGGCTGCTGGTTTCACCATGATTGTGGGCAGTTGGTTGTAAAACAATTGGGCTCACGTCTGTAATCCTAGCACTTTGGGAGGCTAAGGTGGGATGATCGCTTGAGGCCAGGAGTTCGAGACCACCTTGGGCAACATAGTGAGACACTAAGACCCTGTTTCTACAAAAAATAAAAATAAAATATTGTTTTTTATTGTGGTTAAGGCTGCAGTGAGCCATGATTGTGCCACTACAAGCCTTCTGCCTGAGCAACAGAGTGAGACCCTGTCTCAAAAAAAGAAAAAAGAAAAGAAAAACGAAGATAATCACAGAGCTGGGGACATGGGGATGGAGTCAGGGCAAATTAACCCCTTTTCTTAGATAAATGCATATGAGATTGTTGAAAACTTTTTGATTTCTGGAGTTCAGAAGAAGTTGAGTTTGACAATTTATGCCATTATTATTGGTTTTTTAAGAAGGAATAAACTTTCAGAGGTCCTTACTCTATTCCAATAATGCCTGTCTTTTCACTGTGGTTTATTTATTATTATTATTGATACAGAGTCTTGCCCTGTCGCACAGGCTGGAGTGCAGTGGTGCAATCTCGACTCACTGCAGCCTCTGCCTCCCAGGTTCAAGTTATTCTCCTAGCTCAGCCTCCCGAGTAGCTGGGATTACAGGCTCATGCCACATTGCTCAGCTAATTTTTGTATTTTTTTTTTTTAATAGAGACAGGATTTTACCCTGTTGGCCCAGGATGGTCTTGAACTCCTTACCTCAGGTGATTCACCTGCCTTGGCCTCCCCAAGTGCTGGGATTATGGGCATGAGCCACTGCACCCAGCCTCACTGTGGTTTAACTTTGCATTTTTCTGATGAACAGTGATGTTCAAGATATTTTTCTGAGCTTATTGGCCATTTATATATCTACTTTTAAGTATCTGTTAAAGTCATTTGCCCACTAAAAAAAACCCTCAATTTTTAAAAATTTTATTATTGAATTGCAAAGTTTTTTATATATTATGGATCCAAGTACTTTGTCATGTATAAGTATTATGAATACTTTTTCTCAATCTATTTGCTTAGTTATTTTCTCATTGATATCTTTTGGTTGGCAGAAAGTTTGATTACACACAATTTATTGATTATTTGTTTTTTAAAGTTAGTGCTCATTGTGTCAGAAATCTTGGCCTACACCAAGATTGTAAAGACATTCTGTGTTTTTTCCCAAGAATTTTATAGTTCTGCTTTATTTTAAAAGGATAGATCTATTACCTCTCTGCTTCTAAATTCATTGGCACCATTTTTTCGTAATACAGCCTTTATTAGTTAATCTGAGAATCTGTAGTGATTAGTGATATCTGTAGAATCTATAGTGATAATTCTCTATTTTGTTCCTGATACTGGAAATTTGTATTTGTGTTTTTTCCTTTTCTTTTTAATTAGTCTTACTACGGGTTTATCAATGCTAATAACTTTTCAAGGAAACAGCTTTTGACTATTGATTTTTTTTACTGTTGCTTGTCCATTTGTTATTTCATTGCTTTCCAAGCTTTAATATTTCTTTATTTTTATTTTAGTTCCTCTTCTAATGCCAGCTTCACAAACTATGGCAAACCTGGGGCCAAAGAGGTTTGTGAAAATCTCTGCTGTGTAGCTGCCAGATTTTTGGAATGTTGGGGAATTCTCTTTGCTATTCAGTCTTGTATTCTGCTTGTTGCAACT
>NW_012101443.1:4900600-4901206 GCF_000951045.1 Mandrillus leucophaeus
CTAAGCATATCTTTTAGTGTTCATTTAGTCTTGTTCTTAATAAATGAATTCTGTATACATTTCATCTAAATTTGATTTTTAATTTGCCCTCAGGTTGTTTGCATGATTACAAATGGCTGTAGGATTTCAAATAAGCTTCAGTTTCCTTCAGAGATCAAATGTACTGTGTTTGCAGTGTAGCAAGAATGTTGGCATTTTCAGTCTTACCTAGACGTGAGGCATTGTCATTGTCTGATAGCATTCAACAGAGGATAGCGTTAGCTATTCCTTCTTTTAGCTTCTAAGGTGCCGTATTATATCTGGGGTCAGCTGAAGTGCTTGTCATAGTCACAAATGCTTAATTATATTGGGAATCTTCTTAAGTGAGAGAATTCACAAGATTATCTGTATTAGTTTTAAGGATTTAATAGATCCTAGGAATAATACACACTTTAAAAGCATAGACTTTAAATATATTTTAGTATTTTGCAAATGACTGAGGGGCAATACAGTGGCTGACTGAGGGCAAGTCACCAAAAAACCGCCAAAAATCACCACATTTTCTTGTTTACATACTTTTACTATAGTTTTCATTCATCCTTTATGTGATCAAAACTTTTTGTATTT
>NW_012101443.1:4904996-4911105 GCF_000951045.1 Mandrillus leucophaeus
ATTCTAAAAATGGATCATTTCAGGGAGCTGCCAGACAGGTCAAGTAGGGATAATTTTCTGGGGATGAGACTTTTGAGGAGCTTCTGAATAGTTCTGTTCACTTCAGTGAATTCCAGGCTGCTGGTTTCACCATGATTGTGGGCAGTTGGTTGTAAAACAATTGGGCTCACGTCTGTAATCCTAGCACTTTGGGAGGCTAAGGTGGGATGATCGCTTGAGGCCAGGAGTTCGAGACCACCTTGGGCAACATAGTGAGACACTAAGACCCTGTTTCTACAAAAAATAAAAATAAAATATTGTTTTTTATTGTGGTTAAGGCTGCAGTGAGCCATGATTGTGCCACTACAAGCCTTCTGCCTGAGCAACAGAGTGAGACCCTGTCTCAAAAAAAGAAAAAAGAAAAGAAAAACGAAGATAATCACAGAGCTGGGGACATGGGGATGGAGTCAGGGCAAATTAACCCCTTTTCTTAGATAAATGCATATGAGATTGTTGAAAACTTTTTGATTTCTGGAGTTCAGAAGAAGTTGAGTTTGACAATTTATGCCATTATTATTGGTTTTTTAAGAAGGAATAAACTTTCAGAGGTCCTTACTCTATTCCAATAATGCCTGTCTTTTCACTGTGGTTTATTTATTATTATTATTGATACAGAGTCTTGCCCTGTCGCACAGGCTGGAGTGCAGTGGTGCAATCTCGACTCACTGCAGCCTCTGCCTCCCAGGTTCAAGTTATTCTCCTAGCTCAGCCTCCCGAGTAGCTGGGATTACAGGCTCATGCCACATTGCTCAGCTAATTTTTGTATTTTTTTTTTTTAATAGAGACAGGATTTTACCCTGTTGGCCCAGGATGGTCTTGAACTCCTTACCTCAGGTGATTCACCTGCCTTGGCCTCCCCAAGTGCTGGGATTATGGGCATGAGCCACTGCACCCAGCCTCACTGTGGTTTAACTTTGCATTTTTCTGATGAACAGTGATGTTCAAGATATTTTTCTGAGCTTATTGGCCATTTATATATCTACTTTTAAGTATCTGTTAAAGTCATTTGCCCACTAAAAAAAACCCTCAATTTTTAAAAATTTTATTATTGAATTGCAAAGTTTTTTATATATTATGGATCCAAGTACTTTGTCATGTATAAGTATTATGAATACTTTTTCTCAATCTATTTGC
Source organism: Mandrillus leucophaeus (assembly GCF_000951045.1). Lineage (NCBI taxonomy): Eukaryota > Metazoa > Chordata > Mammalia > Primates > Cercopithecidae > Mandrillus > Mandrillus leucophaeus. Next base: position 4,906,170 of record NW_012101443.1, read on the forward strand.
TTAGTTATTTTCTCATTGATATCTTTTGGTTGGCAGAAAGTTTGATTACACACAATTTATTGATTATTTGTTTTTTAAAGTTAGTGCTCATTGTGTCAGAAATCTTGGCCTACACCAAGATTGTAAAGACATTCTGTGTTTTTTCCCAAGAATTTTATAGTTCTGCTTTATTTTAAAAGGATAGATCTATTACCTCTCTGCTTCTAAATTCATTGGCACCATTTTTTCGTAATACAGCCTTTATTAGTTAATCTGAGAATCTGTAGTGATTAGTGATATCTGTAGAATCTATAGTGATAATTCTCTATTTTGTTCCTGATACTGGAAATTTGTATTTGTGTTTTTTCCTTTTCTTTTTAATTAGTCTTACTACGGGTTTATCAATGCTAATAACTTTTCAAGGAAACAGCTTTTGACTATTGATTTTTTTTACTGTTGCTTGTCCATTTGTTATTTCATTGCTTTCCAAGCTTTAATATTTCTTTATTTTTATTTTAGTTCCTCTTCTAATGCCAGCTTCACAAACTATGGCAAACCTGGGGCCAAAGAGGTTTGTGAAAATCTCTGCTGTGTAGCTGCCAGATTTTTGGAATGTTGGGGAATTCTCTTTGCTATTCAGTCTTGTATTCTGCTTGTTGCAACTCAGCTGTCTCTTGTCTTCTTGTGCTGCCCTCAGCCTCCGGAGGCCACTTCTTGAAGGCTGAGAGTGCCTCTGAGGGATTTATCTCAGCTATCTGGCCCCAGTACCATCCTTAAGGAACTGCTGTCTTGCACTGGATAAAGACCTGGAGTGCCTAGGAGGAATCTCTGTCACCTCTTCTCTCCTACCACTGGCCTTTTAGTGGGCTGTTGCCTTGCACTAGGGAAAGGTCCAGCATGCTTCAGGAAGAATATGTTTCAGGTCTTTCCCTGTATTTGGTCTGTAGTGTACATCCCTGTGCACTTGTAAGGACTGTTGAGAAAGAGTAGGTGGGTGGATGCATGTTTTCTCTGTGACTGGGACTTCTCAGTACATTATGTCTGCCTATGTGTGGCCATTATAAGTTTGCTGAAAGTTCAGTTTGTTTCTTCTGACACATCTATGGCAGATTGTTTTTCCTCCTGCCATTCTACCGGGGGTGAAAGTTAGCTGAGGGTCTATTCTTTCCTTGAAAAGGCTCAGTCTTTTCTAGAATTTAGTTCATGTAGGCTTTGTTTTCTTAGCTGTATGATGAGTTTTAGGAAACTGTGATTTTTATAGATTAGCTGGTTTATTCTGTTGGTTAGTTTGGAAATAAAATTCTCTTGCAACTCATTTCATCCTAACTAGAAGTGGGAGTTGGGAATATTTACTTTTAATATTCATTATTTAATGGTTATGCCTAAGTGTATTCTTTTTAGTAGGTTTTCTTTTCCAGAGGTGAGACTAATGACATAAATCCTTTAATAAGTTGTTATACTTGTCTGGAGAAAAATGAACACAATAGATGTATAATACCTTACATGCCATGGGCACATTATAATTGGGGAAAAAGGGCACTTTTCCTGCTTTCTGGGTCTTCTCTTATTATGAGTGTAGCTAATGTTTTACAGTAAACTTGACAGGCAGGGGATAATATCCAATCTTGACAATAGGAAAACTTTTATGTAATTTGAGTTCTGTAGGAAAATGATTCCTGGGGTGGAAATTGTGTTTAAAATTTTGGCTGTACTGCTTTCTAGCAATGCCAATTTCTGCAGGTTATTTCACAGCTCTGAGCCTCCTTGACTATATAGGGGTGATTGTTTCAACTTCACGGATATATTATAATGATTAAATCAAATAGCATATGTGAAATGTGTAGGATACCACCTGGTGCTTAGTGCTCAATAAATGTGGTTGTCTACACAATCATTCTTCCAGTCTCCTGATTCTCGTTCCTTTTCGTTTTCCATTATTCCATGCCTGTGACACTGTTGAGTATGGGGATTACTAAGGGCTGCTATGATTGTGCTTAAGAGATACGCTAAGCATATCTTTTAGTGTTCATTTAGTCTTGTTCTTAATAAATGAATTCTGTATACATTTCATCTAAATTTGATTTTTAATTTGCCCTCAGGTTGTTTGCATGATTACAAATGGCTGTAGGATTTCAAATAAGCTTCAGTTTCCTTCAGAGATCAAATGTACTGTGTTTGCAGTGTAGCAAGAATGTTGGCATTTTCAGTCTTACCTAGACGTGAGGCATTGTCATTGTCTGATAGCATTCAACAGAGGATAGCGTTAGCTATTCCTTCTTTTAGCTTCTAAGGTGCCGTATTATATCTGGGGTCAGCTGAAGTGCTTGTCATAGTCACAAATGCTTAATTATATTGGGAATCTTCTTAAGTGAGAGAATTCACAAGATTATCTGTATTAGTTTTAAGGATTTAATAGATCCTAGGAATAATACACACTTTAAAAGCATAGACTTTAAATATATTTTAGTATTTTGCAAATGACTGAGGGGCAATACAGTGGCTGACTGAGGGCAAGTTACCAAAAAACCGCCAAAAATCACCACATTTTCTTGTTTACATACTTTTACTATAGTTTTCATTCATCCTTTATGTGATCAAAACTTTTTGTATTTTGTTATTAGTAGCTTGCTCTTTGAAATTTACCTGAAGAGTTAATATTGAAAGCGATTGGATAGCCTGTAGACCCAATTTGTATTTTCTATTCTTGCTATTCATTCATCATTATTCCTACCATAATCACAATATAAGTATTCCTCCTCTATTATCCTTTGTACATCAAGATGATGGTGGTACCATATGTTTTATCCAGTAGTAAATTGTTGCATTGTTTCTACTAATCTTATTATGAGCAACTGTGTCCATTTGTAAGAAAAAGTCAGCTAGGGGTTTGATGAACTTGAAATAAGAAGTGACTGAGCTACATCAACCAAAATCTTAAGTAGCCACATATGCATTATGTGGTTGCTACATATTGATTAGACAGATAAATTGCCCTGCATAATACAACATGTTTTTGTGCATTCATTTACTGCATTGTGTTCCAATATTGTATTTGTTGGACTTTTTCTTCCTGTCTTGGGGACTGTTTCCAAAAGGAGTGAATTATAGTTCTTTGGCTTCACTGTGGCTGTTACTTGATTGATTAGAGATTATGGCTTTGGATTATGAGAGAATTTTGATGGACTTTTTTTTTTTTTTTTTCTGTTTTGGAGTTTAAAAAGTATTTTAAAATACTTTGGCAATGGTGTTTTGTTGAAGTTTGATACCCTCTTACTTTTCTTCCTGTATTTATGCTTTGATTTACCTAATTCTAAAAAGATTTTTGCTTTTTAGATATTTAACATTTTCAAGTGAAACATAAAATGATAGACTTTTGTTGAAGAAAGAGACTTGAGCAATTATTATCCTCTCTGAAACTTTGATTTCATAGCCAGGAAAGTAGGACCAGAGAAGGAGGTCAGAAGACTGATTAATTAGTAGCAAAGCCCAGATTTCCTGACTTCAGTTTGGTTTTCCTTTTACAGTCTGCCACAATGTCTCTAGCTATTTACTAGCTACTCTTGATTTTCCTGAGAGTAAGTCCTGGAATGAGAAGAACAGTATGTTAGAAAATTCTTTTGGAATTTAAAAGTGTGAAAGATTATTAAAAATACTGAATTACTTGAGGCATGACAGTGCTATTTTATTTCTATCTTTATCAAATTTATTGTTTAGAGCACTGAGAGTCACTATTATCTTACAGTAATGAAGGAATAATAAAAATCACAATGTTGAAATATGAACCCTGATATTCATATTTAAAATTTAATAGAATGGTAGAAATCCTGCTAAGTGGCTGATGCTTAAGACTAGAAATATTCTCAGCTGGAAATCTAAACTTCAGTGCAAAACTACACAAAAACAGTATTATCTCATCAAAGTAAAATTTCTTAATTCATTGACCACCTGAAATAATAAATATGTATAGTCTACAGTCAGCTGTCAACTTCTCTTTTGAATTGCTTCTGTCTTCACAGCATTGGGCACAGCAGGACATCTTCCCCACTGCAGCATCTAACCTGGCACATCATAGATATGAGAGTTGGATTACTCTTCAGTTTTGTTTTTTTTTTTTATGATCTAGGTCTTGTTACCTCCTGCCTTGATCATTATAACTTCCATTTATCATCTTAGTCCCGAGTCTCTCACCTGTAAGTGTTGAAGTGGATAAATGCTTTTTTACTTTTCTCTGTGAAAACGGAATCTTAAGGCTTAGATGAATTTGGCAGTTTTCAAAAAGGGATTCTTTCATGCTTTTGTGCTTGAAGTTAAACTATATTGTATCAAAAATGGTGTTTCTTCCAGGATTTGCCTTATGAGGTTGTGCTCCAGCAGAGCAGGTTTTCAATAGATAGCTTTCAACCTGACCTCAGAGTTATATTTCTGCTTGCTTACATAATCTTGTTGCAGTTGGTAGACCAATTATATATGAGGTCATTTAAGGTTTACTGGACACACTGAACTGTTACCCAAGCAATTAGGGCCCACAAAGATTTCTGTAAGAATTACAACATTGTGCTTTATTTAAAATGGTGAGTTTTGACATAAAATCCACAGGAGGAGAGAATTTTTCCTTTAGTTTGTAAATAATTTTGAGGTTTGAGAAATTCATCAGTATCATAAATGATAGCATGATTTTTGTGTAAATGTAGATAATAAAGAACAATCATTGCAGCTATTTGTCAAGCTTAATGAATTAGTGGCAAAAATTACACAAAACTTCACTGGGAAAGTGTTACCTAAGAGTCCCGTACTTAATAGAGTTAGAGCTTGGGAAAAAATCAAAGATGCAGGGCTGCCGCTACTTAGGATCTGCCTTATTTTCAATAGTTGGACTAATTGCCTCTCATTATATAAGAATTTTCTTTGAGAAAAGGATTACTTTGAGATTTCTTTAGTTTTTTTTTTTTTTTTTTTT
>NW_012101443.1:4911647-4914745 GCF_000951045.1 Mandrillus leucophaeus
TGACCTCAGGTGATCTGCCCCCCTCGTTGTCCCAAAGTGCTGGGATTACAGGCGTGAGCCACCATGCCTGGCTGCATTTTATTACTCTTTATTTTCTGCTTAATTCCTCTTGTTGCTTTCTGCAACTTTCATTGCAGATGTATAATTTTAAAAATTAATTTATTTTTTAATTGACAAAAATTGTATATACAGTTATGTGTTATTTAACGACAGGGTTGAGGGTTGTCTTCTGAGAAATGCATCATTAAGTGATTTCGTTGATCATTGTTAACACCACAGTGTGTACTTACACAAACCTACATGGTATAGCTCAGGGGTCCAGTACTGGTCTATGGCCTGTTAGAAACAAGGCTGCACAACAGGACATGAGCAGCAGGCAAGCGAGCAAAGCTTCATCTGTATTTACAGCTGCCTCTCCTTGCTTGCATTACCACCTGAGATCCGCCTCCTGTCAGATCAGTGGTGACATTAGATTCTTATAGGAGGACAAACCCTACTGGGAACTGTGCATGCAATGGATCTAGGTTGCGTGCTCCTAATGAGAACCTAATGCCTAATGATCTCTCAGTGTCTCCCATCACCCCTAGATGGGATTGTCTAGTTGCAAGAAAACAAGCTCAGAGCTCCCACTGATTCTATGTTATGATGAGTTGTATAATTATGTAATTATATATTACAATGTAATAATAAGAGAAATAAAGTGCACAATAAATGTAATGCATTTGAATCATCCTGAAACCATTCCCCTCCCCCCAGTCTGTGGAAAAATTATCTTCCCTGGTATCAAAAAGGTTGGTGACTGCTGGTATAGCCTACTAAACACCGAGGCTATATGGTACAGCCTATTGTTCCAAGGGTACAAACCTATATAGCATGTTACTGTACTGAATACTGTAGACTATTGTAACACAATTGTTACACAATGGTAGGTATTTGTGTATTGAAACACTGAAAAGGTAATGCATTAACTACAGTGTTATGACACTGTGACATCACTAGGTGATAGAAATTTTTCAATTCCAGTATTATCTTATGGGACCATCATCTAATACGCAATCCATCATTGCCTGGAACGTCATTATGTGGTGCATGACTGTATTTTGTGGTGTACAACATGTTTTGATATATGTATATATTATGGAAGGGCTAAATCAAGCTAATTAACATATCTATGACCTCACATAGTTATCTTTTTTGTGGTGAGAACATTTAAAATCTATTCTCTTAGCCATTTTCAAGTATGGAATACATTGTTAATAACTATAGTCACCATATTGTACAGTAGATCTTCTGAAGTTTTTTCTCCTAACTGAAATTTTCAACCAACATCTCCCCAATGCCCTTTACTCCCAGATGCACAATTTTCAAGCTATGTAATGTGCTAAACAAATAGGCTTCTGTGGATCCATGTGACAATTTAGTCACCATTAAAGATATTGTTTAAATGAGAAAATGAATTCAAATAGTAAACCCATAACTTAAAAATCACATTTTTAATGCCTATATAACACAAATGATAGAGAAATAACACACTTAACATGTAAGTATCTCTTGTAAATTGAGGAGAAAAACCATGTGATCCAATAGAAAATAAATGAAGGATTTAAACAGGCACAACATAAAAGAGGAAATTCAGATGAGCAATAAACATGTGAATGTGTGTTCTAACACTCCTTAATAGCTAGCGAGATGGAAATTATGTAGCAAGATAGCAAACTTTCATACATCACTTGGGCCAAAATTTAAAAATACTGTAATGTCCAGTACCTACAGAGTTTCAGGGAAATGGCATTTTCATACATTGCTGGGAGAAATATGAGTTCATATGACTTCTTTAGAAAGTAATATTGGAATAGTGATTAAAATAAAAAGTACATCTTCTGACATTTCTTTTTCATGCTCTGTCCATTAAGAAAAAGCAGCACCTAAAAAGGGATAAATACACACATTATATATTACAGCATTTTGGTGTTTGTGGTAGAGAGAAAAACTAGAAGCAACCTGAGTCTATCAATAGAGGAACTGTTGAATAAATTATTGTATACCCACATTATGGAATCTTCTGTGGCTGTTAAAAAAGAATAAATTAGACTTACATCTTTGTACCGAGAGACTGTTATAGTTAAGCAAAATAGTACAGATTTTGGAGTGGCATATAAGATATGATACCACTATTGTTTAAAAAAAAAAACCTTAAACAATTTGAAACACCTTTTACAGGTCTATTATATGTCTGTCTGTGTTTAGAGAAAAGTGTGGGAGGGGCACTGCAGGTTCTTAACTTTGACTTCCTTGTGGAGCATTGGGTTAGGAGTGGGGCTTGAAAAAGACCATTTATATAGTTTTCTTTTTACATTTTTTAATCTTTAAAATTATAGTAAGCATGTATTACTTTTGTAATTTTTAAAATAGCTAATAAAAACTTCATGTTTAAATGCAACTTTTATTCAAATGAAGAATACATCTGTTCTAAGTTCTAACTGCTTTTTCTGTGACCTGACCCACAAAATAAGTTCATGCTTTCTGTTTAAGAAATTTGGACTAAAAATAATTTCATGCTTCATGTTTAAGAAATTTGGACTCATTTTACAGGACATGAAAATTATTGGTTCTTTTGAGATGTGCTCATAACAAAAGGTCATTCCTTGGTTTTATTTTATGTTTGTGGTTGTCATTGTCATAAATATGACTAGCTATACTAAGACTAATAAAGATGCCTTTGGCAAATTATAATTTAGCAATGCCTAATACGTAAGCACTTTAGGAGGCTGAGCTGCAAGTTGAACTTTGGATATTAAATTGTGATCTATTGACCAGCCACACTATCCTGCGGTGTGTCACACATCATATTGCTCCTTTCTATGTGTGTCAGTTCTTTACTTCCAGTATGGCTGTTATTACTTTGCAGTATGGTTTTTCAAAACGTAAGAAGTATAACTTTTTGTTCCTATTACAATTATAAAACATAGTCAACATAAAAAACTTGGAAAACATTGAAAAACACAAAAGATAAAACCAAAATTGTCCATAAACCTAAATAGACACTATTAATATTTTAATATATATAATTCTAATTTTTAAAAACAGTATTATTAGGT
>NW_012101443.1:4916470-4918679 GCF_000951045.1 Mandrillus leucophaeus
GTGATTTGTAATCAACTTGTCAATTTATAAAACAACAAAAAAGCCTGCTGGGATTTTTAATGGGGATTGCATTAAATCTGTAGATCATTTTGGAGATAATTGCTATCTTAATATTATTGAAACTTCCAACTCATGAACAAGATATATTTCTCTATTTAGATCTTTAATTTCTCTCAGCAATGTTGTATTGTTTTCAGTGTACAGGTCTTGCATATGTTTTGTCAGCTTTATCCTCTGAGTATTTCATACTTTTTGATGTTATTGTAAATGGTATTGTCTTTTTGACTTAAACATAGAAGTACAGTTGATTTTTGTATACTGATCTTGAATCTTGAGGCTGTGCAAAACTCACTTATTAGTTCTAGAGCTTGTTTTTGTAGATTGCATCACATTTTCTATGTAAACAATCATGTCTATAAATAAAGACAGCTCTACTTTTTCCTTTCCAATCTGGATGCTTCTGATTTCTTTTATGTATTTACCTTATCACACTTGCTAAAATCTCTTTAATATGTAATTTATTATGTAAAACATTAAAATATGTTGAATAGAAGTTATGAGAGAGAATATCTTATTCCGGAAGTTGGGGAAAAGGATCTTTAGTCTTTGATTTTTAAGTAGGTTAGGTAAAGGTTTTTCATAGATGTTCTTTATCAAGTTAAGGAAGTTTTCTTCTGTTCATAGTTTGCTTAGAGTTTTTAATCTGGAAGAGATGTTGAATATTATCAAGTGCTTTTTCCGTGTCTTTTGATACGATCTTGTGTTTTTTTTTTTTCTTTTTCTTTCTTGTTTATTAATGTGAATTACATTGATTGATTTTCAGATGTTAAGCTAACTTTTCAACATCTCATTCCTGGGATAAGACCCTCTTGGTAACAGTGTGTGAGTCTTTTAATATATTATTGGACTCAGTGTGTGAACATTTTGCTTAGGATTTGTACAACTATATGAGGGATATTGATCTGCAGCTTTCCTTACTTGTCATGTCTTTGTCAGATTTTGATGTGAGGGTAATATTGACCTCATAGAATGAATTGGGAAGAATTTCCTCCCCTTCAGTTTTCTGAATGAATTTGTATACAATTGATATTTTTTCTTAAATGTTTGGTGGAATTCATCAGGGAAGCCATCTTGGCGCAGAGTTTTCTTTTCGGGAGGTTATTAACTGTAAATTCAATTTCCTTCACACATATAGTTATTCAAGTTATCCCTAATTGTGTCAACTAAAAAAGGAGCTGATTCTTTTAAGGACTTTGTTTCTTCTAAGTTGTGGAATACATTAGCATAAGTGTTTTTTTGTTTTTGTTTTTTGTTTAACAATATCCACTTATTATCCTTTTAATATCTGAAGTATCTATATTTTCTGTCTGTCTGTCCCTCTCTCTCTGTCTCTCATTCCTGATGTTGGCGAATTGTGTCTTCTCTCTCTTAATAGTCTGACCAGAGGTTTGTCAATTTTATTGTTAGTCTCAAAGAACAAAATTTTGGTTTCATTCATTTTTCTTTGTGTTTTTGTTTTCTATTGCATTGATTTTTAAGCTATGATGAATATTTTTTCTTTCTTTGGATCTCATTTTCTCTTCTTTTTCTAGTCTCTTAAGGCAGAAGCTGAAGCCATTAATTGGAAACACTTCAGTTTTCTCAGGATAGGCAGTTAGTGCTGTAAAATTTTCCCTAAGTACAGCTTTAGTGGAATGCTAAAATTTTTGATACATTGTTTTTACTTTCATTCAATTCAAAAAGCTTTGTAATTTCCCTTTTAATTTCTTCTTTGCCCATGTGTTAGTTTTTTTTTTTTTTTTTTAATTTTGTATATGTAACATATAACATGATGTTATGGGATATATATAGATAGTAAAATGGTTACTATAGTGAAGCAAATTAACATATCCATCATCTCACATAGTTACCCATGTTTTTTTTTGGTATGGCAAAAGCGGCTAAAAACTACTCAGCAGGAATTTCAGTACAATTTCACAGTAGAATTTTATTACTTATAGTCCTCATATTGTACATTAGATCTCTAGACTTGGTCATCTTACATATCTGCTACTTAAATACTCTGACCTGTATCTCCCCATTTCCTACCCACCCCTACCCCTGGTAACCAATGTTTTTCTTCTATATCTCTGTATTTTTGACTCCCCCTGCTCCCCACCACCCTAACCAGATTCCACATGTAAGTGAGCTCATGTATGGTTTTTTTTTT
>NW_012101443.1:4920274-4921294 GCF_000951045.1 Mandrillus leucophaeus
ACTGTGGGCAGTATGGCCATTTTCACGATATTGATTCTTTCTGTCCATGAGCATGGGATGTTCTTCCATTTGTTTGTGTCCTCTTTTATTTCGTTGAGCAGTGGTTTGTAATTCTTGAAGAGAATCTTGTAATTCTTGAAGAGATCCTTCACATCCCTTGTAAGTTGGATTCCTAGGTATTTAATTCTCTTTGAAGCAATTGTGAATGGGAGTTCACTCATGATTTGGCTCTCTGTTTGTCTATTATTGGTGTATAGGAATGCATGTGATTTTTGCACATTGATTTTGTATCCTGAGACTTTGCTGAAGTTGCTTATCAGCTTAAGGAGATTTTGGGCTGAGATGAGAGGGTTTTCTAAATATACAATCATGTCATCTGCAAACAGGGACAATTTGACTTCTTCTTTTCCTATTTGAATACCCTTTGTTTCTTTCTCCTGCCTGATTGCCTTGGCCAGAACTTCCAACACTATGTTGAATAGGAGTGATGAGAGAGGGCATCTCTGTTTTGTGCCAGTTTTCAAAGGGAATGTTTCCAGTTTTTGCCCATTCAGTATGATATTGGCTGTGGGCTTGTCATAAACAGCTCTCATTATTTTGAGATACGTCCCATCAATACCTAGTTTATGGAGAGTTTTTAGCATGAAGGCTATTGACCTTTGTTGAAGGACTTTTCTGTGCCTATTGAGATAATCATATGGTTTTCGTCTTTGGTTCTGTTTATGTGATGGACTACATTTATTGATTTGCGTATGTTGAACCAGCCTTGCATCCCAGGGATGAAGCCAACTGGATCGTGGTGGATAATCTTTTTGATGTACTGCTGGATTCGGTTTGCCAGTGTTTTATTGAGGATTTTTGCATCGATGTTCATCAGGGATATTGGTCTAAAATTCTCTTTTTTTGTTGTGTCTTTGCCAGGCTTGCTGGCCTTGTAAAGTGAGTTAGGGAGGATTCCCTCTTTTTCTATTGTTTGGAATAGTTTCAGAAGGAATGGTACCAGCTCCTCTTTGTACCTCT
>NW_012101443.1:4927191-4927906 GCF_000951045.1 Mandrillus leucophaeus
GTATCCTGAGACTTTGCTGAAGTTGCTTATCAGCTTAAGGAGATTTTGGGCTGAGACGAGTGGGGTTTTCTAAATATACAATCATGTCATCTGCAAACAGGGACAATTTGACTTCTTCTTTTCCTAATTGGATACCCTTTGTTTCTTTCTCCTGCCTGATTGCCTTGGCCAGAACTTCCAACACTATGTTGAATAGGAGTGGTGAGAGAGGGCATCTCTGTCTTGTGCCAGTTTTCAAAGGGAATGTTTCCAGTTTTTGCCCATTCAGTATGATATTGGCTGTGGGCTTGTCATAAACAGCTCTTATTATTTTGAGATACATCCCATCAATACCTAGTTTATGGAGAGTTTTTAGCATGAAGGCTATTGACCTTTGTTGAAGGACTTTTCTGTATCTATTGAGATAATCATATGGTTTTCGTCTTTGGTTCTGTTTATGTGATGGACTACATTTATTGATTTGCGTATGTTGAACCTGCCTTGCATCCCAGGGATGAAGCCAACTGGATCGTGGTGGATAATCTTTTTGATGTACTGCTGGATTCGGTTTGCCAGTGTTTTATTGAGAATTTTTGCATCGATGTTCATCAGGGATATTGGTCTAAAATTCTCTTTTTTTATTGTGTCTTTGCCAGGCTTGCTGGCCTTGTAAAGTGAGTTAGGGAGGATTCCCTCTTTTTCTATTGTTTGGAATAGTTTCAGAAGGAATGGTACC
>NW_012101443.1:4928946-5039518 GCF_000951045.1 Mandrillus leucophaeus
ACCTAGAATCAACAGGACACAGTGGCAACGTCAGCCCTGGGAGATGAGATGTCACACACTAGGTACTCTTGATGCTGGGACTGTGACACTTAGCAATAGCCCAGGTTCTGTGCAGCCAGGTGCAGCACTGTCAAGAACCCAGAAATGGCAAGGCACAGATATGGCCCAGGGGACAGGGAGCAGTACAGCGTCACTCTACTGCCTGGGGAGGTGGGGCTTCTCAGCAGCTCAGATTCTGAGTTCCTAGTCCTGTTCTAGGGAGGAAAAGCCCTGTGGCCATTTGACCTGTAGGAGAGAGGCATAGCTCATCCAAGGCTTTGATTACCTGGAAGTAAGATACTGTATCAGCTTGACCCTAAAATATACAGCTACATGGGTTGGATGAGGTGCTAGTTCCCTGAGAGGCAGGGTACAGTGTCGGCTATGGCACTGGGTAGGACATCTGCTCTAGTGTGCCCGAGGGTTGGGGCATCCAGGAGGATAGGATGTTGCGTTAATGTGGTGTCTGGGGGTAGTTTGGTGCTGTGGGTCCCCAGTGAGAGAATCATTTCAGCTCAGGCTTTGAAGGGCAGGATACACCAAAGTCTGGGATGCAGGGGATGGAGCAGCTTCAGGGTAACTTGGAGCATAGCACTAGCTAAATTCAGAGATTGGGGGCTACCAGGTAGCTGTGCTGCAGTGATGGCAAAGCCTCCAGGATGGAGGGGTGCAGTGACTACCCATCCCTGGAACAGGATGCACAGTAGCCGTGGCTCTGGTTGCAACACAGTAGCAGCTCAGGCAGGGGACTGGGGTAAGGCACAGTGTCCGTCTCTCCTCTAGGAGTAGCACAGAATGTATACTCTTGGGAGCTCCCTCAGCTGGGCTCAGAGCCTGTGAGGACTGCAGGAATCTCTAGTAGCAAAGACTACAGGTATCCACAGTAGTGATGGGAGCTGTTAGTGTCCTTCTGCTTACCTTTTTCCTGCAGAGAGAAATACCTCCTGGGTCCAAGCTGATCCCCAAATAGGGGCTGAGATCATCCTTGGCAGAGACAAAGTTTCCTTTTCTTCTCTTTGTGGCCATCCTGGGTTTCTGTGCTCTACAGGATTTCTCCTACTCCTTTGCAATTCTCCAGGGCTCTCTTTTATTTATTTTGGTTGAAATGTGGTTTTTTCATTTGTTTGGCTTGGTTTTTTTATGGAGGAGAAGAGTGCTAGGAACTTCTAGTCAGCCATCTTAGCAATGATCCCATGTGCTGTGTAGAATTATGCTATTCAGTCTCTAAATATTTGGAGATTTTCCAAAGATCTTTCTGTTACTAATTTCTAGTTTAATTTAATTTTAGTCAGAGAATATACTTTGCATGGCTTGAATCCTTGTAAAATGTATTTAATGTTTTAAAAAATGACTGTGTATATGTGTATCATTTAAGAAAACAATAGTATGTACTATATATACTATTTTGTATATACAGAATATTTTCTTACCTTTTTAAATTTACAGACCATACTTTTATATACACAGACTATTTTCATAAAGCAATATATTGTGGACATTTTCTTATGTAAAATATGTTCTAAAGCATGACTTTGAAAAAATAACTTTTTTGCAGAACTAATATATTTTTGTGGTTCAGAAATCAAAACAATATAAAAAGATATACATTGAGAAATTATGTATTCACCCCATTCTCCTTCATGTTAATTCTCACAGTATTAGTTTCAAGTGAATCTGTCTTGCATTTTTCTATACAAACACAAGCAAATTTACTCTTATTTTTGTACCCTTACACAAAAAGTGAACAACATGACACTTAGTCATTGAATATGGATATGTATAATTATTTAATACATATTGATGAATTTTTCCAATTTTAAGAAAAGCTGAATATCTTCTCTGTGCTGAGCACTGTGCTGGCCAATGCTGTAGGTATTGTTTAGTTTTGATAACAGCTATATTGTATCACAGAAACATCAACCCACTTTACAAATGATTGACTTTATATAAGCTGTATAAGCCGATGTTTTATATATGTATTATTTCTTTTGACGTCTTCAAAGAACCTTATTTTACTCATCTTTGTATTCTGGGTACTGAGAATATAGTAGATCCTTAATAAATATAGCTGTGTGAATAAATTAATTTTTTAGTTCAGTTAGTTTGTGTTGTAAATAATGAGGACTTTGGGGCTACATATTTTTACCCTTCATGTATATCTAACTACAGAATGTTACATGGTAAATAGGGGAAAGTTCAGCAGATGAGCACATAGTTGCAGTGAGGAGGTTAGTCATGTTTCTTTTGAAATCTCGCATTGTGATGTGGTAGATGAGTGTAAACTCAGGAGCCTATTCATATCCACCAAGTCCACACTATACAGCTTGGTGTCCAGGGTACACAACAGAGATAGGAGTTTGCAGGTGAGGATGAGACTTGAATGATTCTCCCATAACTGGTTCTCACTGGCTGAAGAAGTGGGCACGGTGCTTTACCTGTAATCCTCACAAACCATTACTCAATAAGTATTATTATCTTTATTTTGAAAATAAGGAAACTACAAATCTGCATGTTCGGCACATGTATCTCAGAAATTAAAGTATAATAAAAAAAATTAAAAAAGAAAATAAGGAAACAGATCCGAAAGAGTCAAAATGCTTGTCTGAGGACATGGATAAAAGACAGGATGAAAAAATCGCAATAGGTCTGTCTGGCTTCAAAGGCTTTTTTTTTTTTCCCCCTCCATTATATTATGTTGCTTTTTGGGATACTAAGAAAACATCAACAGTTTTGAAGGATTTATTATAATAGAATCTGACCTATGCTTAATTTTCTAGAATTTTAATTTTAACTTAAATGAAAATTTGAGTTCATGAAGGGAGAAAATTGTAATTTAGGTAACTGTGATAAAATTACTTTAAAGCCTTTGAATGTGGCCGGGCAAAAAATAGTACATATTTTTTGAAAACAAATATTGGTTAGGAATTGAGTCCGGGATTTAGGCCAACATGAACTACGTGTTTTTATCTTTACCTAGAAAAGGAATCTTAGAATATAGGATCAAGCTCTTCGGGATTGTTTTGACGTCAGTGTATTATTATGTGGACTCCTGGAAGGTAGCATCTTGTGCCTGCAAACATTGAAGCTGGGGATTTCTCTCGTGTACTCTGCTATGTTTATATTAGGTTATGTATGGCAGTTTGGCACTTTGTTTTGCAGATGTTCGTAATGTACAGTCTTAAATCTTGTTTCTATTTCTGGCATGCTTTTAAGTATGACTCATGTTTTCTTGAGGCCATTCTAAAAATACAGCTAGTTTCAAGCGTTAATGTAAAATATACCACAGATACCACATAGCACTGCATGATGCTTTCTTTCAGTAGTTTAATGCAATTTCCTGACACATTAAATACAGACATGCTTTTTGACAAAATACACCATACTAAAACATGAATAAGTGAAAGTTGGATTTTCTTTGAGAAGGAGATCCTCCGATAACAATATTCACTACAAAATAAATTTGAAATTTTAATAAAAGGAATAAAACATATCATTGATACCACCAAAAAGAAGTAGAACTATTGGCTGGAACAGCAAGTCCACTAAATTTGATGTAGCCCTGAGAGGTCCACACTTGTAGGGAAAATCTTGCACCTGAAGCTGGACACCTGTTGAAAAGCTTTTGACGGGTCTGTAGAGTATAATGACTGAAATACAAGTTTTGGACTTAAACGGCTTAGGTGTAACTCTTGGTTTATGGACTTACCAACTATAGACAAATGATACTACATTTCCAATTTTGATTTTCTTATTGTAAAATGGGAGTAATGAGTATTTAATAAACGCAGCAGTTACTATTATTAGACAGTGTTCTAAGTGTTTAATATAATCCTCATAACAACTTTATAAGTAAGTACAATTATATCTATCATACAGATGAAGAAACTGAGCAGAGAGGTTAAGTAACTTGATTAAGCTTACATCGCTAGTAAATTCTGTAGAGTTGGAATTTGAACCCAGCCGATCTGTCTCGAATCTGTGTCCTTATACAATAGATCTGCTGCTTTCTAGAATTGTTATGAGATTCTATATGAAAAATCATTTGTATGTTTACCTGTTAATTGATAGAAATGCAATAAATTATGACCATTATTAGTATTGTTATTGGGGGAGAATAAAAGCAGGGAAAATATGTGTTCTTCGTGAAGATATGCCATAGACTACCAGGCCAGCCATAGGATTCAGAGGTAGCTTATATGTATTAAAAAACTTATGTAAAATTGGAATGTGATGAGAACCTTAGATATCCTTACAACTCCTACAGGCTTAATCTAAAGGTATAACTTATTTTCCACTGATTTCCTCCCTAAAAGTTTTATCTTTCAGAAAGTAAAGGAAATAGAGAGAAACTCTTTCTCTGGGCTTAATTGTGACAAACTCATTAGTGGTGTGCAGGCAACAGAGGCCTTGAGAAAAAATAATGACTACACAGTATTTCTCAGCTATGCTGCCATTGACATACTGGGCAGGATGAGACTGTCTTGGTCATTGCATTTACCATCACAAAATATCAGTGGTGTTTCAAATTATTTCTCATTCCCCAAGGCTTTGCAACAACCCAAAGTACTCCCAGACATTTTCCAAATGCCTCCTGGCAGGCCTAGAGTGGTAGCAGTATGGTCACCAGTTGAGAACCACTGTTGAGTGGTAAGAATAAAGGAAGGACTGAGACTAGTCAGATGTGCCTTAGGGCAGTGTTTCTCAGTACATGTGCATCACGCTGAAGTGGAAGACACTCCCATGAGCATAAACAAGATGGTGCATAATTCCCAGGGCTCTAGCTTTAAATAATCCATGCTTTTCTCTTCTATTTAAGAAAGTACTCTGGTGTATAAATGGCTCTATTATGATGGCTATAACTTCACTTCTGCTCCAGTTTGCTTCAAAAAATGAAAAGATAAGTTATTCCTAAACATCAGCACTTTATTATACAGAAAATTTATGAGGGGCAGGCCTCACATTTGATTAGGAACTGCTACCTTAAATTTTAAAAAATCTTGAAAATGAATATGGTTCCAAGGTCAAAACATTCAAAACGAACTGGAAGTATAGAACTAAACTGAGACTCCATAATTATAAATAGTTACCAATAGTTATAAATAATAAAAGGTGGGAGGAAGTTAAAGAAACCAACTTGGCTTTACCTTCTAGAACTTTACAAATTTTGGATTTTAAATTATCAAGTCCAGGTAATGGAAGGTCAGGCACATCGCCAAAGTTGAATACAAAGTGACACAAAACTGTGAGAGTACTACAGAGAATGCCTGTGGCCAAACTAAGCTGAGATTTATGAAAATGTAAAGAAAAAACCCGAAGTGTTTAAGTTTTTAATTATATGTTTGATATCAGAATAGGAAGAGGTAATAGATTTGCAGCATGGGGAACATTGTGTAGTTTTACTAATAAAGAAGTTAAGGCATCTTAACTCTTATTTTGTTTCATCCTTAAGCAGCAAGGAGGCTGACTTGTCTTGAAGCAAGAAATCATAGACTGTATGTTATAAAGATTGATTTAAGCTTCAAGCAGAAAAGAAAATAGATAAAAGGGCATGTGATAGTTATAGATTAACTCTCTAGACTCAGGCCAGTTGCATACTAGCATCATGAAACTACCTAATAGATTGCTCAAAAGTATAGGTCTTAGAGCAGTATTTTTCAATCTGTTTTTCTTTATTACTCTCCTGTGGGTGTTTTCTCCCTATCATTATTCCTTCTTAACCCCATGAAATTTGAATACTATAGATATGTTATATATCTGTTTATGTACTGTGCCCTTTTAGAGATGGAGTCTCACTCTGTCGCCCAGGCTGGAGTGAAGTGGCGTGATCTTGGCTCACTGCAACCTCCGCCTCCTGGGTTCAAGTGATTCTTCAGCCTCAGCCTCCCGAGTAGCTGGGACTACAGGCTTCTTCATGTTGGCCAGGCTGGTCTTGAACTCCTGACCTCAGGTGATCCACCTGCCTCGGCCTCCCAAAGTGCTGGGATTACAGGTGTGAGCCACCGTGCCTGGCCGAGGACCACAAACTATTGTAACATCTAAACATTTTTTTCAAGTCCCCCTTCCAGGAACCAACTTTTATCCCACGAGGGATGCATGTCTTAGGGATTTTATCCCACTAGGGATGCATGTCTTAGAGGATTTGTAAAAACAAGAGAGAAACCAAACAGTTCTACTGAGTAATTAGTCTCAGACATATGGGCATTCGTTCTGGGGAGATTGTAATATGCTTTAGTGTGACCCCAGTGACATGACAAACCAAACAATTTGCCCAAAACCTTGTCCTTGATCTTCCTACCAGGGTAATGAAAATCAGAAATTATCTCTTCCAATGATTAAATGTTTGCTTTCTTTGGGGTAGGGGAGTATAGGAGAGACTACCCTAACGATATTGTGCTGTCAGAGGAGGAGAAGCACTAGATATTTAGTCCTAGGCTTGCTTAGTTGGATCTTGGAACTTATCTGTGACCTCAGTGGGTGATTAAACAAAATTTAACACGTATGGAGTATTTACTACATACAAAAGATGTTATGTAATATAGATGTCTGTGTCTGTTTGTATAAAATGCAACATAATAAAACAAACACTGTAACCCACATCTAATGTAAGAACTACAATATTACCAATATCCTTGAAGCTATACATGAGAATCTCTTTGATTCCATGGCCACTCCTTACCCCCAGGTATCCAATTATCATCAACTTACCATTCCCTTGCCATTTTGCTTTTTCAAGTACTGTTTTATCACATATGTATCTATTTCTAAAGAATTCATTTGCTAGTTTACTGAGATTTATCAAAATGGTATTATATTATACATGATTTATTCTTTTTTTTCACTCAATATTACACCTTTAAGTGTTAAACATATCATTGGAAGTGGGGGTCTTTTATTCTGTTTTTGTTGCGTATAATATTCCATTCTGTGTATTTATTCATTGTCCTCTCTCCAGTTTTATTTTGGACCATTCTGCTCTGAGTTTTCTATGTGTCTCCTGATGTACAAGGTTATGAGTTTTTCTTTTACACCCAGGAATGGACTCACTGGGTGATTTACATATGAGCAAAAACAAACTAATTATATTAATTTAAACGTTTTAGAAAATGCTTAGTTAGAAGATGAGCACACTGATGGGGTGATTTAATAGTAGACTTGGAAGGGCATTGCGTGGGGTGGTCTTCTATTCACAAAAGAGTTTGGTATAAAATAGACTTAAATAGTTAATTCTGAGGAAGTAGTTTTAAGTCTACATCAAATTTTCTAACCATGATCTTACAACCCATTACCAACTTAAGTTGTAGTATGCTTTCCTCAGATTTTCTAAGACTGTAATAATCATTAACTATCCGGGATGATTTCGTCTTATCTCTCTTTTAGAACAAAAAGATTGGACTATAAAATTGTGATTGAAGTAATCAAATCAGTTCCTCAAATCATCCTTGACAATAACTTTTATTTCTTTAGGAACAGTTATAGGTTATTATTCAAATGTTATGGAAAGCTTTGAAGTAAGGAATATATAATTCTTTGTGATATCATAAACTTAATCTTGTTTTAGCATCGACAATAATGGTTTTATTGTAAACTATGTGAAAATTCACCAGGCGTCTATATGTTTGTCCAGATAAACATATGTATATGTTTATATCTATTTATATACATATGTTTATAAATACATACACAGATAGACATATATTTTATATGCATTTATATATACGTATATATAAATATGCTCACATTACTTGGAGATTTATATTATAAGTAATACTTAAATTTGCACTTCATTTTCTCTTTTCTCTTTATAGTTTCAGACTCCCTGGCTCAATCTGTAGTTCAGCATCTAAGATGGATAATGCAGAAGGATCTTTTGGGGCAAGATGTCTTTCTAATAGGACCTCCTGGGCCTCTTCGACGCTCTATTGCTATGCAGTACTTGGTGAGCAGTTAATTCTTGTCAATTTCTAAGGGTCTGAACTTTGTAAGCTATGAAATAAAATAAGATTAAGAATTTATAAAAAATATCAGAATTAGTCATTATTTGAAACAAATGCTGACATCAAAGAGTGATTTGTTTATAAAGTGTTTGGCATAAGTTATTTGGGAGTCAAATGTATATTTACCTTTCATAGCTTTAGCAAATTTTTACTGTGACTAGAAAGTACCCCACTTCCAGTAGAAAAGAGATATAAATTCAGGCAATGAGTAGCAGATAGAATCAGCAAGTCTGAAGTTAACAAAACAAAAGTTGGTATTATACTGCTTAGTGAACATTCCCTTATCTCAGGCTCACATTTTAAAACGCCAGACAATTCCCTTGACTTTTGGAAGTTGTGCAGTCTTTAAAGGAAGCCTAAGGTCTGTAGAGTATGTCTTCTGTGTTACATATCTCTTTGTGTTTTCTTTAAATAGATGAGAAAACAAGTTCACAGAGGTTAAATAACTCACTCAAGCTTTATCCAGCTGGTAAATAATAGAGCTAAAGTTGAAATCCCGTGTTTCCCCTTTCTGACATGTTGTCCTCTTAAACATTTACAGTTCTTTGAGAACTGTTGTTAAGTGAATTGAAGCTGAAATCTTAAGACAAATAAGACAATTTGCAAGTCGTGGCCAGGCACAGTGGCTCATACCTGTAATCCCAGCACTTTGGGAGGCTGAGGTGGGTGGATCACCTGAGGTCAGGAGTTTGAGACCAGCCTGGCCAACATCGTGAAACCTCGGCTCTACTAAAAATATAAAAATTAGCAGGGCATGGTGCTGGGTGCCTGTAATTCCAGCTACTCAGGAGGCTGAGGCAGGAAAATTACTTGAAGTTGGGAGGTGGACATTGCAGTGAGCCAAGATCGTGCCACTGCACTTCAGCCTGGGCGACAGAGTGAGACTCCATCTCAAAAAACAAACAAACAAAAACCAAACAAACAATAAAAAAAGAAAATGTACAAGTGTTTTCCACTATTTTGTCAGTATTAGTAGGCATTACCCTGATGATTAATGGAAGAATGCCACCAGATGAAGCTGTGTTCTGAAGACGTTTTTTAGGATGAAGAGAAAAACCTTATTTAAACTTAAGTTCCTTGTATTATTTGCTATGAAATGATTGATTTCTATGCTACTGAAATCTACCTTGTACGCTCTTTTATTTCAGTGGTGAGTCTTCTTTGGTACTTCAAAAATCATGTGGGGCAGAAATAATAAATACATGAATAAATCAGAGCCTAACTTGCACTAGCTCATTGCTTTCGTATCTTTTATTTATCACTAGAACTAGTTTGTGAGGTAAAACGTGCCACTGTAGAGCCATCCTCACTTTATGAATATATAAGATAAAAGTGTCTTATCTAAGAATGCTGAATCAGGTACTGAGAATTACAGATCTAGAGCCTTTTTTCTTTTTTCTTTTTTTTTTTTGAGTTGGGGTCTCGCTCTGTCACCCAGGCTGCAGTACAGTGGCTTGATCTTGGCTCACTGCAACCTTTCCCTCCTGGGTTCAAGTGATTCTCCTGCCTCAGCTTCCCAAGTAGCTGGGACTACTGGTGTGTGCCACCACACCTGGTTAATTTTTCATGTTTTTAGTAGAAATGAGTTTCACCATTTTGGGCAGGCTGGTCTCCAACTCCTGACCTCATGATCTGCCTGCCTCCGCCTCCCAGAGTGCTGGGATTACAGCCACCGTGCCCAGCCAAGCCTTTTTAATTTTAAGATGTGCACTTGCTACCTTGCTTATTTCAAAGACCACAATATCCCGCTAAGATTTTGTTTTTGGCAAGGCTTTGAGCTTATTGAGAATGTGAAATGAGAGGGACTAAGAGATTATGAGAAGCCTTGTTGGTTAAAAAATGCAACATAGGTTTGTAAGTGTGAAACCTGTGTCTTTAAAGAAGAAACCAACAACACTCTCACTTTAAATTGTGGAATGGAGCTGAGGCAACCTTAAGCTGTGGATACACATAAGAAAACTTAATACTAGCCTACGCCACCTTGCACACTGCAGTGAGTACTATTGCCCCTAAGAATAACAGCCTATGTATAGTGATAGCCAGAGTGGATGAGAGGTTTAAAGGCAGAAAATTTGGGGCAAGCATGTTAAACTATGAGAAAATAAATAGGAATAATTTCATAGTTGTGTTTATTTTGTACTTAACTCATATAAAAGGACTTTGGTAGTTTGTTCAAAAAAATCATACCACTCCTCCCTCCTCCATCTGCTGCTCCTGGGGCTGTTTGTGAATGAACTCATGCCTCTTTTGTGAATCAGCACCTGAGGAGACTTTGGTGCTTGTCATTGGCTGATGAAGAGCAAAGGAAGCAAAGGAAGCTGAGGATAATGATCATGTAGCAGTTCAGGGTGTAACTCTGTGCAATTTAACAGTAAGAGACATATGTAACTTTGTCAACCAATGGAAGCCTATTGTAAATGACAGGGTTTTTCTTTGAGGGAGATCACATCCAGCCAGTCAATGAAGCAGACATGAAGATACTAGTGATGTGTTCCAGAAGCAAGAAGTAAAGACCTGTCAACAAGAGACATTGCTACTCTACTCCAAAATTGTGCTCTCTCAGCCAATTCATTTGTTTTTAGGGAAACATCCTTTGGTATCACCACGTCTTTGCCACTGCTCTGTATTTTCTCTATTTAAAAATGTTTCCTCCTTTTAGGCTGGGTGCAGTGGCTCATGCCTGTGATCCCAACACTTTCGGAGGCCAAGGTGGGCAGATCACTTGAGGTCAGGAGTTCGAGATCAGTCTGGCCAACATGGTGAAATCCCGTCTGTACTAAAAAATACAAAAATTAGCCAGGCATGGTGGCACATGCCTGTAGTCCCAGCCACTCTGGAGACTGAGGCACGAGAATTGCTTGAACCTGGGAAGCTAGAGGTTGCAGTGAGCTGAGATCACACCACTGCACAACAGTCTGGGTGACAGAGTAAGACTGTCTCAAAAAAAAAAGAAAAAATTTTTTTCCTCCTTTATATACATAAAGTTATGTAACATGGGGACAAGCACATTAAAGAAGATGTAAATTACAACAATATGTTTTTATCAGTAGCATATGGAGATAGGATGGAGAAAAAAATCCCCTTGTATGGCAATATCCCTTTTTGCCATTAATGGCGTGTTCATTCCCATTTTCTGTTACGCTTCAGTGAATCAGTTTGTTCACCATGTTTAGTAAAAACTTATTGTGTGCCTTATTTGATTAGAGAATGTCATTGGTTTTACTTCAACATTGTAAAACCAAAGATAACGTTAAAAACTTTTTGTACATGATTATAGGGCAAAAGACTTTTAAGGATGGATAAATTGTCTTGAAACAGAAGAATTCTGCATAATTTCCCCTTCAAATCTCATGATTTTTTGATTTTTTTTCTCCTCCTCCTGCTCCTTCTCCTCCTTCCTTTCCCTCCTCCTTTTTCTTCACCTCCTTCCTCTCCTTTTTTTAAATCCTCGTTTTACTTCTCCTACAACTATGCATGTGTGTTTACCTTCTGTTTACCTGATTATTGTTTTTGTTTTTGTTTTTTTCTTGACTTGGAGTCTTGCTTTGTTGCCCAGACTGGAGTACAATGGTGTGATCTCGGCTTACTGCAACCTCAACCTCCACCTCCTGGGTTCAAGCAATTCTCCTGCCTCAGCCTCTTGAGTAGCGGGGACTACAGGCACGCACCACCATACCTGGCTAATTTTTGTATTTTTAGTAGAGACAGGGTTTCACCATGTTGGCCAGGCTGGTCTTGAACTTCTGACCTCAAGTGATCTGCCCACTTCGGCCTACCAAAGTGCTGGGATTACAGGTGTGAGCCACCACGCCCGGCTGATTATTGGTATTTTTACCTTGTTTTCACATTTGGTAAAGTACCTGACATACTGTATACACTTGGCAAACATTGATCCATGGAATAAATTAATCTAAATCACCCCTTTAAAAAAGATGAACATTACTTATAGAAATGGCTATAGTTTGTGGGCAAACAAAATAGTAATACTGTCAAATTATTGCTCATTATATTTGGAAATCTACAGGAAAAATTAAGGTTTGTAAAATTGAATTTTGATTATTATTGCTTAAATAGTAGGATTGAGTGCCATAGAAGAAGAGCTCTGAGGAGAATATATAGATATTTTGATTAACGTTCAATTTATTTATTTTTTCTCAAAGCTTAGACTCAACAAGTTTCAATCCAGAATTAGGTTTAAAAATGCACTTCTCAAGGGCAGTGGCATTGTCAGATAACTTGTTCCAAATCATATGCTGGAAATTTGATTTTATTTTTGGAATAATTTCATTCTCTTCTCTACAGGAGCTGACCAAACGGGAGGTCGAATACATTGCCCTTTCAAGGGACACCACTGAAACTGATCTCAAACAGCGACGAGAGATCCGTGCAGGCACAGCTTTTTACATTGATCAGGCAAGTTTTATCACACTCTAGCCCATGACTGTGTACTCCAGGTATATACAAGATTGACTTTTTAAGTAGAAAGAGAGTAGCTCATATAACAGTAAAAGTACTGTGCTCTCTCTAGACAGATTTAATTTAGATTTTTAGTTTCACTGTTCTTGGAAATGTCTTCTTGGTTTCGTACTAAATGAGAAATCCTAGATGAATTAATGGTTCTAAAATGTTAAAGATCAATATGCTGATTTCATAATTTTAAATTGTTTCCTACTATTTGCCTATGGAAATTTGATTTCTTAAAAAATGAATTAAGGAGATTTGATATAGGAAATTCTCTAGCACATTTATGAAAGTATTTTCAATCTATAGGTCACTTGGGTAAAGGGGTATTAAAGGTAGTGAAAGTATACACTCGCAGAAACTATAGATTTTTCTCTGGTGGAAGAGTATCTTAGGTAGAAATTACCAACTAACATAATGTTTTATGAATATTTTAATGAAACTTGTTTTACACTTCTTCAAATACATTGTTTAAAATATTATTCTTAGGAATATTTAATAGAAAAAGGATAGAGCCTATAAATAAGCAATTCATAAAGTATTTCAAATATTCAATAATTTCAGGAAAAGATGCTTGACTTTCTTATTTACAAAAATAAAAATTAAAAGACTGTGAGCTGCTATTTTTCTTTTACCTCTCAGATTGGCAAAGATTAAAGAATTTGCTAATGTCCAGTGTTGATGAGGAAGTAGAGATGAGGAAACAGCATTGCTATTGATGGCAGCAGAAATTAATGCAATTTAAAAAGAAAGTTTGGCAGTATTTATCCAAAGAAAAGAAATTACACATGCATTTGGACCCAGCAGTTATGTTTCTAGAAATTTTACTCAAGTGTATTCACATAAAACATGAACAGTTATATGTACAAGGATGTTTAATGTAACATTGTTGGAAATTGTATAAAACTGTGAACGAACAGAGTGATGTATACTTAAAAAGACTAATGAAATAATGGTAAGTAGGATACTCTTTAGTTATTAAAAACAATGAGATGAATGTGTACCTACTGATAGGAAAGACGTGCAGGATATATTAAGTGAAAAAAAATAAAGTTATAAGACAATATATGTACTGTGATCCCATTTGTGGTAAGAAGACAAGAAATACATATATGTTTGTTTATACATTGAAAACTTCCAGAAGGATGCACAAGGAGTGGTTAACAGAGTGTACATAAAGTATGTTACAAAATTGTGAGTTGGAGTCTGGAGTAGGATAAGGAAGAGACTTTCGTAGTTCTTTAAATTGGAAGCTTTAGCATGGGCACACAATTACGTTATAATTAAAAGACTGTAATTGTAAAAAAACACTGAGTGGAAAGTTTTTGAGGAACAGGATATTCACATGGCCTCATGTGTTGCTTATTAATTACAAAAGAAAAAAATACACTTAAAATGGAGAGATTTGGCAGACGCTACCTTAAATGATGGCCTTTGAAAAATTTAGCATGTCTAGTGGGAATGTCTGAGAAGTTCAGATTTCCCATGATTAAGAAGTAATCCTTCTCAGACAAAGCACATAAACAAATTTTAAAGGAACCCATTTTGTTTACATAATGCCAAAGGTTCGCTTCATAGATTACTTCTGATTACAAATGGGAAAAAATAATGTACCTTTACAATGATGAGATCTGGCATTTGCTCCATTAACCAACTCATACAACAGAATTATCAATAGTGGGAGGAACTTACATGATGTGAATGCTGATGTGATTCAATGAGGGTTTACCTCTGCAGGGTAAGAGTGCTACAACAGGTTTACTAAGAGTACTACAGCATTACCAATGTAGTACTCTTACTAAAAATGTTTAACAATAACAATCAGACTCATCTAGAATGTGTGATATTCTGTTAGACAACGACCTGGACTCCTGAAAAATGTTCAATGTCCTAAAAGTCAAAACAGGCAAGGAATGGTTCCAGATTAAAAGGTTGGGGAGGGAAGATGATTTAGTTTCTTTATTGCACAGTAGTATAGATAGCTGTTTTTGTGTTTGTCTTTTAGATTCAAAGTTCTTATATTAAAATGTAAAGTAAAAATTTTAAATTATAGTCAAATTTTAAAACAAAGAATAGAATTATCAGATATAATTCTATAGTATAATTTTATCGGAGAATTTTTAAAGAACTGTTTGTGCAAATAGAGCCCTCAGAAATAATACCAGACATCTACAACCATCTGATTTTTGACAAATCTGACAAAAACAAGAAATGGAGAAAGGATTCCCTATTTAATAAACGTTGCTGGGAAAACTGGCTAGCCATATGTAGAAAGCTGAAACTGGATCCCTTCCTTACACCTTATACAAAAATTAATTCAAGATGGATTAAAGACTTAAATGTTAGACCTAAAACCATGAAAACCCTAGAAGAAAACCTAGGCAATACCATTCAGGACATAGGCATGGGCAAGGACTTCATGACTAAAACACCAAAAGCAATGGCAACAGAAGCCAAAATTGATAAATTGGATCTAATTAAACTAAAGAGCGTCTGCACAGCAAAAGAAACTACCATCAGAGTGAACAGGTAACCTACAGAATGGGGAAAAATTTTTACAA
Source organism: Mandrillus leucophaeus (assembly GCF_000951045.1). NCBI lineage: Eukaryota > Metazoa > Chordata > Mammalia > Primates > Cercopithecidae > Mandrillus > Mandrillus leucophaeus. Next base: position 4,944,002 of record NW_012101443.1, read on the forward strand.
TCTACCCATCTGACAAAGGGCTAATATCCAGAATCTACAAAGAACTTAAACAAATTTACAAGAAAAAAATCAAACAACCCCATCAAAAAGTGGGCGAAGGATATGAACACACACTTCTCAAAAGAAGACATTTATGCAGCCAACAGACACACGAAAAAATGCTCATCATCACTGGCCATCAGAGAAATGTAAATTAAAACCACAATGAGATACCATCTCACAGCAGTTAGAATGGTGATCATTAAAAAGTCAGGAAACAACAGGTGCTGGAGAGGATGTGGAGAAACAGGAACACTTTTACACTGTTGGTGGGATTGTAAACTAGTTCAACCATTGTGGAAGACAGTGTGGTGATTCTTCAAGGATCTAGAACTAGAAATACCTTTTGACCCAGCCATCCCATTACTGGGCATATACCCAAAGGATTACAAATCATGCTGCTATAAAGACACATGCACACGTATGTTTATTGCAGCACTATTCACAATAGCAAAGACTTGGAACCAACCCAAATGTCCATTAATGATAGACTGGATTGAGAAAGTGTGGCACATATACACCATGGAATACTATGCCTTCATAAAAAAGGAAGAGTTCATGTCCTTTGTAGGGACATGGATGAAGCTAGAAACCATCATTCTGAGCAAACTGTTGCAAGGATAGAAAACCAAACACTGCATGTTCTCACTCATAGGTGGGAATTGAACAATGAGAACACTTGGGCACAGGGTGGGGAACATCACACACTGGGGCCTGTCGTGGGGTGGGGGGAGCGGGGAGGGATAGCATTAGGAGATATACCTAATGTAAATGAAGAGTTAATGTGTGCAGCACACCAACATGGCACATGTATACATATGTAACAAACCTGCACACTGTGCACATGTACCCTAGAACTTAAAAGTATAATAATAATAATAATAATTAAATACGTATTAAAAAAAAAAGAAAAGATGGAAAGAGTGAGGAAATGGGAATTTTAAATTCTAATTTAAAAAAAGCTGTTTGTGCTCATGTACATTACCCGTAAATGGTAATAGGTAACAACCATTACTAATAATTTTGTATCTAACGTTCCAGTTTTGTAATGGAAAATTCTCTCTTGTAGCCAAGAGGTGCTTGTATTCATCATTTTAAACATTTTTAAGACCCCTGCTGTGTTTTCTTTGTGAAGAAGTCCCTTAAAAAAAATGGAATGCTTTATGAATTTGCATGTCATTCTTGAGCAGGGGTCATGCTAATCTTCTTTGTATCATTCCAATTTTAGTATATGTGCTGTCGAAGCAAGCACTAAGTGCCTTTTGAAATATGAATTTGGATTTATATTTCTATCATATTGACTTTGACTCTCCATTTAATGGTATTTATTCCAAACCTAGTGATTCACATAATATCCATATTATAAAAATATATTCAAAAGCTTATATTTATTTTTAGAATGAACAATCTGCATTTTTCACGTGGTAAGAAAGGTAACAGGAAAGTCCTAATTTCTTTTTCCAGTTGGTTATCTTTTAGAAAGGGTAGATATTAATTCACAGGATCATTTCCACTGAATTTCTTTGTAAGCAGTTTGGAATAGTAGATAGAATTATTTGATTAAGGGTGTTTAATTTTTTAAATTTCATATTGGGTTCATTTTCTAAAATATATGGTCTCGTAATCCCTAAATTTTTAATACATTTAAAACTTATGTGAAGATTTAGGCTACTAAACAGTAAATCTGGAATACTGCAGTTAATACAGATAATAAAATTTAAAATTCAGGATTTTTTTAAAGCATACAACTTCTGATTGCTTACATTTCTGCTCCCGCGGTAGTTACACATAAGAGTGCTGTAAACCCCACACCACCCCCAACTGACAAGGTTTTAAAAAATTTGCCTCATTTTCCATACTCAGAGAAGATAAGAGTGAGGGATGGGATTTGAGTTGGAATAGTGAGGAGCTGGGTAAAGGGATTAGAAGTTGAAACAATGGCCTAAGTAGAGGTAAGGAGGTAGGAATATATTTAAATGATGGTGAAAGAACTGGCTTTGTTTGGTAATGGATTTAAAAATATATTTTTAAAATGAATTTTATAACTGGCAAATAGTAAGGAAGAGAACATGGATCTTTAAATGTGTTTATTATTTTAAGGAGAGCTTAACACTTTAGCTTTTTAGAAATTGAATTGTTTTAGGAAACTAAATTTGATTATCTAAAGATTTATTTGTTGGACCATTATAGTAAATTATTTAGATGAAACTTTCAGAAATTATACAGTCCTTTGGCCATTCTAAAAAGAGTATTTTTAGATGATATATATTTTACAGTTTATAAAGTTTATAAAATATTTTAAGTGTCTTATCATGGCAGCATTTTGTACTCTTAGGTTTTGTTGGTGAATCCTACTCATTCTGATGAGCATCAGTTATTTACTGTGCTCTAATCCCACTGATAGCTTTGGGGCCTGTGATTGAGGTGCAGGAATGTTAGTCCTTTCTTCAAATTGCTTCAGATGACTTTTTGAGGTTTTATCTGATTTTCGTGTTTTTATTTTATCTTATTTCCTTGCAGTTAGTGTTCCTTACTGTGCTGTTCATAATCAGAGCCTATCAGTTCCTTGCTGCTTAAAGCCATGCAGTAATGTCCTATTACACCCAGCATAAGACCCAAACCCTGTAATATGACCTACGTCATTCTGTAGGATTGAATGTTTGTCTACCACCTTTCCTTTTACTCCTTGCCTTACAGGCTGCAGCTGCAGTTGCCTTCTTTTGTACTTGGTATTTCCTCTGCTTGGTGTGAATTTCTCTTTTTACTTTATATTCTTGCCTCCTTGTAATTCAGTTTATAAATTTCTTAGCTAAAGTAGCCACTGGCCATGCCTACCCCTTTTCCAAATATACCATGCTGTACCAGGCTGTCATCGTACATGATATAATCTCCAGAGCACTTAGCACTCTCTGAACTTAACTGTTTCCCTGCTCCCATGTTTGTTTTCTCTCCTCCCCTGCTAGAATATAGCTATCTTGCTCATCTCAGGCACCTAAAAACTGTCTGGAACATAAGTGACATGTGTATTGATGGTAGATTTCGTCTTTGGGTAATCAACCTTATTACAATTTTAACTAAACTAAGAATAAATAGGCTCTGGTCTTAATTTATTCATAAAAACACCAGGTGGCTTTTCTATGGATATTTGCCTTTTTGACATCTATTTTGAGTCGTCACGATGAATAATTTCCATTTGAATTCTAGATAGATGAACTTGCCAGTTGACTACCAGCTAGACATATATTTGTTATACTGAATGGCCTTTACATTTATTTTGTTTAAAAATTCCTTTTTATTTATTTAATATTCTTAACCATTGAATTTGATGTTTGGGCTGAAGGGACGGACAGTATTTTTATTCACTGTTAGGTGATCCCTGTAACCTAGGTGACCCAATATAGGTGAAAAAATACCTGTGGCTCTCTGGTGGGTATTGGGAGAAAGTTTGAGATTTTCAGTATCGTTCACATTGTATGCACCTATGACTGATATCCAAGTTGTTACAAATTGACGTATCAGCTGGAAACTCCCAAATCCTGAGTTGTTGGTCATGGCCATTGAGCTCTTCACTAATTCTCACACAGGACAAGGATGATTGATGATAAAGCAAGAGGTTAAACTGAACTGCTACCTTTGAAGGCCAGAATTAGGTTAATAATAATATGTAACAGGGAATTGTATTGTTTTCAAAGTAAAGTTTATTTTTTCTGATTATGCAAGTCATAAATGCTCATTTGATAGATATAAATGCATATATGTGTTTGTATTTATTAACAAATATGTCTTGAATGATTGATATGTGCAAGGCACTGTCCAGATGCAGTGAACAAAAAAAACCCAAAGATCTCTGTTGTTATAGAGCTTACGTTTTAGTTGGGGAAACCAAACAGTGAAGAAGGATAGCATAATAGAGTAAATGCTAAAAAGCATAGGAAAGAATTGGAAAATTACTTGCTGTATTCCTCTTCAAGACCAGCAGTATGAATATTTTCTGTATTTCTTTCTGTCTACGTACATATCTGTTTATAATGTATAATGTATAATTTTTACAAAAATGGTATACCATGTATATAAAGTTTATAGTGTTTTTTTAAAACCTGACATTTTTATCAGGAGCGTCTCCTTGTAACATTAGATATTCCTCAGAGATATGATTTTTAGTGTCCGTACAATATTTCATCAGATAGGTATGCTGTCATTTATTTAACACTCCTATTTTTTCTACCTTTTTATATTATTGGCCATTCAGGTTCTTTCTCACTTTTCACTAGTACAAATAACCACATAATTATTTAGAAATACATACTAATTTGCACTTGGACAATCGGGGAAGATCTCTCTGTTTACTGTGGCCTCTGTGTTAGAACTCAAGTCTTTGCTCCTTGTTATGTTGCTGGCGTACCCAGAACAACTCTTTTCTGCGTTTTTTTTTTTTGAGATGGAGTCTTGTTCTGTCACCCAGGCTGGAGTGCAGTGGCATGATCTCGGCTCACTGCAACCTCTGCCTCCCGGGTACAAGCAATTCTCGTATCTCAGCCTCCCAAGTAGCTGGGACTACAGGTGCGCACCACCACGTTTGGGTAATTTTTGTACTTTTTCATGTACTTTTGCCATGTTGGCCAGGCTGGTTTCGAACTGACCTCAGGTGATCTGCCTACCTCGGCCTCCCGATGTGCTGGGATTACAGGTGTCAGCCACTGCAGCCAGCCTACTTACATAATGTTAACTGTTTGACAGATGCATGTAATTGGCTTTGGAAAAAAAAAAGAGAGATGAAAAGGAAACTTTTATTGGGAGACCTACGTTGTGCTAGGTGCTTCGTATTATTGCATTTAATTCTCAGAACATCCTTAGGAGGAAGGTGACTCTTCCATCTTACAGATTAAGTAACAGGGGCTTAGAAGGTGATGGTTGTACAACTGATATATAGCAGAGGCAAAATTTGAACCAGACTCTGTCCAATTACAAAGCTCAGGTTCTTTTACCATATTATGCTACTTCCCTACAAAAGTGATGACGAGCTGAGTGCAGTGGCTCATGCCTGTAATTCTAACACTTGAGGACGTCAGGTGGGTGGATCACTTGAGGCCGGGAGTCCAAAGTTACAATGAGCTGATTGAGTCATTGCAATCCAGCCTGGGTAACAAAGTGAGACTCTGTAAAAAAAAAAAAAAGTGATGATGATCATGATGACAGTGACAATAATGATCGTATTCATAACAGTAACAGCAACTAATTGTTTTTGAAGGTTTATTGTGTGCCCAAAGTTATCTGATTTAATCTGCAACACAGTCTGCGAGATAAGCACCAAAATGAGCCTAGTTTTAGACAGAAATGGAGGCTCAGTGAGTAATCTAAGTCACCCATTATAAGTAAATGGTAGAGCAACCAAAAATCAATCCGATTCTATTCTGATATGTTAAAATGAAGAACTTGAAATGTAATTTAAAAAATTTTTCTTTAGCTTCCTTAGTACTTTTACACTGTAGCTATTTTGAGTAAATTTGAAGCTTTATGGACTCTATTTTTATTTAATGTCTACATTAATATTTTATGTTTTATTAGGTTCAGTTACTTTAAATTTTTTTTTTCAGCACTGCTTTGACTCTTAAACTGGTACACTGTATAGTACCCCTTGAGGATATTCTTATTTAGTAAATGAGGACACAGATATCCAGATTAATTGTTTGCCTAAGGTCTTATATCAAATCAGAAGCAAATCTAGAACAGGGACTTCGATACTTTTTGATTTTAGGTCACACACCTACTTTTATCTTGAAATCTTTCATGTCCATGTGTTGAGTGGTTAAAGCTGTGATGTGAGATGGCTGGGCCAGAAGGATCTTGCTGCATTTTTTTCTGAATTCTATTTGAGAAAATTAGGTCTCTGGAAGTTCTGTAGCTTGAAGGACAAGAAGAGCTCCTTGTAGTTGGTCTAATTTCTACTTTGAGGAATGATTACAACTAGTCATTCCACATTTAAAAAAATACGTGTATTGCTTCTTTTTAAAAAAGATTTCAAAACAAATTATACTACAATTATTTTATGTTACAACCTGTATAGAAAAATCTTCCAGCTATCTAGCCTAAATCTCTCATGCTGATAGTTAAACTTGTTCTATTCTGTTTTCATAACAAGTGTAGGCATAGATAACTATCATGCTTCCTACAAAGATTCTTCCTAACCTTATATAACAGCGTCTTTTAACTGAGTGGTTGCATGTTTATTCCATAAATGCTAATAGCCTGCTGTGAGCCAGTTTTGTACCAGTATGCCATAAAATACAGGGTTCTCATCCTTTGTAGAGCTAAGAATCCATGGGGGAGAAGAAACATAGGTATGAGAGAACAAGAATACTTTGAGGTTGTACCCCTACACTTACATGCTATGCAAATGAGGCAAAGTGGGTATTGATGTAAGGAGGTTAAGATGCTTGAGCCTCTATTGGGCAGAAAACTTGTAACATTTACTTTTTTCTCTCCAGTTGAGTCTGAGATATATGGAATGGCGCAGTACGTTGTTGCTGTATTACTTAATGGACTTGCCATTTGTTCTATGAATAGAACAAATAAGCTGAAGCAGCTTATTTTTAAACTTTATTCTTTACAAATGTAGTCATATTTATAAAGTTTGATAGTACATTTTGATAGTACTGATTAAGTATTTTAATGATTTTACAGGCTGTTTTAAGGAAGAATCAGGAAGCAAAGTGATACTGAAATAGTAACTAGTATTAGTTCTGAAAATTGAGCATTTCAAATTGTGTTACCAAAGAGCATCTTCTCAAGATTTTCTCCTTTTGGCTAGTATTCTTATATTTTTAAAGTTTAATTTTCATATGTTCTGGGTCTACAACTATGTAACCAAAGGGCATATAGGGAGAAGATTTTAAAATCTTGGGCAATTCATTTTTGTCTATTAATTTGTTTTCTAAAAATTATACTATCCTTACCCATTTGCAGTCCCCTTATAATATTCTTGCCTTTGGATTCAGTTGCACTGTAAAACATCCATTCTTGTTGCCATTTAGATAGTGTGTAAAATTAATAAATAATTTATATTGAATTAATAAGAAAAAAGATTGGGAAGATTTTTCATTTTTTCATTTATTAATTTTTCTTTTTAGTTGACAATAGTCCATTTTCACGGGATATAGAGTGATACTTTAATACATGTATTCAGTCCATAGATTGCAGGATCATATGATAGCTCCACTTTTAAACTTTTGAAGAACCTCCATATTGTTTTTTATAATGGCTGTACTAATTTATATTCCATCAACAGTGTGTAAAACTTCTCTTTTCTTCACATCCTCATCGACATCTGTTACTTTTTGTCTTTTTCACAATAGCCATTCTAACTGGGGTGAGAAAGGTCTCATTGTGGTTTTCATTGCATTTCTCTGGTGATTAGTGACGTTGAGCATTTACTTACTGGCCATTTGTATGTCTTCTTTTGAGAAATGTCTGTTCAGATCCTTTGCCCATTTTTAAATCTTATCTTTTTTTTTTTTTTTGCCATTGAGTTGTTTGAGCTCCTTGTATATTCTCAGCATTTGTCTCTTTATCCATTTGTTGTTGAATGACTCATTTGAAAATACTTTCCCCCATTCTACAGGTTTTCTCTTCACTCCGTTGATTTGTTTCCTTTTCTGTGCAGAAGCCTTTTCGTTTGATATAGCTGCATTTGTCTATTTTTGCCTTTCTTATTTGTGCTTTATCAAATGCTTTTTCTGCATCTATTGAGATGGCCATGTGGTTTTTGTCCTTTATTCTGTTGATGTAATGTATCAGATTTATTGATTTGTGATTTTGAATCATCCTTGCCTCTCTGGGATAAACCCCACCTGATCGTGGTGTGTTATATTTTTGGTGTACTGTTGGATTTGGTTTGCTAGTATTTTGTTGGGGATTTTTGCACCTTTGTTTATCCGGAATATTGGCCTGTTGTTTTCTTTATTTGTGTGCTTTTGTCCAATTTTGGTATAAAATGCTGGCCTCATAGAATGAGTTTGGAAGAATTTCTTCCCACTGCTGGAGCTAGTGGAGTTACTGGTGGTGGCAGCAGATCTGAGGTGGGTGGCTCTCAGGCTCTGGGAAGCACGTGCATTAGCTCTGTTTGTCCTGGGGCAGCCTCCTTGCTGTGCTAGATTGCCTGTTTCCCAGGGTACAAGGCTCTGTGTGGGCTCAGGTGCTGAGGTCATGGCTACACTGGTGGGTACATCTGGTGTTATGATGCTACAGACTTCTTGAGTGGATGTGGTTGGATGTTGGCAAAGCCCCAGGGATGTGGAGATGCAGGGGCTGTTGGGCTCCAGGGGAGGATATATTCTGGTGGTGACTTTGCTCTCAAAATCACATTTTTCATTTTGATTTAAAAAATACTCTTAATAAAGTTGAGGTAAGTCAAACAATCATGAAACTTATTGCTCAAAGAGACTTTACAAATGGCTTGATTCAGTCTCTTTCCTGCCAGTAAACTATCATTATCTTGAGGACAACTGAAGACTAAAAATATTGAGTAATGGTGCCTGGCTCAATTAGCTCTTTAGGTAGAAAAGCAGGGAGTTAATGAAGGCTCTCAGTGGTGGTGGTTGCAGTGGAAATGGGAAGTTGGTGAGATGATGGATGCGTAACATATTTAGAGGTCACACATACTGTGTGAGGAACCAGAAAAAATAAACTCTTTGGGAGGCTGAGGTGGGCTGATCACATGAGGTCAGGAGTTCAAAACCAGCCTGGCCAACATGGTGCAACCCCATCTCTACTAAAAATACAAAAAGTAGCCAGGTATGATGGCTCATGCCTATAATCCCAGCTACTTGGGAGGCTGAGGCAGGAGAATTGCTTGAACCTCCGAGGTGGAGGATACAGTGAGCTGAGATCATGCCACTGCGCTCCCATCTGGGGGACACAGCCAGACTCTGTCTCAAACACACACACACACACACACACGCGCGCGCGCACACACACCCCCCCATAATAAACCCTAGGTTGAAGGGAGAATGAATGAAACTTCAGTTGAAGTAGACATCAGGAAGAGGATTTGGTTTAGAGAAGAAGTTGCTGAGTTTGATTTCATTAAGCATGTTGAGTTTGAACATCTATATGAAGAGATTAAAGAGGCATAGAGATGCCTATGGAGCTCAGAGACATGTTAGTCCACACAGTATGTTCCTCAACAATAATGAAATAAAGAAAATAAAAAAGTTTTGCTGTTGTTGTAATTAACATAGCATATAACAGCCCCTACCATATAGTGGGTACTCAATGAAAGAATGAGGATTTGTGAGAATAGGTTAGATCTTTGCCAATGAAATAACAAGTGAGAAGAGAGGATGGGAAAAGGTTAAGGACAGCACCTTGAGAAGTGCTTACATTTTAGAGAATAGGAGGCAGGAAGGGCTAAGGAAGGATGGGAGAGAATCAGCATGATAATGTTAATTGAAGATAAAGTACATGAGAAGATCAAGGGAAGAGACTCAAAGAAAAGAAGAACATGAAGATCAAGAAAAAGCCATAATTTTGGGCAGTTGAATTATTGGTACTTTCAAGTGAGTAGTTTCGGTAAAATAAGAACAGTGGAAGTTTATTAGAGGCAGTGAGTATGTGCATTTTTTTTTTTTTAAAGAGGCTTGAAGATAAGGAAAGGAAAAAGAAAGACTATTAAGAGGTATTGGCACTGTAGCTTTTCTGAAAGTATGGAGATGTTTGCGGAAGAGAAGTGATTTGGAAATACAAGTAGGAAGTGATATAATTGATGGAAGAAAGTTTTGGAGGATGTGGGAGGGGATGCTGCTAAGCTCAAAGTAGAAAGGGCTAGTCCTGGAGGTGTGGGAGGAGTGATACTTTGTCAAAGATAGAAGTCATAGTACAGTAGAAAGATGCAGACACAGAGGGACTATGAAATGAAGTGGAGGAGAGTCATAGAATCTCAATTCATGTGACTTTAGTCATAGTAAAGTACTGGGCAGGGTCATTTGAAAGAGGTGAAGAAAGAAATTGGAGGCTTGGCTTGGCAATAACTTACAAGAAATGAAGGAAATAATGTTTGAATAGTAATGAGGGTTGAGCTGAAGTTGAACAATGTGAATTTGTGGTAGCCTCTGCTTATGTCTCATCACAGATTAATCTAGATTGTAGTAGAGCTAATGGGAGGAGAAAATGTCCCATCTCTAGGATATTTTCATTGTCTTCCTCAACTCATCCCATAGGCTTATAAATTAAGTACTTTTTTCAACAGTGCTCTTAACAGCAGACTCATATTTTATTTGGGTTTCAGAAATCAGGCAAGAAATGGGATAGTCCTCTTATTCTCTTTCCTTATTCCCTTAGTCCTGGAAACAGAGTTACAGCTTTTTGAGTAAAAAACATATTGTGGACCTTTTCACAGTTAAAGATGGAGCTATATCATTCTTTTTAATATCTGTGTAGAAGTCCATCATATTAAATTACCACAATTTTTTTGCCATTCCTCCACAGATTGGCATTTGAGGATTTTTGGTTCATTTGTAATTGTAAAACAGTGTTTTGATCACTGGATAATACACATCATTGTACACTAATCTTATTTCCTTTAGATAAATTTATTGAAGTAGAATTTCTGGATTAATAACATAGCCATTTACATTTTTATATATCTTTCTAAATTACTCTCCATAAGCTGATTTTTGTACTCCGACCAACCACGAATGAGAGTTCTGGTTTCATCTTAACCTTACTGACACTGGATATTATCATTCTTTTTTAACCCTTGCCAATTTGAAAGTCTAAAAATATCACGTTTTACCTTTAGCTCTCTAATAACCAGTGAAGTTGAATATATATTTTTGTGGTGCTAATTTGCATTTTATAAGGGTATTAATTTTTAAAATAATCTATAAAAATTCAATTTATACTAAAGATATTTATGTGGTCTTTATTGTATACATTATAAACATATCTTCCAAGTTTTCAGTCTTTTAGTTTGAGATATTTTTTGCTATATGGACAAATTTGAATGTAGTCATATCTATTAATCTTTTTCTTAATGGTATCTGCCTTTGAGTTATTGGAAAGATTTTCCTCAATTCAGGATTATTTTCAAAAAGTCACTTATATGTTTTTTCAGTAATTACATGATTTTACTTTTATCATTAAATGTTTAAATTTATTTGAATTTCTTTTCCAAATTCCTAATTTCTACTAATTTGAAGTGTACTTTTCTTATATTTTAAAATGTTTAATCATTTTTATTAGCTAGTTTCCTTATATGGAAAAGGTAATACATGTAGTAATAGCAAAAAAAATTTTTTTTTCCAACAGTGCAAGAGGGTTATTTCAAATCTCTCTGACCTTTTTTAGTTACAGGAGTTTCTTGTTCATACAGTACATTTCTAGAGAGACTAGCATACCTTCTTAAATTCTGTTTTATTGATTTGTCTATCTAGTCATGGTTCTTTCTATTCCTAAATTAAACTCACCCCTAATTGCTCTTCTTTTACAGAATTTTCCTGGCAGTTTGTCTAATGGATTATCAAGGGAAAGTTAGAGACATTTAGAAGCCACTGTCAGAAACTGGATCTTTGCCTAATTGGTTTTTCTTACATTAAGATTTTTTAGGAGAAAGAAAGAAAGAGCTTTGGTAAACGTTTTTGTAAGAAAAACTTTTAAAAAAAAAAGTAAATTTGCAGGTAAAACAAATGAATAGAGAGGCTTAAACTGAGGTTTGTTATATCTTGAAAACAATTTAGCAAACAGGAAGTTTCACAATTCTTAATTAAGTCACATGAGGATAACAGCACAATTAGTGGGTTAGGTTGATTTAAAAGGCTAATGAACCTTTTCTGTTAACTACCTCTCTTTTCAGATATTTTTAGGCAGGTGGTTAGTTTCATTTCTGCTTGGTTCTAGAGATTTCACTGAGTTGATGAGGATTTGAAAAACAATGTTGATTTGGGGAAATGTGATTGTAGTTATCTCTAGAAGACTTTGAGGTCGATTGCACTGCTGTATGACCATGTATGCTCTATGTTGAACTGAGTATTTTGTGTGTGTAGAAATGTTTTGTGTGTGTTTTGTTTTGTTTCTCTACATAGATAATACAGCAAATTCCTATGCCTAGTAAAACCAGACTCTCTGAGATTACTAATAACCTCTAGTTGTGATTATTTACTGACTTTTTTTAGTTCTTCATCTACTCGTCTTCTCTCAATTTAAGGACAGGCTAAAATTTTAGCCATGCAATTTTCAAATTATATAACCTCTCTTCCAGTAAATTGGGTAAAATATTGTGTACCTCAGAGGACTGTCATAGGGTTAAATTAAATAGTATACTTGGAAGCGCCTGATATATATCAGTTATAAACTTGTAGGCCCTACCATGTTCCCGCTCAGTAAATAGACCAAACTATCTTCAACATCTAGTAGCAACTCTTTTAGTTTTACTTCATTAATTATACTTTCTCTTTTTTGTACTCCTCTACTAGCTCCTCTTCATCATCATTTAAACATGCTCAAGTTTTTTAATCATTAAAAAAAAAAAAAAGACTGCTATCTCCCACACTGTCCCCAACCAAGTCCCTGCAACAGGCATCTCCTTTTTCCTCCTCATGGCCAATTATTTTGCAAAATGTTGCTCAGTTTAGGTTTGTCTGATGTTTCCTTATGATTTGGTTGAAATGATGCATTTTTAGCAAGATTAATATAAAAGTGATGTTGTGCCCATCTCAGGGTATCATATTAGAAGTCTGGTATGTGAGATTGATATAGCTCATTACTGGTCACATCGACTTTGATCACTTGGTTAATTAAGGTGGTATCTGCTAGGTTTCTGCAGTGTTGTATTATTTTTCACTTTGTCATTTTAAAATATTTTGTAAGGAGATACTTTGAGTATATACAAATGTCCTGTTTCTCATCATACACTTACCCACTAATTTGTCATCCATTTTGGATTCTTGACTACAACAGTTATTACTATGGTGTTTGTGAAATTGATGATTTTCTATTTCTATCATTCTTCAGTAGTAGAGATTCTTAAATTGAGGTCTCTGCTCTATACCTACATCTGTATGCATCTGATTGTGGAGAAAAGTTGCAGCATTGACCAGATTTTCAAGAGATCATCAAATGGTGTTATCTTTTTTCCATCTATCCCTACTTTTTCAACTTTGTGGTCATAGTATTGCCATTGGAGTAGATGGAAAGAAAACCTTGTGTATTTGGCTTCTGTTTTTGATCTGTCTACATAGCTTATTTTGAATTCCTTTGAAGAGTTTCAGTTGACAGCAGACCACAGTATACCTGAGGTGAATGAAAGTGGAACTGCAGTGTTTGTTGTCCTGTGTTGTCAAGACTTTGCTTTTTGTGGCCCATAGGTGGTGAACCATTACATTTTGAACTGTATATTTCTAGTTTTACCTCAAAGAATGTGTGTTTTCATCCCTATGGAGTTTTTAAAAAGTCAAATACAGTATTTAGTCTGTCTTATAAGTAAGATTGCTAAAAGTTTTAGATTTTTAAAAATAATATTACCTTAGGTTATGATAACAATTTCTTTTTTGTTCTGAGCTATGCTTTCTTGAAGTAAATATATTATTGTGAACAAAAGCTTAATGGAAACCTTAACTGAAACATGAATTTTTATAAGAAGTAGTTTGTATTCTTGCTTTGTCGCCCAGGCTGGAGTGAAGGGGGTTGATCTTGGCTCATTGCAACCTCTGTCTCCTGGGTTCCAGTGATTCTCCTGCCTCAGCCTCCCACGTAGCTAGGATTACAGGTGCCTGCCACCACAGCCAGCTAATTTTTGTAATCTTAGTAGAGACGAGGTTTCACCATGTTGGCCAGGCTGGTCTTGAACTCCTGACCTTGTGATCCACCCTCCTCAGCCTTCCAAAATGCTGAGATTACAGGTGTGAGCCACCGAGCCCGGCCAATATTTTGACTTTTAATATCCCAGAAACTATTTCTATGGCTTTGTCCTTTATACAGCTACCAAAAATGAGATTTTTTTTTTTTTTTTTTTTTTTAGGAACTACTAAGTCACTTCTACCTATGCTTTTTTTTTTTTTTTTAAATCTTCTAGAAGAAGATGGCTACTCTGGTAGAAGAGAATTAAAATATTGCAGTAGTGATATATTTGAAGGATTATTCATGAATTGATCTTATTCTTGAAATGGATGATTCTCTTGAGTCTAATATAGCTTTCATGAAGTTTATCATTTTACAACATTATATAGATACTTGAAATAAACTAAGCTCTACTATACAGTGCAAAATTCAACAGTTTATTAAAATAGGATAGTATGCAAGCTTGATTAAGCAATGCCTCTTTTCTACACTTGGAAAATCAGTACATTGCTACTGCAGAAATTTATTTGGATATTAAGTCTTAAAAAAATAGAGATATGTTTTCCCCTCATCAAACATTTAGATCTTTTTTTGGATAATTACTATAGGGAAAATTAAATTTTAAGTGAGGAGTCAGTATAAGTAAAGACACAGAGATTTGTCCGGTAAAGCAGTATGGTGTGTACATGTGTAGAAGGGGATAGCCAGTTTATTGTCACAGAAATACCACATGTGAGGCAACTAATGTCAGGAGATGGTGTTGGAGAGATAGGTAGATGCCGCATTGTGATAGGCTAATATGCCAAATTAAGGAGCTTGGACTATTGGGAGGCAATCTGAGGGTAAGGAGAGCCTGAACTAGGGAAGGGGTAGAAAGGGATAAGTTCAAGAAACATCGAGAGCTCTGGCATGGGTAAATGGTGCTCACACCTCAGATAGAAAATAAAGAAGAGAAGCAGGTTTGGAGCAAATGGATATTTTCAGTGCTGTACAAGGGACCTGAAGTGCTTATGGTGTCTGAGGGACCCCATATGAGGTACTAATGAGACTACATGGTTCTGAAACTTAGGGGAGTGTCAGAACCCCAAGATTCTGGGGGGTCATTAGCATAAAGGTGATAGTTGGAACTATGTGATTGAGTAAGATTTTCAGGGAGGTCCTAATAGGGTAAGAAGAGCTGTGTGTTAAGGATGTAATTCTGGGCATCACCCACATTTAATGGACAGGCAGAGAAGACAAAACAGTTTTCCTAGGACAATGCAGTGCCATGGAGACTAATGAAGGCGATTTTTAAGGAGGCGAATAACAATATAAATTTAGCACCATTAATCCTCTGTGGTTGAATGTGCAGAAGAAACATGACTGAGGTTTTCCTTTTTTAGCAGAACATGAAGGATTTTGACGAAAAGTAGTTTTCTATGTTATTAAGGACCCATAGTTTAAGGAAAATTTTTTTTCATATCTATAGTAATTTTTAAATTACAGTTTACTTTATTTCCTACTTTTCTCCATTACTGATTTTCTTAAAATTTATTGGAAGACCTAAGTCAGTCTGCTATTGGCCAATGTAAAATCTGACTCTTTTTCTGTTTCTAAGCGTGTAATGTTGTCAGCATCGAGCATCACACTAAACCTCTATTTTGATGATGACTTATGTTTACAAATGTTACAGTCTCCAAGCCTTCTCACCTAGCTTTTTGATCCTCACAAGAAGCTTGTGAGATAGGTAGGACAGATAACTATCTTCATTTTTCTTTTCCAGTTGTGGAATCTGTACCCTTGTTTAATTATGTTCTTTGTTCATAGATAGCTGTTAGTTTCTTATTTCATTGGGTATATAATCTAAAATGTTAAGGCTAAAAGGAACTTCAGAGATCCTCTTTTTCAATATCTTTATTTTAAAAATGAATAAACAGGCCCAAAGAGGAAAAATCACTTTCCTAAGATCATAGAGGCAGAAAAAGCAAAACAAGATCTAGAACTCAGCTTTATTGATTTCTGGTCCCTATAACAAGAACTGAAATTTAAATTTGCTTTACAAGTAATGTTAGGCCAAGCTCTGCAACTTCAGTATTCTCATTTTGCTTTTATGTTTCTTGGAAATAGTGTGCAGTTCGTGCAGCCACAGAAGGCAGAACCCTCATTTTGGAAGGTTTGGAAAAGGCAGAGAGGAATGTTTTGCCTGTTTTGAACAACTTGCTGGAAAACAGAGAGATGCAGCTTGAAGATGGACGCTTCCTGATGTCTGCTGAGCGTTACGACAAACTTCTCCAAGTAAGAGAAGAAAATCCCACTGTTTTGTCTTTTCTGTCAAGCTGTGGGCAGTGCCATTTTATTGTATAGGACATGGCCCTATTGGAATCAGGACAGATGTTCGGATGACCCTTATCTTGGGTAAATTGCTGAAGTCATGAGTTTACAGTTTTACAATGCTCTTCTGTTTGTAGACCTTGTCAAAAGACCTCCCAGATTTTTACTGTCTTTTTTTTCTGGTTAGTCTAATAACTATTCTCTTTTCCTTTTTAATTTTTTTTTCCTATTTTTTCTTCTTCTCTTTCTTCCTCTTTTCCCATCTCGTTTTTTCCCCCTTCTTTCTTTCTCTTAACAACTATTTATTAAAAGGCTAATGACTTCTAGATAGTGCTAGTCACCAGATACAAAGCTAAAGAAAGTCCAGTTCTTAGCTTCAGGAAGCTCAAGGTCCAGTAGGTATTGACAGAAATGAATAAAATATTGAAAGGATATCCTATTCTGATGACCCAAGCCACCAGCATCACATGCTGGGGTTGCTGTAGGAGCCTCCTAACTGTACTCCCTGCTTCCGTCCTTCCTTCCTGACACTTCTCAACACAGCAGTCAGTGATCGCCTTAACAATGCATCCATCTGGGGGCATTCCTATGCTCTAACCTTGATGGCTTCTTGTTCCACTCAGAGTAAAATTCAAAGTTTTTACAATGCAGTACAGCACCCTTTGTTGTCTGCTTCCCTCTACTAGAATATAAGTTTCACAAGGGCAGGAACTTTTGTAACTGGTATTATCTCAAGTTCCTAGATCAATGCCTGGCACATGGTAGTTGCTCAATAACTATTTGTTGAATGAATGAATAAGTACCATGGAATGATTAAATGCTGTGATAAACATACATATAAAGAGTACAACAACTGGGGAATGTGGGGACTCTTCAAAGACTTGGGAGATGGGTTCATGTAATGTCACAAATGACAAGAAGACATTTAGCCCTTGTTCATCCAGCTCAAGCGGTACCACGCTGGATCTCTGTGTGGTTAACCCAGCCTTCTATGACTGACTGCTCTGCCTGTACATTCTAGGACCTAGAGTCTCTCTCATACCTGTTCTGTACATATGTGCTACCTTACTACCCCAGGATGGTTGCAAATTGATCAGGAGCAGGATCTGTGTCTCATACTTCTTGATCTTGCTCCCAGGGTGCTAATATGAGCCCAGAACACACCAGGCCCTAAATAATGAATGTCAACGCCAGAGGGTTTGATTGCACTGATGCTGCGTGGCTGGCAGGGCCAGAAGCAGTCTGTTTCTTTATTATTTGTGGGAGTTTCTAGATGATGCTTTCTTGTGAAGTACAGTCATTTTCCTCTGGATCTATTCATGGAGCATCTCGTTCTGATATAATCAAAAGGAGATAATCAAGGATTTAATCAAGTAGAAAAAATTAAATCCATTTATTCATATTGTTAATTTACCAAAATGAAAGCTTTTTAATTTATTTTTTAAAAGGCTGTTATGCAGAATGTTTTCTCTTTAGATGCTTTCTAATTACAAAATAACTACTTGCTACTAGAGATTATATTAGTGTTCACCATTTTTATTAAATAATTTGGAAAAAAAATACTCAGAATATGGAATTTTTTTTTAAAGTATAGGAGTTACTTCACAACAAAAAGTTTGATATATTCTTTATTCTTATAGTAGATTCTGTGCAAAGTTATTGAACATATTACTTTGAATAGAAATTCATGATATGTGAGTCAAAAGAGGTTTAGTGACTGGGTGCGGTGGCTCATGCCTGTAACCCTAGCACTTTGGGAGGCTAAGGCGGGCAAATCACCTGAGGTCAGGAGTTCAAGATCAGCCTGGTCAACATGGTGAAACCTCGTCTCTGCTAAAAATACAAAAATTAGCTGGGTGTGGTGGCATGCACCTGTAATCCCAGCTACTTAGGAGGCTGAGGCAGGAGAATCGCTTGAACCCGGGAGGCTGAGGTTGTGGTAAGCCAAGATCGTACAACTGCACCCCAGCCTGGGTGAGGGAGCGAGACTCTGTCAAAAAAAAAAAAAGGGGGGGTTTAGTACGCAAAGAATGCTTATTATTAAGTGAGAAGGGTCTACTACATTTTTCTCCCAAAGTAAATATCAGTATAAACACATAATTTTTTATTGGTAAATGTTATTTCTGTGTTCATAGAATCTGTCTCATAAGAACCTCACAGCATATAGGCAAAAAGCACTATCATCTTACGACAACTTTTATGCTAAAAAGATTCTAACACCATAACGTAAGCCCCATTTATTTCTAGGTAGCTTTGATATTCTAAATTTAATATCTCAAAAATGTTACTGGTTTCATAAAGGTGATTATAGTAGAATTCTGTTATTATGGAAAGAGATACAAAGTTCAGTTTGTATGAACTTTATATTTTATTTAACATTTTTGGGTAAATGAAAAAGAGAAATATTTAGTCAGCTCTCTGAAGTTTCTACTTTTGGTTTCTCAGACAGGGCTAGATCTAGACTCTCACTTTCTAGTGTCTATAACATAGTGTCAGTGTATTAATTAGATGTATGATTGCTGATTTTGATTCATACCAAAATATGATTGAAATAATTATTTATTATTTTTAAAATTAATTCATGCAGTCAGTCAACAGACATTTGTCCTGTTATACACTAGAGGTAATAAGTCCTGTCAGGAGTGTGGAGCTAGCATGAGACAGTCATGTATAGAAGCAAATGCACAAATAAATAATGACAGAAGCTTGCCTAAGATAAAGTAAAAGGGTACAAAAATGGTTCTGATGAGGGAAGGGGATCTGAGTTTTATGAAGATGTTTTTTGTGTTGAGCTTTGACTGACCCTTGTGTTTATGCTGTGCAAAGTGAAAAGGGTGTTGTTCCAAGAAGATGGAGTCATGTTGGTGAAGCAGCCTCATGTGTTTGGAGAGGTGCAGATGGGAGACAGATTGGAGCACAGGGTCATGGAAGGAGGGTCAAGGGGACGGGCGTGCACTGGTTGCTGAGACTGAGAGAATCAGAGCTTCTGCCAGGAAAGGCCTTGAGTGCCTTCTTAAGAGTTTCTATATTGTCATTTGGGCAGTGAAGAGTTGCTGAAAGATGTGGACGTTTCTCTCAGAATGTACAAATGTGCATTCGTACAAACTTAGTCAATACCGTAGATCCTGCTGCTGAAGAATGTGAGGAGCCATTGATAGAGTTAGGCAGAGAAGGAAGGAAATGAGATGTAACAGGTGCCTGCTATGGGCCACTTGTTTGCACATACATTTTCACATTTAGTTTTCCTAGCAGTCACAATAATGTAGGTGGTATTTTTCCTACTGAGAAGACTAGGCTAAGGTTCCAAAGGTATAATGACATGCATGTGCTAACATTTAGTAAAAGTATACATCAAGCAGTTGAGCCAGGATTTGTGACTCCAAAACCCGTACTGTTTCTGTTCTCTAAGCTCCACTAGATACTAGTTGCAGGACCATGGGACAAGTTATATAACTCCTTTGAACTTTAGTTCATTCATTCATGTAAAAAGAAGATTGTCTATATTGGATTCTGGTGAAAGTTAAATGAGAAAAATCCATGGAATGTGCTTACCACATAGTAAGTTTCCAAAACATGTTATTACGGATAATATGCCTTGCTAGGAATACCCATAAACATAATTATCTATTTAAGGTCCACTGGTAATCAATCACAGCTCTGCTGGTGACCTGCCCATCAGGGACTACCTTTGTTACAACCTCTAGTCATGTATTTTCCTTACCGCCTACTCTTTTCCTCTGTGTTACTGACTAAGGCTTGGAGATCTGACCCAAGTCTCCTTTATTCCTTGGTGTGTTAACTGCTTTCCCTTCAAACACCCCACTCTTCATGTTGTGAGACTGCCCTGGCATCCTGAACCTGATTTCACTTTGCTGCCTTCCTTGACAGTTTGGTTTTGAGAGTGTTCTCCTATACAGTTTTCTCAACAGTCAAGTCCTAAGTCCCTGGACTTGGCAGCTCTTATAGTTATGATCTGTATCATTTATGCTATAGCTTCTGGATCTCTTACTTTTATAGGATCATACCAAAAAAGAATTGGATTCTTGGAACATTGTCCGAGTTAGTGAAAATTTCCGAGTAATCGCCTTGGGCTTGCCAGTGCCAAGGTATTCTGGGAATCCATTAGATCCCCCTCTTCGTTCTCGATTTCAAGCCAGGGATATTTATTATTTACCTTTCAAGGTAAGTATGACCAAGGATAATTTATTTTTTAAACAGTTTTTCTATTTATAACAAGAAATTCAATGCTATAAAAATGTTACTGCATTTTTAAATGTCTTCCTCAGTAGGTCATGGAAAGATATGAGAATAAAGAGTAAAGAAAATCTCTGGAAACTAGGAAGAAAAATTATTACGGCATTATTTGAAGGATTTTTTAAAAGGCTGGCTTTTCTTTTAGAAAATGAAATGTATCAATAAATGATTTTTTGCTGTTAAATATTTAGTGTCTGCTTAATTAAAAGGTTGATTGTGTCTATAAAACATTTGCACTTAATCCATTACATTTCTTTTTAATTAATTTAATATGTTTCTATATTACTTTAGGACCAACTTAAGTTGTTATATTCAATTGGAGCCAATGTTTCTGCTGAGAAGTAAGTATATTTTTATAAATATCTGGACACTGAATATTGAATTTGTTTTGTCTGTTCATTGATTGATTAATTGATTGATTCATTCAACAACTGGAATTCTTACAAGAATTTTTCAGTATTAGAATGTTTGGTGATAAAATTAATAAGATATCTTTGGCGAGAAACTCAAGATCTAATAGAGTTGAAAGATATGTGAATAGCTTTGTTAACATGGTATAGTAAGTGCCATAATTTCAAAATATTGGGGGTATTAGTTGAGATTCTATAAGGGCTTCACAAAAGCATTGGCGTTTGAAATGGGTCCTAAATAATGAGCAAGTTTTTGGCAGATAGAGAATGGAATCAAGGAATTTGGACAGAATAAGTTTTTATTTTTTTTAAGCATGGAATGTGAGAGTTTATGCCTTGTTCTTAGGGCCATAAAAAAACTCTTGAACGGCTAGAGTTTAGGTTTGGGGTTACGAAATGTGAGAGATGAGGCTGTCAGGGTAGATTTGGACCAGGTGGTGAGAAACCTCAAATATTGTGATAAATTTAGGAATATATTTGCATCTAATCAGCTTCTGAGTTTTAAGTAGGATATTATGATGCGGAGCCATTGTCCCTTAAGAATTAATATTAGGGCTCATCTTTTTAGATTAATTAAATTGGCCCCTGTGTTTTATATTTAACAGACTTACACATTTTATGTTTTAAAACTATTACAATTTAATATCA
Source organism: Mandrillus leucophaeus (assembly GCF_000951045.1). Taxonomy (NCBI): domain Eukaryota; kingdom Metazoa; phylum Chordata; class Mammalia; order Primates; family Cercopithecidae; genus Mandrillus; species Mandrillus leucophaeus. Next base: position 4,965,493 of record NW_012101443.1, read on the forward strand.
TTTTTCCCCTAGAGTTTCTCAGCTCTTGTCCTTTGCTACAACTCTGTGTTCCCAAGAATCTTCTACTCTTGGACTTCCAGATTTTCCTTTAGACAGTTTAGCAGCTGCAGTTCAAATCTTGGTAAGTAAAATGAATTAACGACTGGCATACCCAAATATGTTAAAAATTTTGAAAGTTAATCATTAGGGATTAATGACTTCAGTTTGCTTTTGTCATACTCTTCTATAAATATTGTAAAACCTGAGATTAATTTGTTGTGCAGTGCAGTAAACTGTACAGAGACCAAGGACATGTTCTGAGCCCCTAAAGAGCTTTCAGCTTTGGAGTGGGAGCTAGACATGCAATCTCAGTGTAGTCCTACAGAGGAAAGGAAGGCTTTAGCCTGGTCAAGTAAAAGGTGTGCTGCAGTGTGAGTTAGGCCTCAGAGCTGTCCTTACCTGAGTTAGGGGAGCTAGGGCTTTCACACTGCTCTAGCTCCCATCAGTCTCTGTGTCATGATTGTCTCAGGGGACACAAATTCCCAGATACTAACTGCTCTCCCAGCATGTGTGCAAGAGTGGCTTCAAGAGCCCAAGGATGTCTCTTAGAAAGACCTACAGCAGTTGCTGTTAGAAGAGAAAGCTAGGAAGCACAAGAGAGAACACAAACAGATCTGAGGGGATCTGATAGAGTACAGACATTGTGCACTACAGTTTCACAAAGGGCATGGCGGTCATGTCTGGAGTGATAGAAATGCCTTCCAGGCAAGAAGTCAAAGCACAGGCAAATGTGTTTAATCACAAAAGGGCCTAGTATCTTTGGAGAATGAGAATAAGTTGTATCCCTAAAGCAAGTGTGTGTGGTAGAGGGAGAAGTTAGAATGCTATCGTGAAATGTTTTGTATGATGAATGAAGTTTCCTGGATTTTATGATGTGGAAAAAGTGGCTTATCAGACAATATTAAGTAGGTGGGCTATGAAGGTGACCAGACTTATGCTGGAGGAAGACACCTTTGTTGGCAGTGAGGGAATGACTAGGAAACTTTTTTAACACTCAGTGAGACCCTGTGGAAGAGGGCACCATCCAAGATAGTGGGGATACCATCTTAGGCAAGAGACTTATTTTTAAACTTTAATGAATGCATGTATGTATGTATGTATGTATGTATGTATGTATGTTTCCTGTGAGTCAGGGAGCCTAGGTATTGCTGACATTGTTCTTTACATCCAGAACAGAATTTCTCCTCCTGTTTATTAAATCTTATACTTTTATTGAATCTTTTTGTTTTTGCTTAGAACATTTTATTTTGAAAATTCTCAAATGTAAAAAAAAAGTTGAAAAATAGTAATTTCATAATCCCCTCACCTACAATCACCCATTATTAATATATTGCTACATTTGTTTGCATGTGCTTTTTTCTTTCCTTTTTTTTTCCTGAACCATTTGGAAGTAAATTGCAGTCAGTACTCTTAAATACTTCAGTATATGTATTAGTTCATTCTCCCACTGCTATGAAGAAATACCTGAGACTGGGTAATTTATAAAGGAAAGAGGTTTTACTGACTCACAGTTCCACAAGGCTGTGGAGGCCTCAGGAAACTTACAATCATGGTGGAAGGGGAAGCAAACACGTCCTTCTTCACATGGTGGCAGGAGAGAAAAGTGCAGAGTGAAGGAGAAGAAAAGCCCTTTATAAAGCCATCAGATCTCATGAGAACTCACTATCATGAGAACAGCATGGAGGTTAACTGCCCCCATGATTCATTTGTCTCCCACCGGTCCTATGGGAGCTACAATTAAAGATGAGATTTGGGTGGACACAACCAAACCATATCAGTATGCAACTTCTAAGAATTAGGACATTCTTCTACATAACCAGAACAACATTATCACAGTTCATATCATGTTAACAATAATCCATAGTATCATCTAATAGATAGTTCATATTGAAATTTCACTAATCTTTCTTGTCAATAGACTTTTAAAGTGAGGTGAACAGAATTGACAGTGCAAATAATGTGAGGAAGGACTTGAGTATAATGAATACTTTCTAATTTTGTAGTTATAACTGTGAAGCTAAGTGAATGTGGGTGAGATTAACCTAGGAATAAAAGGGGATCAGGTACTTTGGGATGAATAAGGTAGAGACATGTATTCTGTTTCAAATGGGGGTCTATGGGATATTCATATAGTCATATGTAATGAACAATTGAGAGCTCAGGTTTAGAGCTCAAGAAAGAAGTCAGGACCAGACATAGAAGTGTGGGAGCCATCAATACCTAGAAGATAGATGAAAGATGGAAATGGGTAAGCTTACCCAGGGAAAGGGCAAGGAATGAGAAGAGAAAATAATGAATATTTGCTTTTGTAGACTTATAGAAAATACCACACACCTATTGGTTACTTTTATAAGTCAATTTAAATGTATGTACATTTCAGATGTTTTCTGTGATTATTTTGAATTTTGCTCATTCCTATATATTTTTGCTCCTACATAGGATTCCTTTCCTATGATGCCAATCAAACATGCAATCCAGTGGCTTTATCCGTATAGTATTTTACTAGGTCACGAAGGGAAGATGGCTGTGGAAGGTGTTTTAAAGGTGAGTATCTGCTTCCATTTCTTTCCTTTCTTTTCCCATTTTCCCTTCTCTTGCCTTTTCCCATCTTCCCCTCACTCCTTTCCCTACCTTTCCTATTTTTCTCCCCCCATCCTTATTTCTTTCCTTTCTCTTCCCCTCCATTCTTTACTAGGCATGGAGGCATCGGCATTCCAACAAGAAGACAGCTGTGATAAATAGGGCAGCAAACATAGAGGGGGTGATGTGGTTGGGAGATTGGTTGTGTTGAGCAAAGAAGTAAATAGATTGAGCAAATGAATGAATATATTGAGGATAATAAGAGCTATGCTTCTCACTGTTGGATAAGGGATTTATAACTATGGAAAAGGGGAAGGCAAGAAAAAACTCTTAAGGTATTGGATTGGAATTGATGTTATTATGAATCATGGGTTTTTAAAAATAATATATATGAACAGATAGTTACAGATATAGTATGTGTATATGTATACATATACATATTGTCTAGCTGTCTCCTGAGAGAGCCTAAAAACTATGATGTTATAGTAGCAGTGATCACACCAAGTACCTGGACGTTGGTTTCTAAATATCATGCTCTCTCAAAGGATCAGGTTAGGGAATGTAGAAGATGAGCCTGGACCATCTTTTTGTGCCAGAGAGTAAGGAGATATTCAACAAGTGATGTTGATATGTCAAAATGATGGAGTTCCCAGGTTGAAGTGGCTGAAATCTGGGACAATTTGAGCATAAAAATAAATGATGATGGTAATTGGTTTTAACCTGTTGTATAAAATAGGAATCCATGAGTCCATACTGATATGAATGAACAAAAAATATGGAGATGGGCATTCTCTTTTAAAGTGTAAAATGCCTACTTGTGAATCTAGAAGGAATTACATAAATAGAAAAAACACCATTTGGCAACCATCAGAGTGGCAATTAATTTAGACAAGAATCATCAAAGGATGTTAAAGCTGGCAGGTGGAGCTTCTGTGAGGCACAGGGTATTGGCATAATCTCTGAATGTCTCCCTCCAAAAGACTCAGTTGACTACCAAACCAAGAAAGTGGTATTTTTACAGTAAACTTCAACTTGACCAGGTGGGACAAATTGACCTTGTATGCCTCCCAAATTCCCCGTTTCTGGGGAATTTTTGCTGAGAGTTCATGATGTATGTTTGGCCATGAGGAAATATTGTAGAGTTCTAGATTGAGGGCCATTATATAGAACATAGGCCTCTATTCTTTAAAACTGTTCAGACATGAAAGACAGGGAAAAACATAGAAATGTTTCATGCTAAAGGAGACTGAAGAGATTGGATAGCTAAATGCATCATTTGTTCCTGAATTAAATCCTGGACCACTAGAAACAAGTGACAATATTGGCACTGTTCGTAAAACTTGAATAGGGTCTGTGGATTGGATAATAGTGTTATATTAAGTGGATTTCCTCATTTGGAGGCTTATGTGGCAATTACACCGGCCACAGTTCTTGTTTTCAGGAAATATCAACTGAAGTGTTTAGGGGTATGGGGACATCATATCGGCAGCTTGTTCTCAAATTGTTCACATAAAGATCACTGATAAAGTAGGCAGGGGGAGTAGGAGGGAGGGGGAGATGTGCTTAAAAAATGTTAACCATTGAGGGAACTGGGTGAAGGTTATTAACTTGAAAAGCGAGCGTTTTATATAAAACTATGGAACTTGCTATAGAGCTTTCATTTAAACTAATGAAGGTCTCATTTTTTGTCATAAGTGGTTTATAGTACATGGGCATGATTTTCTTTCAAAATACGTGTGGCATAATTTCCTCTTTGTATAGTTAACAGTGGTGTTTCCCAAAAGGCCAATCACACTCTAAAATGTCTTATAACTATATTTTTAAAGTGTTGACCCTTGGTAGAGACTTACTGGCTCACCAAAATTAATTCCTCCTTATGAAAGATGGTTTTTGCTTTTCTTACATGGTTTGGCTCAAGGTGCAGATTTCTAAGAAATAGAATGTGACCACTAAGCTGTGTGGCTTTCTATATGGAAGCTTCAGTTTCTGGAGGCCAGGATTTGACAACTTTAAGCATATGGAATAGTATTTCTCTATCCCTTATCCTCAAATCTACCCAGAATCTTTGGGATACAGAACATCCTCTGTGTATCTATTAATAATGAGAGGACCTTAGAAGAGTGGAACATTGGATTCTAATTACTTAAGTGGGATCTTTTTCAGAGCAGTTAGCCAAAGAATCCAAAGAAACAGTATTTTCATTGACTGGTTATGTCAGTAATAATAATAAAATTATTAGACAGCTGTTCCTAATAGATAATGAGAAGAGAGGTATAGTTAGAGACAGAATCTAAAAGAGAAGCAAAAAGAAGCAAGGGGAAAATAATGGTCAATAAAGAGACAAAGGAGGGAAGAGACAGCAGAGAATGGAAGCAGTGAAATAACCAATGATGAAAGAGAAGAAAGGTAGGGGGTGTGTGTGTGTGTGTGTGTGTGTGTGTGTGTATGAGAGAGAGAGAAAGAGAAAGAGAGAGAGAAAGGGAAAGTAGGAGGAGAAGGAAGAGGAGGAACAGCAGCAGAAAGAGGAGGAGGGTGGATATTAAGAACCATTTGGAAATGGGGAGATTAATTCATAGGCTCAAGGAGTCAGGAAATTACCATCTTCTGACAATATAGTTCACTTCAAGGCTTATTCCAGGTGCTGGGGGAAAAGAGAACTCGAACTTATCTTTGAGCTAATCAACCTCTAAGCTAAATTGGCCATTGGTCATTGAAGTAGAGTACCTAGTGTTTAAGATCAAAGGCGGTGACTCCAGATGAACTTTAATGCCCCTCAGCCCAATGCGCAGTGCCTTGGAAACAAGGGCACATCCTCAGGGAGGAAGAAACTCATGAGAAGTTCTGATAAAATGAAGTTTTTTTGTGAAAAAACTGAGAGAAGATATTCAGTGTCTAAAAAAGTCAGTTACGAACAAAGGTCTTTACCTTAACCAAGAAACCACTTTGATGTGTTTTTTGGTCTGTAATTTCAAAACTAGTCATACAAATTTATTATAAAGTTATAGCATATCTTTAAAGAGTTGAATTTTCTAAAGAAAGTAGCTAGTGTTGCTTCATTTTTTTGTCTTTTAACCATAATTAAGGGGAATGTAGAAAAATGATTGAGTTTATATTAGAACAGAAATGATTTCAAATTTGAATGTGAGTGTTTTGAAAAGGAAAAAGGGATTGGTATTAATTAGATAAGAGGAGACAGAGTATGGCTGCCTTCTCACCTTAATTATGTGAAGAGCTAGTTAATGGACATTTGTAACTCAGTAAACTGTCAAGTGGGAGGGCTTAAGTTCATTTGTCTGATCTTAATGAAGTACTTTCTTTTTGTAAGATCATTGCACAGTGATGTATACAACCAGATTAGCATCTTAAATAGCTTTTCTTAAGAGTGAAAGAGTCAAAAAAAAAAAAAAAAAGGAGTGGAAGAGTCTATTTATTGATATAATTCTTTGTGATCTGTTCTGGGAAGTCTGTGTGGCCTGTTTGTTATTGTAAGTTTCTGCATTTACCTCAAAGCGTTATTTTAAGCAAATATTTATAGATGGGTGAAATATTACATATGCTCAAATAGTTTTGAATTAGAAGAGGTAAAAATTAATAAAATATTGTTAAATTTGGAAAAAATGTTTACATAAGAAATAGAAGTATGTATTATAATGGTAAATTAAGAAGGTATGTATATATACACATTAACTTTTCCTTGATAAATGATAATTATTTTTTATCCTAGATTATAGAAATTAATGTGTAGTTGCATTCGAATTAGATATCCATTTGAATTTTAGTGTAATTACTTAATTAGACTGTATTTTCAAGGAAAAATTGTTAGTCACTGAAAATTCAATCAGATAGAATTCACAACACCTTTCTTTTTTCTGAACAAGCTATAAAAGTGGCTGGAATGAGTTTCATTCCTCAGATGGTGCTCATCATGTGATGTTCATGCTCTAAAAACATGTTTCTGTAGTCATGAAATAATTTCTAGCCTTCAGTTAAGGATGTCTTAAAGAAAACCCTCTTATTCTGAATCTGCTATACTTTGAGAATAGTATGCTTTCTTACAGTTTAGTAACAAATGCATCCAGGCTTCTAGTAACGTGTCTTGGCTCTTGGTCCGTACTTAATTAAGACTGCATCATAACAGTGGTTAAATTGGTAAGTTCCCTTGGTGATTTAGAAAGGATATACTGCCACTTATCCATTGATGATGTAATCTGAGCCGTAGTTTTTTTCTAAGAAACTTGGATCTTACATTTAGTATTTTTATTTAGTTCAACACATGCTCATTGAGCATTCATTTTTTGGCAAATTATGTACGTATAGAAATCTAGTGATACAGAAATGGATACAATCTGATTTCAGCTCCTGAGGAAGTTACAATATTAATGTCTGAGGAGCATCAGATATTTCAATAAATAACTATTTTAGTATGGTGGTTTTTTTGTTTGTTTTTTTAAGCAGTGTAGCATAATGATGACTAGCTCTGGACAAAGCAGTAATGACGTGACATAGGCCAGTGAAATAGGAATTAAACGAATATGAGAAATGTTTCAGAGGAAGGATGATACATGTTACTAACTGATGAAATATGAGGTGGGTTAACAGCTATGAGAGAAAGTGAGAAATCAAAAATGTTAATAAATCGTACCTTGGACATATGAGTAGAGTTGCTGTTAATTAATATGATAAAGTGGGAGAAGGAGCATGTTTGTGGTGGGGGCTAAATAATTCCATATACTAGAACCCTTTTGAATTTGAAGTTTTTCTGGTGGTTTTATCTAGCAGACTTGAAAATATGGACCTGGTTCTAGAGGTATTTTGATATTAAAGATAAATACTTGGAACCCATTGATATGTGGGTGTTAGTTGAATTCATGGGGATGGATGTAACAACTTAAAGAATGCAAGTATACTGAGAGGAAAAATCTGTCTGCAGATTGAACATTTCAGGATTGGATCAGTAGGGAAAGAACCTTCAAACTGGGCAGAGGAAGAGTGGTTAGAGATAGAAGCAGAATGGCGGAGAGTATTCTTAGGGAGCATTGGGAGCAACTGTTTCAGATGCTGCAAAGATGCCTTGTTGAATGAAGACTTACAACATTTACTCAAAAAAGATTATTCATTCCGTCCATCCTTCCATCCAATCAATTAGCCAGGCACTATTGTGCTGGAGATGTATGCAACATGGAAGTTTCTACCTTCATGGAGCTTATTTTTCTGTGAAGGGCGACTATCAGTCAAGTAAGTAAGTAAGTATATAATATGTCAGTTGAGGAATGGATGCTGTCACTGAGAAGATGACATTTGAATAAAGATCTGAAGGAGAGAAGTTCTGTGGGTAAAAAGTATTTCAGACAGAAGGGATAACCAGTATAAAAATGCTGAGGCAGGAGCACACCTGGGAACTGTAGGAACAGTAAAGGACAGTGTACTGGGGCAGAGTGAGTGAAGAAGAGGTGATTAGGAGAGAAATCAGAAGGTAAATAAAGTCAGATCATGTAGGACTCTGTAATCCATGGAAAGGACTTCTGCTTTCAGTCTGAGTGCAGTGGAACACCATGTGAGGGTTTTGAGGAATGTGTTATATGAGTGATCATTTTAACAGGTTGGTTGCTGAGTAGTGAATAGACTGTGAAGGGTATGAATGAAAACAGGGGAAAAAACAGTTGGTAGACTGTTGTAGTAATCCAGTTGAGACAGTATTGTACCTTTGACCAGCTGTGATGTTGGTAAGAAGTAGTTGGTTTTGGGTTATGTTTTGAAGGTAGAATCATGATTTGCTGAAGGGTTGGATGTAGGCTTGATACAGAGTTAAGGATGATTTCAAGCTTTTGGACTGAGAAATGTGAATGATGAAGTTGGAGATAGAGAATATGGAGGTGGAGGGAATATCAGACCAGAGCACTGGACATATTTGATTTAACATGCCTATTAGCCAAATGGAAATGTCAAAGAGGCAGTTGCATATACAAGTCAAGATTTCAGGAGAGAGATCTGGATCAGAGAGAGAAAATTGGGGTCATGATGGTTTGTAAAGTCATGCAAGTGATGAGCTTATTTAAAAAGTGAATGTAGATAGAAAATAAAAAGTTCCACTCCTGAAGTACCTTACTGTGTACTGGTCAAGAAGAAGAAGAAGAACCTGCAAAAAAGACTGAGAAGGAAACAGCAAAATAGGAATAAAACTAATTTATTTAATTTGGTAAATAGGATATCATTGATGAACTCACCAAGATCAGTGTTAGTAGAGCGATGGGAACGTAAGCCAAAAATCAAGGGGCTTACATTTGAAATTGGAGATGAAACCAAACCAGTGATTATATATTCATATGTGTCAACCAAGTTTGATGGTGAACAAAAGCCAAAAGGTGATAGATCACTTAAAGATGAGGTATAATTAAGAAATGACTGTTTCTTGAAATGGGGGAGGCAAACATTTTTATAGGCAGAAGGGACAAAAAATGTGGAGTACATGAAAAATGTGGCCTAGCTAAGGTGGAAAAGGACATTTTCAGAGCACCCTTGTGTGTTGGTTTGAAATGATGGAAGAACATGCTTTCCACTCAGGAACTGGAATGATGGAGCTGCCATAATCTGACGTAGAAAGACTTCTAGGGGTTTCTGTCTACTCATAGTTAAAGCAGAAGTCCTTTCTACTGAAACAGTGGGTGCAGTAACAAGAATTGATGAAAACATCAATGATTTTGAGGATGAAGGAAAAATAATTTTGTTTGTTCATTGAACAAGCCGTTATTGACCATTGACTATGTCCCATGTGTGATTCTAGGTTCTGGAAATTTAGAGTGAGCCAAATAGATACATTTAATACTGCCCTAATGGGGCTTATGTTCTAGTAAAGTATGGGGGAGTATGTGTCTGTAAGCTCTGTTCTGAGTGGAGGAGGCAGCTAGATTGCCTCATGACAGGGTGATAAATGGGCTCAGATTGACTTCTGAGGAGAGTAGTAATGGTTTGTATTTGTTGCTGTGGGGCTATGAGAAAAGAACCCAGGAGAGACTGTGGCCACATATTTGTTCAGGCAATATAGTTTGCAGAATTTCACTTTTAGTGCTTAATAATCTAGAAAAAGGTATGAAGAAAGTAGATGGCCTGATGGGACAGGATTGGGAATTGTAAGGATGAATATGGAAGCCCGACAGACCAGTATCCAATGTGATTTATATTTCATTTTATTTAATTATAATTCACAGTTTAAATAACCTAATTCTAAAGAAAGTGTATTAGAAAATGTTAGTACTGTTTAATTGAAATTCAAGAATTCATAGGAAATGCTCATAAAGTGGTAAGTTAACAAACTCTTATTTTCTACTTCTTGCTAGGAAGTAACCTGAAATAATTATATGTCTATTGTCGTTCTGACCAGCTGTGATGTTGATAAGAAGTAGTTGGATTTGAAGGTAGAATCATTATGATTCGCTGAAGGGTTGGATGCAGGGTTGAGACAGAGTTAAGGGTGATGATTTCAAGCTTTTGGACTGAGAAACTTAAATGATGAAGTTGGAGATACAGAATATGGGGGTACCTTTCTGATTAATACCTTTCTGATTAATGATCCTCTAAATTTTCTATGCCAGAAAATGATAATTCACCTTGCAATTTGAAGTTTTTACCATCTTAGTGTATTCTGGCCTACTATTTTTATTTTACTGAAGTATTTTAGCTTGAATTATTTATGAGGACATAACCAGTATGGCAAGTGGCTCAGGACATTAGTGTTTATTTCTGGAATATGAGTCCTCTGACATCAATCCTGTATCAAATTAGATTGACACTACTCTAGCTGTGGTGAAGACATACATTTAAGCTCATTTATTTGTTTTCCTAGAATTTAATGAATCTTGGTTCTACATTTTTTTTTTTTTTGAGACAGAGTCTCGCTCTGTCACCAAGCAGAGTATAGTGGCATGTCTTGGCTCACTGCAACCTCCTCTTCCCGGGTTCAAGCAATTCTCCTGACCCAGTCTCCTGAGTAGCTGGGATTACAGGCAGCTGCCACCACGCCCGGCTAATTTTTGTATTTTTAGTAGAGACGGGGTTTCACCATGTTGGCCAGGCTGGTCTTGAACTCCTGACCTCAGGTGATCCACCCATCTCTGCCTCCCAAAGTGCTGGGATTACATGCATGAGCCTTTGCGCCCAGCCATTTGTTCTACATTCTAATGAATTTAATTACTTGGTTAGGTCTTGCTCCTTTCCTATTGAGTCCTCCTTAAAATACAGTGGAACTTTTTTTTTTCCATGAAATTAAGGTGTCAATAATTGTTATTTGTCTACAATATGGAAGCAATTCTTGTCAAATTATGTGATACTGTGGGGATTTGCATATATAAATTGTATGAAATATAGAACTTTTTAATGGTAGTACAAATATACAGGTTTTTTTTAGGTTTGGGGAAAGGAGTTAGTGATTGTCTTGAGTACTTATGACATCAAAATGAACACTTGAACTGGGCTGTTATGTTTAGAATGTTGAGGTTAAACATGATTTCCTTCCTCCCAAATCTATTTTCTGGAGTTCTTTCATTCTGCTGAATACATGATGATCTGTTCTTTCTTTGAGTTTCAACTCTTTCACTATAGTAATAACGTTCCAAAACTAGTGTAGGATTTTTGGGGTTAATTTCTGCCTATTTAATAGTAAAAATAAATTCAGTTTTTTATATTGAGCAAGCTGTAATAAGTAGGGCATCGAACTTAATTTTCAATTTATTTTCATCTTTCACATATTTATCTGTATTCTTTCTGTGCAGTTTTGATATAACTAGCTGGAATGAAGTGGTATAGTCAGTGTTAGAACATTGGTAATTGGGCCATATCAAGAATCAATGGTTCTAGCCTTTGTTTGTTTGTTTGTTTGTTTGTTTGAGACGGAGTTTTTGCTCTGTCGCCCAGGCTGGAGTGCAGTGGCGCAGTCTCAGCTCACGGCAACCTCCGTCTCTGGGTTCAAGGGATTCTCGTGCTTCAGCCTCCCAAGTCGCTGGGACTACAGGTGTGCACCACCATGCCCGGCTAATTTTTGTATTTTTAGTAGACAGGGTTTCACCATGTTGACCAGGCTCATCCTGACCTCAGGTGATCCGCTTGCCTTGGCGTCCCAGAGTGCTGGGATTACAGGCATGAGCCACTGTGCCTGGTGGTTCTAGCCTTTTAAATCCAGTTCAACAAATATTGAGACCCCACCGTGTGGAAAGCACCATACCATATGCTGTGGAAAATTGTTATAATAATTTTAGTTAAGCTGTTCACATAGCTGACAGCAGAATGATGTCCAGGAAGTTCTGTTTTCATGGATTTCAGGTAACACATTAACTTTGATTGATTTAAAGAACAAACCATTATGGGCCTTGTTTTATTTCAGCATGTTTTGAAGGGTCTCATCATCTCTTTCTAGGAAGTTGATTATCAAGAGATGTAAGCTATGAACTTTCACCAGGAATTCAGTGATTCCATTTCTTGTCATATAGTAAATTTTAGGGACTATTTTTATATCATCTTTAATAATTGTTGTAAGTAGAATGGTGTTAGTAGGAATAGAAAAGAATTCTCATTAACTTTTTTTAACCTCTACTTTTATATAATAATATAAAATGGATTTTGGTTGTAATTAAGGTGTAATCTTTCAGATAGCCAACGTTAATGCTACAATGAAAAGTAAATTGCATGATTTTCTTGTAATTTTACAGCGCTTTGAACTTCAAGATTCAGGAAGCTCTCTGCTTCCTAAAGAGATTGTAAGAGTAGAGAAGATGATGGAAAACCATGTGTCCCAAGCTTCTGTGACCATCCGGATTGCAGATAAAGAGGTGACCATTAAGGTAATTAATCACAGGTTTATTCTTTCTAAGATATGCCTTATTCTGCTGTTTTTAATGACCTAAATTAGGTTTATGATCTCCTTATAAGTCTTTCTTGATAGTGCTGCTTCTGTCTGTATCTGTATATCTATGTCTCCAGAGTCATGTGTGCTTACAAACTGGAAAAATTCAGGAGAAACAGGGAAAGCCTTTCATCAAAAATTCAAAGTTGACCTCTGGGAAAATCAAGTCATGGGTTGATTATTGACAGCATTTTGTACTATGAGTCCTTGGTAAGAAATAGTGTTTTCAAACATTTGAGCTGCTACAGAGCCCTGTTGTCAAGTAAAATCTTTCTTAGCTATGTGAAACAGTTTAAAAAGGATCTACTCGGTTGAATGGTTTTTAGAAGAGGGAAATAATATTTGGTCATAGAGCTCTATCTGCATGTATATATGTTTTATATATATCAACTCCTTCTATATATATCTCTATGTATATATATACACACATATTTTATGGAGTCTTACTATATTGCCCAGGCTTGTTTTGAATTCCTGAGCTCAAACAATACTCCTGCCTTAGCCTCCTGAGTAGCTGGGACTACAGGCACATGCCACTGTGCCCAGCTCATGATAAACTTTTTTGTTTTAATATTTGATATTATTAATATCAATTCATGTTACTGTACTTATTCATTGAACTGAATATTGATTATATCTACCATGAGCTAGGTTCCATATTATGAGTTTACTGTATACTAGTTACTGTATTTGTCTCTTTGCATATATTATGCGATTTAAATCCCCCAAGATCCATTAAGGTAAGTTTTATTATCTCCATTTTGTAGATTAGAAAACTGAGATATAAAGAGGTTAATTGATTCACCCAGAGACACCAGCTAGGAGATGGCACAGCTGGGATTTCTAGACAGCGAGAGTTGCCCACTCTACTCTGTTTTCTTCAGATGAATGGCTCATCTAGCTGATGGTTTAGGATAGAGGCAGATGAGTTAAGACTGCATTGGAATGGCTCGGGATATGGAGAAGGAAGTAATACTGGGATTCAGGAGACGGAATAGGGAAAGCTTCAGAGTGAAGGTGAAGCTTGATCTAAGTCTGCAAGAATAACACAGGATTTTTCCAGTGGCTGAGGAGTGGATAGGACATTTTTGGCAGTTTAAACAATATGTTCAGAAGCATGAAGTATGAAAAAGACTTCATTATTTGCTTCCCTTTGGTTATGGCTTTTAACCTCATTGCCTCTAGTCTCTTCCAGTTAGCTTTCCATGTTGATACCAGGATAAATTCTCAAATGCAAATCTGATCCTGTCACTTCCAAACTTACAATTCTTTGGTTCATGTGATATATAATATGATCCAACCCAGAGTCCTCAGCAGAGCATGGCTCCTCGGGAACTAATAGGCAGGATAAAAAAAAAAGGGGGAGAAGACAAAAAATAAAAGGAGAAGTAGGTGTAAAAGATGGGAAGAGAGACTCTGTGAACAGATGCCTCTCAGTGGTAAACTAAGATAAACCTGAAAAGGATTTGTGGACTTGACTTTTAGAAATCAGGAGGTCATTGGTGACTTTAGAGATTCCGATGGACTAATATTAATTCTGTGCTTACAACTAGAATGTGGGGAAAAATTTATTCTCCAGTAGTAACATCTTTACTATAAGTTATAAATAACATTAAGATGACATGATTTTTATGAATATGTCTGACAGTGTGGGACTTTAATTTTAGAGAAATAATTGATTTGGAAGTTTTGTAATAATGATCATCAGGTCTGTTAAATGAAAAAATAGTTGCTGCTCTATTGAAATATCAAAAACAGTAAAGAACTAAATTGAGCAAGCTGTTAGTTGGAGGCTTTTAAGTGGCAGTTATATGCTTTAAGTTACTGATATTTTGAGAAAAACATATGCATGTTTTACACACACATACACACACAAATATATATACATACACACACACACACACACATATATATATATTTGTTTTTTGTTTTTTGAGACAGAATCTCTGTTGCCCAGGTCAGAGTGCAGTGGCGCAATCTCGGCCCACTGCAACCTCTGCTTCCTGGGTTCCAGCGATTCTCCTACCTCAGCCCCCTGAGTAGTTGGGATCACAGGTGCGTGCCACCATGCCCAGCTAATTTTTTTTTTGTATTTTGGTAGAGATGGGGTTTCACCATATTGGCCAGGCTAGTCTCGAACTACTGACCTCAAGTGATCCGCCCGCCTTGGCCTCCCAAAGTGTTGGGATTACAGGCATGAGCCACCATGCCCGGCCATGTTATATTGACCTCTCTTTAATTATAGGTGCCAGCTGGGACCAGGCCATTAAGTCAACCTTGTGCATCAGACCGTTTCATACAGACTTTGAGCCATAAGCAGCTACAGGCTGAAATGATGCAGTCTCACATGGTTAAGGATATATGTTTAATTGGAGGAAAGGTAAGAATGACAGTCTCACTGCAGACTTTTAGTTTCCTGGCTTTTGGTTATTTTGACTTACCCACAATGAATAATTGTGTTTCCATTTGTAGGGCTGTGGAAAAACAGTGATCGCCAAGAACTTTGCTGATACCTTAGGATACAACATAGAACCTATTATGCTCTATCAGGTACAGTGTTCATTTTTAGCTGCACTTGGACTATAAGCATATATCCTTAGCCCATCGGCAGAATTTATGGATATCTTCTTGTTATGACTCTTTTTTTAATGTAGGTAAAGAACCAAAATAGTAATCAAATTATTCCAAGTAAAGTGCAATTATAATTATTTGGAGCTTTTGAAAGTACATTCTAGGATATTTGATGTGCACAACATATCAGGGGCTGTTTTTCAGAGAGATTTATTTTCCGGAGACCTGGAAGGGTAGGGGGAAAGGAGGGGTGAAGAGAGGTTGATTAATAGTTATAAAAATACAGGTAGGTGGGAGAAATAAGATCTAGTGTTTGATAAATAAGTAGAATGACTACACTAGACAATAATCTATTGTATATTTTAAAATAGCTAGTAGTTAATAATTCAAATGTTCCAGCATAAAGAAAAGATAAATGTATGAGATAATCGACACCTTAATTACCCTAATTTTTTATTTCACATTATATGAATGTATCAAAATATCACATATACTCTGAAAATGTGTACATATATTATGTGTCAATTAAAAAGTGAGATTCATTTTATGTGCATGTCCCCACACAGAATACATTTACTGGTAATTTGGAAATCGAAACAAAATAGGTTTCAGCTGCAGTGGGAGCTAATTATGTACTCACTGAATAGATTATTTTTTAAATGGTGACAAAATATGTATAACATAAACTTTACCACATTAGCCTTTTTTTTTTTTTTTTGAGATGGAGTTTCGGCCTTTTGCCCAGGCTGGAGTGCAATGGCACAATCTCGGCTCTCTGCACTCTCCGCCCACCCCGGGTTCAAGTGATTCTCCTGCCTCAGCCTCCTGAGTAGCTGGGATTACAGGCACCCGCCACCATGACTGGCTAATTTTTTTTGTATTTTAGTAGAGACAGGGTTTCGCCATGTACAATTCACTGGCAGTAAGTACATTCACAATGTTGTGTAACCATTACCACTTCCTTTTTCCAGAACTTTTTCATTATCCTAAACAAAAACTCTGTACTTGTTAAACAGTAGCTCTCAGTTTTTCTTTCCCTCTCAGACCCTGGTAAACTCTACTTTCTGTCCCTATAAATTTGCCTATTCTAGGTACCTCATATAAATGGAATCATAATTTTTGTCCTTCTTGTTTAGTTTATTTTACTTATCGTAATGTTTTCAAGGTTTATCTGTGTTGTTGCGTATATCAGAATTTCATCCCTTATTAGGGCAGAGTCATATTCTGTTGTATGTCTATACCACTCTTTGTTTCTCCATTGGTCTGTTGATGGACACTTGGGGTTGTTTCCTTTACACTATTGTAACCTTTTGGCTATAGTAATTCTGCTGTGAACAGTGGTGTACAAGTAGGTATTTGAGTCCCTGCTTTCAGTTTTTTAAGGTATATACCTAGGAATGGAATTATTGGATCATATGATAATTCTGTGTTTAATTTTTTAAGGAGCCAATAAACTATTTTCCATAGCAGCTACACCATTTTCATTCCCACCAACAATGCACAATGGTTTCAATTATTCTACATTCTCCCTAACACTTTTTTTTCTTTTTTCCTTTTTTTTTTAAGTCATTATCCTAATGGCTGTGAAGTGGTAATTCACTGTGGTTTTGATTTGCAGCTCTCTAATGACTACTGATGCTAAGCATCTTTTTCATGTACTTACTGGCTATTTGTATATCTTCTTTGGAGAAATACCTATTTGAAACTCTTACCCATGTCTAACTTATTTATTTTTTTCTCTTGATTTTTATTTTAGATTTGGGGGTACATGGGCAGGTCACAATTTACATGGGTAAATTGTATGTCACTGAGGTTTGGTGTATAAATGATCCCGTCACCCAGGCAGTGAACATAGTATCTGATAGTTTTTCAATGCACAGCCCCCTCTCAAGTAGTCCCTATTGTCTGTTGTTCCCATCTTTATGTCCATGTGTACTCAATGTTTAGCTCCCACTTATGAGAACATGCAGCTTTGACTTTTTGTTCTTGTGTTAGTTCACATAGGATAATGTCCTCTAGCTACTTCCATGTTGCTGCAAAGGACATGATTTTGTTCCTTTTTATGGCTGCATGGTTTTCCATGGAGTATCTATGCCACATTTTCTTCATCTAGTCCACTGTTGGTGGGCACCTAGGCTGATTCCATGTCTTTGCTGTTGTATATAGTGTTTGTATTAGTCAGAGTTCCGTAGAGGGACAGAACTAATAGGATACACACACACACACACACACACACACACAAATAGGAGATATATATATATATAAAAAAGTGTGTATAGATATACACACACACTAATAATAGATATACACACACACATATATATACACATACATCTATATATACACACACACACATACATATATATATATGAAGAGGAGTTTATTAAGTACTAACTTGCACCATTACAAGGTCCCACAATAGGCTGTCTGCAAGCTTGAGGAGCAAGGAGAGCCAGTCTGAGTCTCAAAACTGAAGAATTTGGACTCTGATGTTTGAGGGCAGGAAGCATCCAACACGCGAGAAAGATGTAGGCTGGGAGGCTAGACCCATCTTGCCTTTTCATGTTTTTCTGCCTGCTTTATATTCGCTGGCAGCTGGTTAGATGGTGCCCATCAGATTAAGGGTGGGTCTGCCTTCCCCAGCCCACTGACTCAGATGTTTTATCTCCTTTGGTAACACCCTCACAGATGCACCCAGGATCAATACTTTGCATCCTTCAATCTAATCAAGTTGACACTCAGTATTAACCATTACAGTGCTGCAATGAACATATGTGTAGAACAATTTATTTTCATTTAGTGTATAATTAGTAAGGGGATTGCTAGGTCAAATGGTTGTTCTGTTTTAAGTTCTTTGAGGAGTCTCCAAACTGCTTTCCACAGTGGCTGAACTAATTTACATAGCTGCCAGCATTGGGTGAGTGTTCCCTTTTCTCCACAACCTCGCCAATATCTGTTATTTTTTGACTTTTTAATAATAGCTGTTCTGACTGGTGTGAGACGGTATTCATTGTGATTTTGATTTGCATTTCTCTAATGATAGTGTTGATGAGCCTTTTTAAAATATATTTGTTGGCTGCATGTATGTCTTCTTTTGAGAAATGTCTGTTCTTGCCCTTTGCCAATTTTTTAAATGGGGTTGTTTTTTCTTTGTTGAATTGTTCTTTTTGTTATTAGACCCTTGTCATATGCATGTTTGTGAATATTTTCTCCCATTCTGGAGGTTGTCTGCTTACTTTGCTGATAGTTTCTTTGGCTGTTCAGAAGCTTTTTAGTTTAATTAGGTCTCACTTGTCAATTTTTGGTTTTGTTGCAAGTTCTTTTGTGGTCTTAGTCATAAATTCTTTGCCAAGGCCCATATTCAGAATAGTATGTCAGAGTAGATTTTCTTCTAGGTTTTTATAGTTTTAGGTCTTAGATTTAAGTCTTTAACCTATTTTGAAGTAATTTTTGTATATGGTAAAAGGATCAGGTCCAGTTTCAATCCTGTGCCTATGGCTAGCCAGTTATCCCAGCACCATTTATTGAATAGGGAGTCCTTGCCCTGTTGTGTGTTCTTGTTGACTCTGTCAAAGATCTGGTGGTTGTAGGTATGTGGCTTTATTTCTGGGATCCCCTTCCCATTTCATTGGTCTAGGTATCTGTTTTCGTACCAGTATCATGCTGCTTTGGTTACTGTGGCTTTGTAATATAGTTTGAAGGCAGGTAGCATGATGCCTCAGGTTTTGTTGTTTTTGCTAAGGATTGCATTGGCGATTCAGGCTGTTTTTTGAATCTATGTGAATTTTAGAATAGTTTTTTCTAATTCTGTGAAAAATGATGTTGGTAGTTTGATAGGAATAGCATTTAATCCGTAAATTGCTTTGGGCAGTATGGCCATTTTAACAACTGTAATTCTCAGGAGCACAGCATTTTTTTTCACTTGTTTGTTTAATCTCTGATTTCTTTCAGCAGTGTTTTGTAGTTCTTGTTGTAGAGAAAAGATCTTTTACTTTCTTGGGTAGCTGTATTCCTAGGTATTTTATTCTTTCTGTGGCTGTTGTAAATGGGATTGTGTTCTTGATTTGGCTTTCAGTTTGGATGTTATTGGTGTATACAAATGCTACTGATTTTTGTACCTTGACTTTGTATCCTGAAACTTTACGGTAGTCACTTAGTACTTTTAGGAGCCTTTTGGTGGAGTCTATAGGGTTTTTTAGGCATAGAATCATATAATCTGTAAAGAGAGATAGCTTGGCTTCCCCTTTTCCTATTTTTATTTCTTGGTCTTGCCTGATTGCTCTGGCTAGGACTTCTAGTACTATGTTGAATAGGAATGGTGAGAGTGGACATCCTTGTCTTATTCCAGTTGTTAAAGAGAATGCTTCTAGCATTTTCCTGTTCAGTACGATGTGGGCTGTGGTCCTTACTCATGTTTTAATTGATTTTTTATTTTTTTTAATGGACTTTTTGTTGTTGAGTTGTAGGAATGTTTTAATGTATTCTGGGTATAGAATTCGTTCTCCACATATATGATTTTCTTTTTTTGAGATAGAGTCTCGCACTGTCACCTGGGCTGGTGTGCAATGGTGCAGTCTTGGCTCACTGCAACCTGCGCCTCCCAGGTTCATGTGATTCTCCTGCCTCAGCCTCCTGAGTAGCTGGGATTACAATTGCACATCACTACACCTGGCTAATTTTTTGTATTTTTAGTAGAGACAGGGTTTCACTATGGTGGCCAGGCTGGTCTCGAACTCCTGACCTTGTGATCCGCACCCCGTGGCCTCCCAAAATGCTGGGATTACAGGTGTGAGCCACCCCACCCGGCCATGATTTTCAAACATTTTAATTCCTTCTGTGGGTTTTCTTTTTACCATTTTAATAATAGGATTTTATACATCTTTTGATGTACAAAATGTTTAAATTTTGTTGAAGTCCAATTTATCATTTTTCTTTTGTTACCTGTGTTGTTGGTGTTATAATTAAGGAATCATCGTAACATCCAATGTCATGGATTTCCCCCTATGTTTTCTTCTAAGAATTTTACAGTTTTAGGTCTTACTTTTAGGTGTCTAATTCTTTCTGAATTAATTTTTGTACATAATGTAAGGTAAGGGTCCAGCTTCAACTTTTGCGTGTGAATATCCAGTTTTCCCAGCACCAACGTTGAAAAGATTGTACTTTCCCCATTGGATGGACTTAGTACTCTTATTAAGAATCATTTGACCATATCTGCAAGGATTTACTTCTGGGCTCTCTATTCTATTCTGTTGGCCCATATGTGTGTCCTTATGCAAGTATTACACTGTTTTGATCATGGTCGTTTTATAGTAAATTTTGGAATCAGTAAGTATATGGCTTCCAAATTTGTTTTTCCTTGCCAGGATTATTTTCAGTATTCAGAGTCCCTTGAGATTCCATATGAATTTTAGGATGGATTTTTCTATTTCTTCAGGATAAAAAAATGCCATTGAGATTTTTATAGAAATTGTGTTTAATCTATAGATCACTTTGAGTAGTACTGTCATCTTAATAAGCATAAATCTTCCAATCCATGAACATGAATGTTTTTTCATTTATTTATGTCTTCTTTAATTTCTTTCTGTAATGTTTTATAGTTTTCAGTGTACAAGTCTTTTGTCTCTCTACTTGTTTTTGAATAGATTATTTCGGTGGGTTTACATATATAATATGGTAATAAGAGAAACTTACAGCTAGTGTTCTTACAGAATGAATTTTTCTGTCTTTTTTTAATAATCTCATCTGAGACATTTTTATCATGCTAATTTAAAAAATTCTATATGTCAGTATTTGTTTATGATAGCTTATTATAGCAAAAGAGTCTCTTTATTGTTTGAATGACCTTGGAAATAAATGTGATACTGTTTACTTACATTTTAGGACAACTTTTGTGTTTTTAGTTTGGTTTTTTGGTTCCACTTTTTTATTGTTTCTGACACTAAATATATTTATATTTAAAATGTTCTTTTATTCTGAAAAATGACATTTAAACCAGTTAGTTGCTGTGACCTTAGATCATAGAAAATTTTGCTAGTTGCTCATATTTCAAATGATTCTATCGAGATTCCTTCCCTGCTGCTTTAAGGCATTTTGTGCCTATTGATTGAATTGGCCAGAGTTTGGAAGGAAGTGCAACTATATGTTACCAGTAACTTTTCGGCTACAAATAGAAGAGTCTACTATAAATGTATACATGAGAATTCTCCCCGAAATTGATTTTTTTTTCTTTCTTTTGGGTAATTTAATTCATTCAGAGCACCAAGGTACCATTTAGGATTTTGAATTGCTTGAAAATAGTTTTGGAAGCAAAAGAGAAAATATCCCATCTTCATATAAAACTATGGTGGATTTATATCTCTATTATTTTGTATAGTTTTCATTGTCATATTTCAAGAAAGACAGGTAAAGGTAGGTAAGAAAGGAGGTAAAGGTAGTTAAAATAATTAACTGACTAAAGGACTTAAAAGGTTCAAATATTTACTAAGACTCTCTATTATCTTAAAAGATGAACTCTATGAAGGAGCGTATGATCCAAGTTTATGAAATTGTAAAGGATATGAGTTAAAGTGAAGAGATTTAGATTAGTAGAGATAACCTGATTCTTGAAAGATAAACATGTAGGGAACAGAAAATAAATTTCTACATTTTATAGCAGGTGGCACATTTTAGAACCCACAGAAAATAAATTTTGAAATGAGTTCTTATAAATTGATTCTGGGCCTACTAGATTTTTTAAGGGAAATAATAGTATTTGTGAGGATATAGCTGTCTCTAACTAAATTTATGGAAGATACAATGGAGGACACCCTGCCTTCCTACATAATCACTTCTCTTGGTGTCTTTGTCAGAGATCAAAAGATAGATGGTAGGCTCAGTATGCTCGTTCATGTGTCCATACCTTTCCATAGCTCGCAGCAGAAATTATCTGAGTATGGCAGTTTATCATCTCACCAACCCGTTAACCATCAACCTTCTGATTTCCAATGAAAATGTTTTTCTACCAACAATAGGGGATGCCCCCCTCCAGAATTATTAATATATTTTGCAAAACAAGTTAATGTTTATTCTAAATATCTTACGTTTCCACTTGGAGGTCATAAGCATAATTTACCTTTTCATGTGCCATTGCTTTGAAATCATATGGAGAAGATCTTGAAGAAAAAATATTAATTTCCTTTTTGAGACCATCTTCATTTGCTATTATTTATATAATTATGTATAACATGAATATTTTCTTCACATTAAAATAAAAAATCTCATTCTAATGAAAACTGGAAATAATTTATTTGTCATCAATTTTTCCAGACAGTACTGTTTCTGTATCAGGTTTTTGTAGTTTTATACTGTATGTTTGAGCTATGAAATTTACATTCACTTCATGCTGCTGTTCTTTAAAAGATTAACCAAACGAAAGATTATGTGTATATCTAATAATTCAGATCTCGTAGCTACACTGGAAGGCCTCCCAAAGTATCCTGCCATTGAGGATGCTATCTTGATATGTAGAAGAATTAGTTTAAGAGCCTGAGAACAGATTTTCTCCTGTATTTCTAGAGAGTGACAATAAACTCACCAAAAAATTATTTTATTTTAATGTTTTTTGGTTTCCTGTTCAGTTTATTAATGTATGGATGGATAAGTGTAGGAAGATGCTACAGTTAAAGTTGATGGCAGGCCTTTCTATTTCCTGATACACTTTTGAGTTACAAACTCAGTGTCTTCTAGTTTCTGTCACAGAATAAGGTCATTTAGTCATGTCTTATCAATCCTCGCTCTGAAAAATACAGATGATGATAATTGAAAGGCACATACGTTTCCTGTAAAAACATTTACCCATCCGTTGTACATATCCTGTCAACCTTTTAGATGTCCTGCAAAGATTGGGAAATAGTAGAGATAAGCAAACTAGGCACATTTTCTGAAAACTCCTTTTCTTTTTTCCCATTTTGCTTTTCTGCTCATTAATTTCTAGAGAAAATGTTTAGAGAAAAGAGTTTCCTAGAAGTATAGACTTCGGAAAGGGATAGAGAAATATAATAACTGTAATATGTTTTGGAGGTGAATTTGTTTCTTTTGCTGTATAGCTTCTTTCCATGTAAATAATCAGTTGCTTTTTGTTATAGAAACCAAGCCCCTGAGATCAAATATAAGACTCCTCTGTGGGACACAGGAATTAATAAACTTAAAGAATGAATTTGGTTTGTATAATAATATAGTGCACATTGATGAAAAA
This sequence comes from Mandrillus leucophaeus, assembly GCF_000951045.1. NCBI lineage: Eukaryota > Metazoa > Chordata > Mammalia > Primates > Cercopithecidae > Mandrillus > Mandrillus leucophaeus. Next base: position 4,988,808 of record NW_012101443.1, read on the forward strand.
GTTCCAGAGGTTTGATACAACATAGAGAATTTAGTGGGAAAAAGTAGATACATCATTTGTTTTCCTAGAAGATGTGGAGACTTCGCTGTTATTTGTACATGTATAAAGCTACACTTAATCTGTGGTTTTTGCCTTATTTTTAGACTTGATTATTTTTAGAACTGCATTTCATGTGAAGTAAAAGGAAAACAGAGCTTTAACACAGATTTGAGGCAGTACGTAAAGTAAGTTTTATAATAGGCTATAAAAGTCATAAATAATTTGGCTCAAGTGTTAGGTCAGATTCTTTTAACTGATTTTTTTTTTTTAAGGGTTGAACCAGTGATTTCATAGTGTTGAAGAAGTACAAGTTATTCTTTTCCTTCACAACCAGATAAGGGCATATTTCCAGATAGCTTTCTACATCATCATAAATACACTAGATCTGAGATCTTTTCCTTCTGATCAAGTGCTAGTTAGATTAAACACCAAGTCAAATTTCATCTAAAATTTAAGTGCGCATAAGTTTATGGGACTTTTAGTGAAAATAATTATGGTTTAAAATATGTTGAAATCTTAGGATCATCATTGACTCCTTAGCTAAGTTTTTCTTTCTATAGCTAAACTCAGACCAAATCCTTTCCCCTCTCTTCCATCTAATCTACAATCCCCACTTCTTGTTTATCCAAATATGGTGGAAATATTTTTATTCTTTTATTCTCTCTCCTTTGTTTTTATTGCTCTATGTCTTGGATTCATTGCTGTGCCCCTTACCTTTGCCTTGACTTTGTGCTTTTCTCTTATGAAGATTTCAAGACATTTGTATTCATTTAAGTGTTCTTTATTCAACGTTGGACCTTGGAGGCTGACTTTTTTGAGACATGTTTTTGCTCTGTCCACCAGACTGGAGTGCAGTGGCGCAGTCACAGCTCACTGCAGCTTCAAACATGTGTTCTTAAGTCATCCTCCCACCTCGGCCTCCTGAAGCTCTGGGATTACAAGTGTGAAGTACCCTGCCCAGCCGGGGCTGATTTTTCACGTGATTCTCTGGCTCATCTTGTTTTCTTGCTTTTTTATTTTACTACAATCTGTCATCCATCCTGTCTTCTTAGTTTTTTTTTTTCCACAAGGAATAGCTCTTACCATGCTATGAATTTATTTACTTCAACTCCTTCAGATTTCTTTTATTATAAAGTTTATTTTTCAAGAACCATGTATACTGTTGATCACATCAGAACTTTAAAATGGTTGACTCTGGCAATCCTTTTCAAATCCCAGGCTTACCAAGACTTCTGTTTTTGTTTTTTGTTTTGTTTTTTTTGTTTGTTTTTTTTGTTTTTTGTTTTTTGAGACGGAGTCTCACTCTGTCGCCCAGACTGAAGTACAGTGGCATAATCTTGGTTAACTGCAACCTCTGCCTCCTGGGTTCAAGTGATTCTCCTGCCTCAGCCTCCTGAGTAGCTGGATTATAGGCCCACACCACCATACCCGGCTAATTTTTGTATTTTTAGTAGAGACAGGGTTTTGCCATGTTGGCCAAGCTAGTCTTGAACTCCTGACCTCAGGTGATCCCCCCCCACCTCAGCCTCTCAAAGTGGTGGAATTACAGGCATGAGCCACTGCTCCTGGCCCAGTTTCTCTTTAATAGTCATATTGCTTTGTCTCCTGCCGCTTTTATGTAGAATATTTTAAATTTAAAATACATTCCAACTTATCAGACTATAAACTTTAGTGCCTGTATTAGGATTTCCCAGAGAAACAGAACCTATAGAGATTTTTTGTAAGAAATTGGTGTGTGAGATTATGGAGGCTGAGAACTCCCATGATCTGCCATCTGCAAGCTGGAGAGCCAGGAAAGTGGTGGTGTGGTGGTGTAGTTCTAAGAGGAGCCTGAAGGGCTGAGAACCAAGAGAGCCAATGGTGTAAGTTCCAGTCTGAGTAAGAAAGACTAATATCCCAGCTCAATAACACATAGAAAAAGCAAACACTGCCTCCCAAAGTGATGAGATTATAGGCATGAGCCACTATGCCTGGCCAGCAAGTAAGATTTTTGAATGCGAATGGAACAAAATGATAATATTACCATATATCAGGGTTGACAAACTTTTTCTGTAAAGTGCCAGATAGAAAATATTTTTAGGCTTTGTGGATCATGAAGTCTTTGTTAAAACTTCTCAACTCTGCTATTATAGTAGAAAAGCAGACAAAAGCAGTACATCAGTGTATGAGTGTAGCTGTGTTCCATCTTATCACATTTTTGGTGGGATTTTTAAAGTCACGTTTACTGAGGTATGATTCATACATAGTAAAATTCAGTCCATTTTGACAAACACATTTGGTAGTAGGGCCAGTACCACAATTGAGAGATAGGGCATTTCCATCACCTTGAACAATTCCCTTGTTCCCTTGTATAGTCCACCTAAACCCAGCCCGTGGCAACCACTGTTTTCTATCCCCATTAGTCTTGCTTTTCTAGAATGTCATATTAATGGGATTATACACTATGTGCCTTTCACATCTGGTTTCTTTCACTTACATAATACATTTGAGAGTCATCTATGTTGTTGCATGTATCAGTAGTTTGTTCCTTTTAATTGCTGAGTGCCTTATCACATTTTAATTTGTATTTATATCAGTATTTCTATTTCTTCTACAGTAACTTTCTTTTTTCTTCTACTTCTTATTCCTTATACAGACACACACACACACACACACACACACACATATATATTATGTGTGGTGGGCCATTGGGTGGGTTGGTGGGTTCCTTGCTGCTGCCAACAGCCAAGCCATGGGCTACAGTAGCTTTATTTCTGGTGCTCAGCCCTTCTCACTAAGTTTGCCAACACTAGCTTTCTAAGCTTTCCACTTGTTTCCGGGTTGGGATCTGCCCATTCCATCCTTACAATACTGATTTTTGTTCTAATTTCCCCCCTACTTTACATTTTTAAATCACGACTCACAGTTTGCTAGATAATATTGAAGTTATGCTGTTTAGCACACAGTGCTCTTTTTTATCTGGCCCCTGTAAGACCTCAACTGTGCAACTAACATTTACCTTATAACTCCAGCCTTAAGGGATGACTTGCAGTTTCCCCAGCATGACTTGCTGCCTACCACTCCGTGCTTTCTTGCACTGTTCATGCTGCCTGAACCACCCCTCGGAGCTTGTGGGCCAATTTGCTAACTCTTTAAAACTTAGCTCCACTGCCTGCTCTGAATTTCTGTAAATCTTAATTTTATATGTACTCCTTCTTTGTTTCAGCATCACTTAATGGCCTTTTTCATGGCACTTATCATTTCTGTACTATAATACCTACTGTATTCCACTGGCTTCAAGATGCACTCAATTGTAAGATGCACAACTAAGAGAAAAAGTACTTCAAATTAAATTATGATATAAGACTTTATCACTTAAAATTTTCATAGTTTTCTTAAAGACCTCTTCCAGACTTAATTTAGATTATATATCTCCTGTGCATGCAGAAAAAGGAAAATATGAATATAATAGGAAAAAATATATAAAATAAAAAACCATAATTTATAAATAAATATAAAAATATAAATATTTAAAGAAGAACTAAAACCAAAACTTTTCAAACTCTAAAAAATTGAAAAAGAGGGAATACTTTCAGACTCATTTTGTGAATCCATTATTATTACCCTGATACCAAAGCCAGACAAGCACACTACAAGAAAAGAAAATTACAGACCAATATCCGTGATGACCACAGATGCAAAACATAATAAAGGCCATATATGACAAGGCCACAGCTAACATTATGCTCAATGGTAAAAAGCTGAAAGCTTTTCCTCTAAGATCAGGAACAAGTCAAGGATGCCCACTGTCACCACGCTCTTCAATGTACTATTGAAAGTCCCAGCTAAAGCAATTAGGCAAGAAAAATAAATAAAATGTACCCAAATCAGAAAAGATGGAGTAAAATTTTTTTCTATTTCCAAATGACATGATCTTATATACAGAAAACACTAAAGATACCACCCAAAGCAATATACAAATTCAATGCAATCAATCTCTACCAAAATTCCAATGACATTTTTCACAAAAATGGAAAAAATACTAAAATTCATATGGAACCCCAAAATACCTCAAATAGCCAAAGCAATCTTGAGAAACAACATTGGAGCACCACACTACCTGGTTTCAAAATATTCTACAAAGGAATAGTAGTCAAAATAACATAGTAGTGGCATTAAAAACAAACATATAGACGAATGGAACCAGAATAGAGAGCCCAGAAATAATATACTATTAATGGTCAATTAATTTTCAACAAAAGAGCCAGAAAACTCAATGGGGAAAGGATAGTCTTTTCAATAAATGGTAGTGGGAAAATTGTATATCCATATGCAGAACAATGATATTAGACTTTTATCTCGTACTATATACAAAAATCAACTAAGAATGGATTAAATACATAAATGTAAGACTGAAACTATAAAACTACTAGAAGAAAAGATGGGGTAAAAGCTTGCAGATACTGGTCTGGGTAACAATATTTTGGGATGATACCAAAAGCAAAAATGGATAAATGAGATTGCATCAAACTTAAAAAGCTTCTGTACAGCAAAGGAAACAATCAACAGAGTAAAGAGTCAATCTACAAAATAGGAGAAAATATTTGCAAACCATAGCTGACAAGGAATTAATTTCTAAACTGTAAAAGGAACTTAACTTAGTAACAATAAAACAACCCAGTATGAAATGGGCAAAGAACCTGAATAGACATTTCTCAGGCATTTTAAAATATACTTGTTGGACATACAAATGGCTAACAGGTATACATAAAAAGTGGTCAACATCACTAATCATCAGATAAATGCAAATTAAAACCACAATTAAATATTGCTTTACACCTGTTAGAGTGGCTAATATCAAAAAGATAAAAGGTAATAAATGTTGGTGAGCATGTGGAGAAGAAATGCTTATATGTTTTTGGTGAGAATGTAGATTAGTACATACATTATAGAAAATAATATGGAGGGTCCTCAAAAATTAAAAACTACCACATGATCCAGCAGTCCCACTTCTGGGTATATATACAAAGGAAATAAAGTCAGTATCTTAAAGCAATATCTATGCTCCCATGTTCATTGTAGCATATTCATAATAGCCAAGATAGGTAATTAACATATGTTCATTAACAAATGAATAAAGAAAATATGCAGTATATAGAGAATGAATTATTATTCAGCCTTTAAAAAGAAGGAAATCCTGTCTGTATTAATCTGTTTTCACACTGCTGATAAAGACACATCCGAGACTGGGAAGAAAAAGGTTTAATTGTACAGTTCCACATGACTGGGGAAGCTTCAGACTCATGGCGGGAGGCGAAAGGCACTTCTTACACCACCGCAGCAAGAGAAAATGAGGAAGAAGCGAAAGTGGAAACCCCTGACAAACCCATCAGATCTCATGAGACTTGTTCACTACCACAAGAACAGCACGAGAAAGACCAAACTGCATGATTCAATTACTTCCCAGTGAGTCCCTCCCACAACACATGGGAATTCTGGGAGACACAATTCAAGTTGAGATTTGAATGGGCACACAGCCAAACCATATCACTGTCATTTGCAACAATATGAATAAACCTGGAGGACATTATGCTAAGTGAAATAAGCCAGCCACTGAAAAGCAAACACTACATTATCTCACTTATATGTGAAATCTCAAAAATCAAACTCATAGAATCTGGTGGGGTCTTTCATTTGGCTTGTTGCTGGAGTCCTTAGGTGGACTGGCCTGGTGCCTGACTCTGCAGAGAGTAGAGTGGTGGTTGTCAGGGACTGGGGAATGGGAAAAAGGGGAAAGCGTTTGTCAAAGGGTACAAAGTTTCAGTTAGGCAGAATGAGTAAGTTCTCAAGATCTAATGTACATCATAATGATTATAGGTGATAATGCTGTATTGTGTACTTAAAAATTCCTAAGACAGTAGACCTGAAATGTTCTTACCACAAAAAATATGTAACTATGGTTTCTCTTTGTTGAGCTTTTCACTTTGTTTATATATTGTTTTCCTGATATCATTTAGTAGCCTGTGTTGTCTTTAGCTCACTGTTTCTTTAAGACCATCATTTTGAATACTTTGTCAGGTAGTTCATAGGTCTCCATTCGTTTAGTGTCAGTTTCTGGTGCTTTATTTTGTTCTTCTGGTGGTTTTGATGCCCTGATTGTTAATGGTCCTCATGGGCTTGCATTGGTGTCTGTGCATTTGAGGAAGTGGACATCCAGTCTTTATAGACTGGCCTTGATAGAGAAAGCTTTTTACCAGCCACCCCAGCCAGACATTCTGGGCAGACCATCTGGTGGGATCTTCCGTTTGACTTGCTGCTGGAGTCCTTAGGTGGACTGCCCTGGTGCCTGACTCTGCAGGTGAGTGGGCCTGCCAACTAAGTCTCTGAGGGTGGCTCTGAAGCCTGAGTTCATGGAGAACAGCCTGAACTTGGGTTGGTGGGACCTAACATGGTGCTATGGCAGACCTTGAGCTGAGTCTTCAGGGTCCAGTGTGGCACTATGGTGGTCCTGGAACCAGGGTCCATGGGTGTGAGCTGGGTCCTGGTCCCTGAGTCTAGGGGACTGCCTGATACCAGGGCCTGCTGGGCTGGGCCTGGTGACTGGGTCCACAGGAAACTACATTATAGTATGTACTTGGCTCCTTATTTAATTAAAGTGTACTTTTTTAGTAATGGATAACATCTTTTGTGTTAACAAACTTAATTATCGTGAGATATTTATTAGATTTATAAAAACACAATAGGAGGCCTTTGGGCATGTGTATAAAAATAAACATTACAGTAAAGCCAAATCCATTAGTCTGAGAAAGAAAACAAAAGTAAAGTGACCCAAGGAATCCCACCAAATAAGGAACTCCAGTCTGAAAAGTATTTCTTTTACTAGTCTTGATGATCACGAAGTTGAAGAAGATAGAAACTTCAAATTTGGGAACTCTGCATGGAGTAACTCCAGACATAAGGACATTATGTAATGAAGTCATAGTCCTGTTGGTAGCAACACATTGTTGTGTTTGATCATCTCCATTAGGCAGCACTTCTGTTTTCTCTCTTTCTTTCTTTCTTTTTTTTTTTGAGACAGAGTCTTACTCTTTCACCCAGGCTGGAGTACAGTGGTACGATCTTGGCTCACTGCAACCTCTGCCGCCCAGGTTCAAGCGATTCTCCTGCTTCAGCCTCCCGAGTAGCTGGGATTACAGGCGTCTGCCACTGCGCCTGGCTAATTTTTGTATATTTAGTAGACCCTATTGGTCAGGCTGGTTTTGAACTCCTGACCTCATGATCCACCCGCCTCAGCTCCCAAAGTGCTGGGATTGCAGGCGTGAGCCACCGCGCCTGGCCTATGCACTTCTGTTTGCAATGTACTTTACAGTAATTTTGATTAGGAGTCTTAGGGAAATCTTTTAAGGGTCGTCAGGATTTTATAGTCATTGAAGACCACTGCAAATGTGAGGAGTTTGCCAAAGGTTAGTGACGTTAGTGATGAAGTTACATATCTTATAGATGTATCTATATATCCTTATGATCCATCCTTGTGGGAAATATATTGAAAAAGAAAATAATGAAGGGTATAACTTTGATTTGATTTTATTATTTATAAATATTTGCAAGTAGAATGTATTTTGTGAACTTATTTTTTTTTTTTTCCTGGAAATGAAAAGTAAATATATGGTTTTCAGTTTTATGACCTAGTTGCCTTTTATGATTCTTAAATGCTTAGTTTTGTGTTCTTCCTCTGTTAAAGAAAACCCTAGTTATTCAGGATCCACATCACTTTCTGAATGCATAGAACTTTATTGCTGATTTTAAAACCAGTCTCATAGTAGAAACAAGGCTGTTTGAAGTGGAAGCCATTAGGCAGAACCGCAGAGATAGAGCCAAAAATAACAGAGAAGGAAACGGCAATGTTTAACAGAGCTCAACTCATGCCTCCAGGAATGCAGAGTTGAAGTATCTTGGGATTTGAGTTGGTGGAAGCTGCTAAAATCCTGATTTTACACTCTATTGACTGCTGTTAAAAGGTTAACAATTTAAAGAGGGGCCTTAGCCAGCCCAGCTCCTCTGATGCTTCATGTTTATTTCTAGTAGCTCCCATAAGCTCTCCCAGATTTAAGTAGCTGCAGGCAGGGAGCCTCTGCAGGAGAGGAGTGATAGTCACTATGCTGTCACATAGGTGGGAAGGTTGCCCTGTGTATTTCTTTCACACTGCTATGAAGAAATACCCAAGACCAGTTAATTTTAAAGGAAAGATGTTTAATTGACTCACAGATCTGCGTTGCTGGGGAAGCCTCAGGAAACTTACAGTCATGGCGGAAGGAAAGGAGAAGCAGGCACCTTCTTCACTGGGTGACAGGAGGGAGTTGAGTGCAAGCAGGGGAAATGCCAGATGCTTATGAAGCCATCAGATCTCGTGAGAACTCACTCACTATCACAAGAACAGCATAGGGGAAACCACCCCCATGATCCAGTCATCTCCGTCTGGTTCCGCCCGTGACACATGGGGATTATGGGGATTATAATTCTAGGTGAGATTCGGGTGGGGACACAGCCAAGCCATATCACCCTGAGAGTCCGACCAGCACATGTCTTTAATCTTAGCAAACCTTTTTCTATGTTGCTTCAAGTGAGAGACTCCTCATTTCTTAATAACTCTCCCTGAATCCATTGGATTCTTTTCTATTTCCCAGCTAGTGAACAAATGTTTGGCTTCCTGCTGCACAGTATCTCCCATGGAGTAGCAATTCAGAAAAGGCAGCTTTAGTTTAGTGAGGAAGGTGCCAAAAAGGATACATTGTCAATCAGGAGAGTTGTCAAGTACTGGAACATGGCACATTTCTTAGCCTTCTCCCTGTCACTCTCACCCCTCATAGCCAGTTGTTAATATTCCATCATTTGCTTTTTGCAGGATCTACTGTAACCATGGACATTTCCAAAAATTCTAACCCACTATCCTTGGGCCCATTCTTGAGCGTTTGGTGGAAAATGCATTTGGCATATGGAGTTTTACTTTACAGAGTTTTTAAGAACACATCGGTTTTGTCATTTGAACATTTGTAGATATGTAGTTAGAGTATGTTGCATTCCATATTCTATTCACTAAAGCTGTAGAGTGATCTTTTAAGAATGTAAATCAGGTCTTTTCATTTCCCTGCTTAGAATCTGTCAGTGGCCTCCCATCATACTTAGAATAAAATAAAAACATTTTACCTTGGCATATGAGTCTTCCATTAACGAGGTTACCCATTAGAACCACTCAAGGATCTTTGAAAAACTTCCGGTGTCCAGGCTCTACCACCAGAGAGTCTAAAGTAATTGGTGGGAGTAGAACCAGTATTTTTCAATTATAATCAGCAGCCAGGGTTGAGAACCACTGCACTATGTGACCCAATCCATGCCTGCCTCTTGAACCTTCTCCCTTCCTGCTGAACCCTCTGCTGATTATGTTTCAGTCTCATTGGGTACTTTTAATCCCTTAAATCTGTCTGGCTTCTTTCTGCTACGGGGCATTTTCACAGGCTGTGTCGTCAGACTGGAATATTCTTCCCTGATCTTCATGTGGCCTCTTGACATTGAAATGTCAAGTATCTGTAGAGAAAGCGTTTTTGATGCACTGAGTCGTTTGCTATCATATTACCTGATATTTTCTGTGTAGTACCAACTACTATGTGGTATTTTCTTATTTGTGTCCTTCTCTTCCTTCCTTCTCCTCCTGTCTCCTTTCCTTTATCTATTTTTGTTCCTTCCCAGTGGAATGGAAGATCCATGTTTATTTTTTTCACTACTGAATCCTCAGCACCTGAAACAGTGATTTGGAAGCAGTAGGCTGGCTCTCTCTCTTCATATATATATTCAATATATATTTGAATGAATAAGGAAATTGTGGAAATTTTAGATTATTAATTTTTTGAGACAGAATCTTGCTGTGTCACCTAGACTGGAGTGCAGTGACATGATCTCGGCTCACTGCAACCTCTGCCTGCAGAGTTCAGGCAGTTCTCCTGCCTCAGCCTCCCGAGTAGCTGGGATTACAGGTGTGCACCACCATACCTGGCTCATTTTTGTATTTTTAGTAGAGACGGGGTTTCACCATGTTGGCCAGGCTAGTCTTGAACTCCTGGCCTCAGGTGATCCACCCACCTTGGCCTCCCAAAGTGCTGGGATTACAGGCGTGAGCCACCGTGCCTGGCCTGAAAATTTTAGATTATTTTTAAATGACCTCTGTTGTCAGCTTTTCTTTACTATTTTTACCTGCTTCAATATTTACTTTAAATTCTAAGATAGGAATTTTCTGTCATTTAATTGTATGCAGCATTGTCATATCACTTCCATTACTGTGCTGAATTGTGAACTGAGACTTACTGTTATATTTAAATTTTAACATATTTATAGTTTGTTTCTTCACTTGATTCAGATTCAGCCATCATTTATTAAATACCCATTAGGTGCCAGACATTATCTCATTTAATTCTAAAGATATTTTACTCATTTCACTCATTTATCACATAATAAGGAAGTCGCAGAAGTGGAATTGAATCCCAGCCTTCCTCGTTTTGTACCCATCCTTTCACAAGTGCTACCCCTCATGTGGCTGACTAACAGGGATTTGAGTGGTGTTAAGGGTGGTCAAATGCAGTATCTGCTCCAGGTGTCTTTTTTGAATACCAAACAGGTAATTCATAATCATACCAACCTTGATTTCATATTTTGTTACTTGCTTTTAGAAACTAATTTATTATAAGCTGGGCACAGTGGCACACACCTGTATTCCCACCTACTTGGGTGGATGGATCACTTGAGCTCGGGAATTCAACACTGTGATACACTATGATTGCACTTATGAATAGTCAGCCTGGACAATATAGGGAGAACTATCTCTTAAAGAAAAAAAAAGAACTGAAAAACTTATTATAAGGCAAATATTATTGCAGGTATTTATTTTATTTTTAATTTCAACTTTTATTTTAGATTCAGGAGGTACATGTGCAGGTTTGTTATGTAGGTATATTGTGTTATGCTGTGGTTTAGTGTATGAATGGTCCTATCACCCAGGTAGCATAGTATCCAACAGTTATTTTTCAGCCCTCACCCTTCACTTCTTCCCTCCCACTCAGTAGTCCACATTGTCTATTGTTTCCATCTCTATGTCTGTGTGTACTCGATGTTTAGATACCACTTATGAGTGAGAACATGTGGTATTTGGTTTTCTGTTTCTACGTTAGTTTGCTTATAATGTCCTCCAGCTCCATCCATGTTGTTGCAGAGGATGTGATTTCATTCTGTTTTATGGCTGCATATTATTTAATGGTGTATATATATATATATTACATTTTTTAAATCCAGTTCACCATTGATGTTTACCTAGTTTGCTTCCATGTCTTTGCTGTTGTGAATAGTACTGCAGTAAACATACATGTGCATGTGTCTTTTTGGTGGAACTATTTATTTTCCTTTGGGCATATATACCCACTAATAGGATTGCTGGGTCAAATGATGATAGTTCTAAGTTCTTTGAGAAATCTCCAGACTGCTTTCCACAGTGGCTGAACTAACATTCCCACAAACAGTGTATAAGCGTTCCCTTTTTTCCACAATCTCACCAGCATTTGTTTTTTGACTTTTTCATAATAGCCATTCTAACTGATGTGAAAGGTATCTCATTGTTGTTTTGATTTGCATTTCTCTAATGATTAGTGATGTTGAGCATTTTTCATATTTTTTTTGATTTGCATTCCTCTAATGATTAGTGATGTTGAGCATTTTTTCATATATATTTTTTAGCCACTTGTATGTCTTTTGAGAAGTGTCTTTTCATGAAGTTGTGTAATGTGATGCCTCTGGCTTTGTTCTTTTTGCTTAGGATTGCTGTGGCTGTTTGGGCCTTTTTTGGTTCCATATGAATTTTAAAATAATTTTTTCTATTTGTGCGGTAAATGACATTGAGAGTTTGTTAGGAACAGCATTGAGTCTGTAAATTGCTTTGGGCAGTACGGCCATTTTAATGATTTTTCTTTCTAATCCATGAGCATGGAATGTTTTTCCATTAGTTTGTGTCATCTATGATTTTTTTCAGCAGTGTTTTATAGTTCTCCTTGTAGAGATCTTTCACCCCCTTGGTTACATGTATTCCTAGGTATTTTATTTAACTTTTTTTTTTTTTTTTTGGCAACTATTGTAAATGGAAATGTGCTTTTGACACATTCAGCTTGAATGTGTTGGTATATACATTAAAGGTTGAATGTTATTGGTGTATCCATTCAGTGTTAAATGTTACTGGTGGGTAGGAATGCTACTGATTTCTGTTCATTGGTTTTGTATCCTGAAGTTTTACTGACATCTGTTCTAGGAGCCTTTTGAGGGAGTCTGTGGGGTTTTCTAGGTATAGAATCATATAATGTGGGAAGAGAAATAGTTTGACTTCCTATCTTCCTATTTGGATGCCTTTTATTTCTTTGTCTTGCCTGATTGCTCTGGCTAGGACTTCTAGTACTCTATTGAATAGGAGTTATGAGAGTGGGCATCCTTGTCTTGTTCAGTTGTTAAGGAGAATGCTTCCAGCTTTTGCCCGTTCAGTGTGATGTTGCCTGTGGGTTTGTCATAGATGGCTCTTATTATATTATTTTGAGGTATGTTCCTTCAGTGCCTAGGTTGTTGAGGGTTTTTATCATAAATGGATGTTGGATTTTATCGAAAGCTTTTTTCTGTGTCTACTGAAATGATCAAAATGACCTTTGCTTTTAGTTCTGTTTATGTGGTGATCATATTTATTGATTTGCATTTGTTGAACCCACTCTGTGTCCCAGGAATAAAGCCTGCTTGACTGTGGTGAATTAACTTTTATTTGCTACTGGATATGTTTTGCTAGTATTTTGTTGAGGATTTTTGTGTCCATGTTCATCAAGGATATTGGCCTATAGTTACCTTTCTTTCTTGTGTCTTTGCCAGATTTTGATATCAGAATGATGCTAGCTTTGTAGAACGAGTTAGAGAGGAGTCCTTATTCCTCAGTTGTTTTGAATAGTTTCAGTAGAATTGGTACCAGCTCTTTTTTGATGTCTGGTAGAATTTAGCTATGAATCCATCTGGTCCAGGGTTGTGTTTGTTGGTAAGTTTTTTATTACTGATTCAATTTCAGAACTTGATATTGGTCTGTTTCGGATTTCAGTTTCTTCCCAACCTTCCTCAGTCTTGGGAGGTTGTGTGTTTCCAGGAATTTATCCCATTTCCTCTAGATTTTCTAGTTGTGTGCATAGACGTGTTTATAATAGTCATTGATGATCTTCTGTATTTCTGTAGGATTGGGTGTAATGTTACCTTTGTCATTTCTGATTGTGCTTATTTAGATCTTCTCTTTTTTTTGTTAATTTCGCTAGTGGTCTATCTTGTTTATCCTCTCAGATAACCAAATTTTGGGTTAGTTGATCCTTTGTATGGATTTTTCAGTCTCAGTTTTATTCAGTTCTGCTCTGATTTTAGTTATTTCTTTTCTTCTGCTAGCTTTGGGGTTAGGTTATTCTTGTTTTTTCTGGTTCCTCTAGCTGTGATGTTAGATTATTGATTTGAAGTTTTTTAACTTCTTGATTTAGGTGTTTAGCTTATTGCAGATACTTAAACTAGAATTTGTTGCTATTTCACACCTGTTTTTCTAAGGGAGTCTAACATTTGTGATAAAATGCAACAAACTTTGTAGTACTATTTGAATAAAATATGATTTTTTAGTTTGTATATGCTGGGGTTTTAGTCTATTGCATCTCTGCTTCTTGCCTTGTGAAACCCTTCTTATCCTACTTAATGTACTTAGTTGTCTGTCAATATTTTCTTTACAATCTTTAACAAGTTGATTTACTTTTTAAATATCATCATCCTTAAGTTCTGGCTCTCTGGTGAACAATAGTACCCAGTCTCTAAAATGAAAGCATATTATTTACAGAGTGTTAGCTAATTTACAAAATTTCTGGTAGAAACAGGGAATGCAATTTATATTTTACCCAGTAAGGAGTGGTAGTACCAGGAGAAATTTAGCTATTGACGCCCTAGAAGAGCAGTTTTCTTTGTGCTGGCTGCTCCCTTACTCCCGTTGTTCAATGCCATTTTCCCAGTCTCTTGTACATGAGAATGCTTGGTGGAACCTGGTTCATGAATAGAACTCTAGCTGCACAGACTTTAAGAAATGATGTTTCTAGTTTTCTAGCCTTTGTAGTATAGGAAGGATAATATGAGGGTATTTGGTTGTGTATCTTGATTGAGTATATAACTGTATTATCTGCACCTATACTGACCTTATGTTTATATTTAATTTTGCATCTTTATTAAGATGTATTTTAGTTGAATCAGTTGTTAGTAACATAGTGGGTTTGACTTCTAGTTATCTTCAATGAGAGAAATTTATTCTGTATTCATTGTATAAATCTTTAACTACAGCAGATCATCTTGCAATAGATTCCAGTGCTTACCATGCATACAACTGCAAAATCAACTTTTCCCCCATTGACAACAGAGTAACTGAAATCAATCATAGTAGGCTTGTAACGTCAACATCTCATCCTGTACATAAAAGGGAGTTGATTTTATGTGCTACAGGTTAAAAATAGTTCTTCAAAAGAGGAACTTGAGGGAGAAGGATGAAAGAGTTTACAAATAATTTTACAATATATGTAAAGTGAGAGGCCTTTTTGAGATCAAACATAAATGACACTGAGGAATGTTGGCAGCATGCCTGTGTTCTGTTCACTGAGCATGCTTAGATTCCGGAAATAATGGCTTCTTTCTATTTCAGGACCTAAAAACTGTTAACATTGTATGTTTATACAATATTTATGTAGTATTCTGCCACTAATAGGTGTGGGCATAGTTAATACTTTATTGCAAAGTCGATGGCTTATTCTTGGTATATTCTTTTATTCACATAAGTCCCAGGTTTTCTTCTTGTTTATACTACTGGTATGGTATTTTCCTGGTATAATGAGTTTTGCTTAAGTAAAACTCCTTTGAGGTAGACCTGGAAAGTCTACAGAAATTCAGCTGGTTTCCTTTGGAAAACAAAATCATTATTAGTGCTTATTTACCCCAACTGAAAAAATATTAAATGCCTACTGTTTCTATTTTTAATTCAGAAATGAGAATGAAGAATCATATTTATTTAGAGATGTACTTACTTTTAACTAAAGCATTTTTATTTCAATCTTTTTTATATATTTGGAAAGAAATTTTAAAACAGCAATGAAAACTAGCTGTATTTGAGGTCTGTTTGGGGAGTGGTTAGCATAATAGTCACACTTTTTAACTCTTCTCAAAGAAGATGATTGAGGCTTAATAGAAGTTAATTTGTGAAGCTAGCCTGAGAGGTGTGTTATTGGTACATTCCTATATTAACTCTATAATCTATTCATGGGTTGTTTAATCCAATTCAGCTCTTTCCTTATGGAATTTCTTTTGGTGAAATTTGTGCTGTGTTCATTGTAATAATATACTTGAGGACAGTCTGGCTCCTTTGCCTGCTAGCTGTGTGTACTTGATTGGGTAAATTGTTTAACCTTTTCATAACTCAGTTTTCTTCTCTGTAAATTGAAGATTATAATTGTGCATGGCTCTTCAGGTTATAAGGGTTATATGAGTTAACGTATGCAAAGTACCTGGTACTTGTTAGGCTTTCCATAAGGATTAGCTGCAATAATTATTGTTACTTCTATTTTTAATTCTTTAACATGTTGTTCTCTATAGGATGACCTGACCCATGAGACAAATTTTTCTCAATTTTATTATCAAGAATTGTGGTGCTGCTTCTGATTTGGTGTTGATGTTGTGAGCGTTATGGCATATGTAACTTTTTTTTTTTTTTTTTTTTTTGAGACAGGGTCTCACTTTGTCAGCCAGGCTAGAGTGCAGTGGTGCAATCTTGGCTCACTGCAGCCTCCACCTCCCAGCCTCAAGTGATCCTTGTGCCTCAGCCCTCCAAGTAGCTGGGACTACAGGTGTGCACCACCATGCCTGGCAATTTTTTTGTAGTTTTTGTGGAGATGGGGTTTTGCCATGTTGCCCAGGCTGGTCTTGAACTCCTGAGCTCAAGCGATCAGCCCACTTTAGCCTCCCAAAGTGCTAGAATTACAAACATGAGCTACTACCTGCAACTTTTTTTTTTTTTTAAATACTTTAAGTTCTAGGATACATGTACAGAACGTGCAGGTTTGTTACATAGGCATACACGTGCCATGGTGGTTTGCTGCACCCATCAACCTGTCACCTACATTAGGTAGTTTTCCTAATGCTATCCCTCCTCTAGCCCCGCCATCCCCAGACAGGCCCCAGTGTGTGATGTTCCCTTCCCTATGTCCATGTGGTCTCATTCAACTCCCACTTATGAGTGAGAACATGCGGCGTTTGGGATACAAAGTCAATGTGCAGAAATCACAAGCATTCCTATACACCAATAATAGACAAACAGAGAGCCAAAACATGAGTGAACTCCTATTCACAATTACTACAAAGATAATAAAATACTTAGGAATACAACTTACAAAGGATGTGAAAGACCTGTTCAAGGAGAACTACAAACCACTGCTCAAGGAAATCAGAGAGGACACAAACAAATGGAAAAACATCCCATGCTCATGGATAGGAAAATTCAGTATCATGAAAATGGTCATACTGCCCAAAGTAATTTATAGATTCAATGCTATCCCCATCAAGCTACCACTGACTTTCTTCACAGAATTAGAAAAAACTACTTTAAATTTCATATGGAACCAAAACAGAGCCCGTATAGCCAAGACAATCCTGAGCAAAATGAACAAAGCTGGAGGCATCATGCTACCTGACTTCAAACTGTACTACAAGGCTGCAGTAACCAAAATAGCATGGTACTGGTACCAAAACAGATATATACACCAATGGAACAGAAGAGATGCCTCAGATATAACACCACACATGTACAACCATCTGATCTTTGACAAACCTGACAAAAACAAAAGGGGAAGGATTCCCTATTTAATAAATGGTGTTAGGAAAACTAGAAACTGAAACCCTAGAAGAAAACCTAGGCAATACCATTCAGGACATACGCATGGGCAAAGACTTCATGTCCAAAACACCAAAAGGAATGGCAACAAAAGCCAAAATTGACAAATGGGACCTAATTAAACTAAAGAACTTCTGCACAGCAAAAGAAACTATCATCAGAGTGAACAGGCAACCTACGGAATGGGAGAAGATTTTTACAATCTATCCATTTGACAAAGAGCTAATATCCAGAATCTACAAGGAACTTAAACAAATTTGCAAGAAAAAAACAACCCCATCAAAAAGTAAGTAAAGGATATGAGCAGACATTTCTCAAAAGAAGACATTTATGCAGCCAACAGACATATGAAAAAAAGCTCATCATCACTGGTCATCAGAGAAATGCAAATCAAAACCGCAATGAGATACCATCTCACACCAGTTAGAATGGCAATCATTAAAAAGTCAGGAAACAACAGATGCTAGAGAGGATGTGGAAAAATAGGAATGCTTTTAAACTGTTGGTGAGAGTGTAAATTCGTTCAACCATTGTGGAAGACCGTGTGGCAATTCCTCAAGGGTCTAGTACCAGAAATATCATTTGACTGAGCAATCCCATTACTGTGTCTATACCCAAAGGGTTATAAATCTTTCTATAAAGACACATGCACACGTATGTTTATTGTGGCACTATTTGCAATAGCAAAGACTTGGAAGCAACCCAAATGCCCATCAATGATAGACTGGATAAAGAAAATGTGGCACATATACATCATGGAGTACTATGCAGCCATAAAAAAGAATGAGTTCATGTCCTTTGCAGGGAAATGGATGAAGCTGGAAACCATCATTCTCAGCAAACTAATACAGGAACACCTGAAACTTTTTTTTTAATATGTCACTCTTTATGTTGGATATTAGATTAGATTCAAATTTTAGACTGTTCAGATATTTTTGTATATTATTTTTTCCTCTTAGTTTCACCTTTCCTTGTTTAGTTTTCCTTGTCCACTTATGTTTAATTTTATAATACATTATATTAAGCATATTTTTGCAAGCCAACTTAAATACTTTCTGAAACTCCTGGGTTTATATATATGGTAGAAATGTACATTTTTAAACCCTGGTTGAAGCCATACTCTATATCTACTTTGATATTCTACTTTTGCTACAATCATTTTAATTTCCTGTAAGACAGTTATATGTGCATTATAATGTAAACTTTTACTTTAGTATTAGTAAGAAGACAGGTAGCTCAAATTTTTGTACACTATAAATGTACTATAATATTTTCAGATTTTTTTCTGAATGACATTATGCCTTGGAAAAATAATTCTAATGTTATTCTAGATACTATACACACAACCACTTTGTACAGTTATTTTATTGAGCTATTGACTATATCTGGATTTCTCAAAGGAATTCTCAAAAAAATTAGATCATTTAAAGGTACTAAAAACATTTAAGGCATATAATCACTTTAAGGTTCAAATTTATATTCTCTGATGCATTTCTTGAGTTATGCTTCTCATATTAACAGGATATTTTTATTTTCAGTAGAGTTTCTGCGTTACAAATCAAAAGAACATAATTCCAATTGACATGGAATCGTAAGAGATACGTGGATGTTTTCCAGGGATCTGAATGAAAGTGAGGTGTTCAAGGTTAGACAATGGTAGACCTAAAGGAACTGAATTTCATGTCCTGTTATTTTAAAAATGTTAAGGAAATGCAGAAAGAGGAAGTGGATCAGGCTCTATGATATCATTAGTGCTATTTTTATTCTCTTAAGTTCAAGAGTTTCAGGATAAGAAAAATATATGCAAAAATGAGGACCTTGATTTTTTCTTGATTTTTATTAGGGTGTTTCCCAAATGCCTGCATGGAATAAGCACACTTGTAAAAAGAAATTTGCATTTCTACTTGCTGATAGCAATGTCCATGTAGATGGGAAGAATGAGGAAATGATATATATTTTTCACAACTCAATGATGCAGTGTCTGTTAAAGATATTAAAACAATCATTTCATGGTACTACAAACCAAATATTCCATAGACAGAAACCCTTGAAAATGATGTTACTTTGTTTTAAACATTAGCTTTTTACCTGAAATTAGTTCATATCACTTCCCCATTCAGCCTATGCTGAAAAAGTTTTATTAATTAGATTTGATTAGATTCAGTTGTTCTGTGAAAGTTTGGTTTTACTTTGGTGTCCTTGCACTTTCACACAATTGAAAATAGCTTCTGATAACAACTAATATTGGGGAAAGTAGGGCCAACTATCTCTTTAAGGAAAAGCTGAAATGTTTGTCTTTCAATAGACGTTCTTAATTATGAAAACCAAAAGCTTATATTAAAGGGAGTGCTTTTCTTTCTCTTAGGAAGGTTTTTATTTTGATGCAAAGGTTTATTAGAAATTGGCAGTGGCCCATGCCTGTAATCTTGCCACTTTGGGAGGCTGAAGTGTGAGGATTGCCGGAGGCCAGGAGTTCAAGACCACCCTGGATAACAGAGTGAGAACTTGTCTCTACAAAATACTTTTTAAAAATCTCTCTCTATCTGTCTGTCTGTCTGTCTGTCTGTCTATCTGTCTGTCTATCTATCTATCTATCTATCTATCTATCTATCTATCTATCTATCAATCAATCATCTGTTTGTCTATCTGCACGTATGTGTTTATTAGAAATGAAGAATGGCTCTTTCTAATGTGATGGTATACAGAGTTTAGGTGATAAAATTTAACTGAGCTAGTCTTCTAAGAAATATCAAGTATTTCCCATGTTCTATCCCTCTGAAGATTGAAAAGAGGAAGAACATTTCTGGTCTATAGGTTTGGTTGGCATTTATAGCACTGAGCTATATTGATCTGCGGCTGCATATTGTATAGCAACAAATAATCATTCATTTTACTTTAGCAAATGTAAGGGAGTCTCCAACTACTAGACTGGAAAAGAAGAGCCCTATGTACTAGTTGTCTTTCTTATCATCTCTATTAGTAAATGTTTACTTACTTGAATAAAGTAAGTACTGTATACATCTGTGAATTAATAATATATAAAAATACTTTGGAATCATGACCAAATGAAATAGTGCTTTTTAATATCATGCACAGAATGGTGATTCAGATATGTTGGTATGAGAATGAGGAATTCTTTCTATTGAAATTTAAAAAAAAATGTTACCAGTTTTTAGCCTCAGTTCTTTAGGAGTCTGAGCCTCTTATATCTGCTAAAGTCACAACATTCCTCATCTTATGCTGGACCCAAGCGAAAGACTCCTGACCTTTATTGGGCCAGGATATCAGCTGTTTTCAGTCTGAAGCTGTGATTTTCAAAATTAACATCCATTAGTTTCTTTGAAAATGTGATATTAATTGAATGCCTTCATCTCTCCTCGCTGAATTCCAATAGGAATCCTCAAAATAGACAAAGCCTACTCTTTTTTCCCTTATTTTTTAACTTTACTTTTAATTTATGTTATTTTGTTGTGCATTTTGTATATCTTTTTGCAGTCTCACATCATATTAGAACAAGGAAGGGTATAAATAAATGAGTTTTAACTTAATGTCTTTTAAAGCAGTGTTTCCCACCTGGGAGGCATATCAGAATCATCTATGTAATGTTTAATAAAAAACAGATGGTAGGCCCCATGTTGGCCCTGATGAATCAGAATCTTCAGGGTGGTGGAGCTTAAGTTTATATATGTTTCAAAAGTTCCCCAGCTGTTTCTGATAATGTATCTTTAATTTTGAACCACAGGGCTAAACTGTTTTCTGTTTCTTTGTTTACTTTTCCAAGGTAATGTGTGATGTGACTCTATGGCAAATATTTTTCTGGAATAATTCATACCAAGAGTTTTCTTTAAATTTATCTGTTTTTATATTTACTTAAAAAAATTCTATGTGTGTATATATTTGTATACATAAATATATACACACACATATATATTTATATGCATATGTATATACATATATAATATTGGATTGTTGTCATAGTTTGACTATAAAAATGACCCACAGATACTTATTTTGATTTTGTCCTGTTCTCCTTGAGAGTGATCCCTTTAGTTTTCTGTAGCATAAACATGAGTGGGAATGAATCTTTTGCTTGGTCCCAGGAAAAGATGAGGAATGTCGTGACTGGCTCAGTAAACACGGATGATGGTGATCAATTTAGTCTTGGTTGTTGTAACTGTCATTGGCAGCAAGAGAGTGATATTGCTCATATAGTTTGCATAGAATTTAGAATTCATAGTTGAAGAACTAAATAAAATTATTTAAAAAGGACAAATTTCGACAATACGTCAAAACCAGCCTTTTAAGTTTACGAGAACTTGCTGAGTTTGAATGTTACTGTTTTTCGAAGGTCTTTATGATTCAAAATGAGCCTATTCATACTTCCTAAGTCAGTACTTTCTTTTTTTAAAATTTCCAACTTTTAAGTTCAGGGGTACATGTGCAGGATGTGCAGGTTTGTTACACAGGTAAACGTGTGCCGTGGTGGTTTGCTGCACAGATCATCCCATCACCCAGGTATTAAGCCCACCATCCATTAGCTATTCTTCCTGATGCTCTCCCTCCTCCCTCCACTCACCCTCTGACAGGCTCCAGTGTGTGTTGTTCCCCACCATGTGTGCATGTGTTCTCATCATTCAGCTTCCACTTATAAGTGAGAACATGTGGTATTTGGTTTTCTGTTCCTGCGTTAGTTTGCTAAGAATAATGGCCTCCAGCTCCATCCATGTCCCTGCAAAGGACATGATCTAGTTCCTTTTTATGGCTGCATAGTATTCCATGGTGTATATTTACCACATTTTCTTTATCCAGTCTATCATTGATGGGCATTTAGGTTGATTCCATGTCTTTGCTCTTGCGAATAGTGTTGCAATGAACATATGCATGCTGTGTCTTTATAATAGAATGATTTATATCCCTTTGGGTATATACTCAGTAATGGGATTGCTGGGTTGAATGGTATTTCTGCCTCTAGGTCTTTGAGGAATTGCCACACTGTCTTCCACAGTGGTTGAACTAATTTACACTCCCACCAACAGTGTAAAAATGTTCCTTTTTCTACAGAACCTCGACAGCATCTGTTGTTTTTTGAATTTTTAATAATAGCCATTTAGTCAGTACTTTCTTGATAGTGAGAAGATTGAAATAATTAAGACTTAAATTTTAATCTTGGTTTCAATACAGATTCGTTGCCATTATGAATATAAAGCAAATTAATTAGTTTTCTATCTGCTGAAAGTTGGGAGTATGTAGCCAAGAATTTACAGAAGACTTTAAATATTTGGATAAAAGTGACTGTAAATGTGTTTAACTTTTGTTTGCTGTAAGTCACACAAAATGTATCTGAAGGTAATAGAAAAGAAACTATCCACATTAATGCATGTAAGAAAAAATTGTTCATATTATATAGCTCCAGTTTTTTTTACAGTAGATAAACTTTTATATGCCACAACTGTTAATAGTTTGCTTAAGTCTGTTACACTATTTTATTGTTAGCACATTGTGTGTGTGCTTTTAAAAATTGCTTGTAAGTGCTATGCTATTGTTTCCCAATTCCTGTACCTCATCTGATGACTATCCTCAATTTCCTCCATTATGAAGTCTCTTTAAATAAAATGAGTCCCTGTGATGGTCCTAGCATAGCTTTTCAGGGAAACTCATCAACTGCAAGAAAATGCACATTATTGATAAACATCTCTGCATGTTGAGTTTGCATGATTCTTCATTTTATTTTATTTTATTTTTTATTATACTTTAAGTTCTAGGGTACATGTGCATAACGTGCAGGTTTGTTGCATATGTATACTTGTGTCATGTTGGTGTGCTGCACCCATCAACTCGTCAGCACCCATCAACTCGTCATTTACATCAGGTATAACTCCCAATGCAATCCCTCCCCCCTCCCCCCTCCCCATAATAGGCCCCGGTGTGTGATGCTCCCCTTCCTGAGTCCAAGTGATCTCATTGTTCAGTTCCCACCTATGAGTGAGAACATGCAGTGTTTGGTTTTCTGTTCTTGCAATAGTTTGCCAAGAATGATGGTTTCCAGATGCATCCATGTCCCTACAAAGGACACAAACTCATCCTTTTTTATGGCTGCAAAGTATTCCATGGTGTATATGTGCCACATTTTCTTAATCCAGTCTGTCACTGATGGACATTTGGGTTGATTCCAAGTCTTTGCTATTGTGAATAGTGCCACAGCGAACATACGTGTGCGTGTGTCTTTGTAGCAGCATGATTTATAATCCTTTGGTATATACCCAGTAATGGGATGGCTGGGTGATATGGTACTTCTAGTTCCCAGGATACAAAATTAATGTGCAAAAATCACAAGCATTCTTATACACCAGTAACAGACAGAGAGCCAAATCATGAATGAACTTCCATTCACAATTGCCTCAAAGAGAATAAAATACCTAGGAATCCAACTTACAAGGGATGTAAAGGACCTCTTCAAGGAGAACTACAAACCACTGCTCAGTGAAATAAAAGAGGACACAAACAAATGGAAGAACATACCATGCTCATGGATAGGAAGAATCAATATCGTGAAAATGGCCATACTGCCCAAGGTGATTTATAGATTCAATGCCATCCCCATCAAGCTACCAATGAGTTTCTTCACAGAATTGGAAAAAACTGCTTTAAAGTTCATATGGAACCAAAAAAGAGCCCGCATCTCCAAGACAATCCTAAGTCAAAAGAACAAAGCTGGAGGCATCACGGTACCTGACTTCAAACTATACTACAAGATTCTTCATTTTAAAATTGAGTCAACACATGGATGGTTAGGTCACCATAAGAGTTGGCATACGAAAACACAGGAATAGAGCTGATTGAGTTAAATTCTGTTATTCAGGTAGAAATTACTGCCATTATGTAAACTTACATTTTAAAAGTGGAAGAAAATGCTAAATATAAAGAAGGGGAAAAAACCTCTCACTCTCACTATATTATATAATGAGTAATGGAAAAAATTCTTAAAATGACCAAAAAAAGACTTTCTGAAGAGCTTTCTTTTTGGGGATTGGAGAAGATGACTTCTCTGTTGTTATATGGAATGTTAAGTTCAGACAGTGGTGACTCTATAAAGCCATGTGAGCTGCCTTGCATGTCTTAAAAATTAATTTGTCGTGTTCTTTGGTGGGTGGTGGGGATTTGTTTTAGGATATGACAGCACGTGATCTGCTACAGCAGAGATACACCCTTCCAAATGGAGACACTGCCTGGCGGTCCTCACCCCTTGTGAATGCTGCTCTGGAAGGCAAGCTGGTCCTGTTGGATGGCATTCACCGGGTGAATGCGGGCACACTCGCTGTATTGCAAAGGTGGGTAGGCGTCACAAAAATCCCCCAAACACACACACACACACACACACACACACACACACACACACACCCCAACTACTCTGACTTAAGCAGTAAAGATGGAACTATCTCATTCTTTCTCTTTTTTTTTAAACTGGGTTGTGTAGATTCTGAAAAATCATGATTCTATACCACGTAGAATGGCACTTTTTTATTGTTATAAACACAATGCAGTAAAACTCCAAATAATGAACATTTTGGGAAAAACCACCGCCATAGCAAAATTCCATGTGTAGGTGCTGCAAAAAGAAAGCGCTTCAGTAGTCAGTTTGAAAGACTTTATATATACAGGTGTATACATGCAGCATGTCACATTGCTGAAGTTTCTGTAATTTGTCAGAGTCACAGCTTCAGTATTTACAAACTCCTTATGAATCATAGATCTTAATTATTGGTTGGTCTTGTCGAAATCTTTTTTGAGAGAGAGAGAAAATTAGTTTTGTATATAAAATATATAATACCTTTAAATTATGTTTTATATAGACTAAAAAAGCTCACTTTGTTGGTTGTAAACTTGAACATTTCTGTAACTGTTGTTTTCTTATTTTGGGTTTAGTTGGGAAAAATTTCCACACATTCTTAAAACTTCTCTAGAATTTAATGTTAAGAGAAGCCTCTTCATGTGTAACTTTTGTAGAAAATATTCCCATCCTGTATCATTTTAGGAAATTAATGATACTGACTTTTTTAAATTTATTTTGGTTCTCTAACTTGTGGACATTTGATTTTTAACTTTGACTCATTAGGAAAGGTTAAATAAGTAGAATAAGCCATTATCCCAACTAACCACGCAGAGTTTTTTTTTTTTTTCTTAACGTGATGCAGATACTGAATGTAATTAAAAATTCTAAATACATTATGTTAATCCTGACTAGAGTTTAGAACATTTAAAAATAGTCACAAACTTTCAGTGATTTACCATAAACGTTCCATAGATTTACAATATTTTTTTCTCCCAAACAGACAACTGCAGACACGACAATAGTCCCATTTTATTAGCTATCTTTTGCATGTTTGCAAGTAGTAATAATAGAAGCAGCTACTACCATTAATTGAGTTCCTACTCTGTGCTGGGCATTATGCTAAGCCAGTGCTTCTCAGGTTCTCAATCTTGGAATCACCTTGCAGGATGGGAATTAAAAAATACTGATGCCAGCCAGGTGCAGTCGCTCACACCTATAATCCCAGTGCTTTGGGAGGCCAAGGTGGGCAGATCACAAGGTCAAGAGATTGAGACCATGCTGGCCAAGATAGTGAAATTTCTTCTGTACTAAAAATACAAAAATTAGCTGGGCGTAGTGGCACGTGCCTGTAGTTCCAGCTACTCAGGAGACTTGAGGCAGAAGAATTGCTTGAACCCGGGAGGTGGAGGTTACAGTGAGCTGACATCCCACCACTGCACTCCAGACTGGGTGACAGAGCAAGACTCTGTCTCAAAAAAAAAAAAAAAAGTGCTGATGCAGGCCGGCGCAGTAGCTCACACCTGTAATCCCAGAACTTTGAGAGGTCGAGGTGGGCGGATCACCTGAGGTCAGAAGTTCGAGACCAGCCTGGCCAACATGGCAAAACCCAGTCTCTATTAAAATAAAGTACAAAAATTATCTGGGCATGGTGGTGTGCACCTGTAATCCCAGCTACTCAGGAGGCTAAGATAGGAGAATAGCTTGAACCCAGGAGGTGGAGGTTGCAGTGAGCCTAGATCGCACCACTGCACTCCAGCCTAGGTGACAAGAGCGAGACTGTCTCAAAAAAAAAAAAAAAACAACAACAACAACCTCATACCTGGGCTTCGCCATCAGAATGTTCTGATGTAATTGGTCTAGGCCAAGGTCTGAACATTGGTATTTTTAAACACTTCCCAGAAGATTCTAATGTACAGTCAAGATTGAGAACAACTATATTAAGCATCCATTTTACATTAGCTGTTTAGTTTTCACATTAATATTGTGAAGTTGTGACTGCCTTAACATTATTGAAGATGAGTTTAGAGAGACAGAGTCATTCTCCCTCTCCCCACTCATTCAGCTAGTAAGGTGCACAGCTGGAGTTGAACCCGGGTCTGATTGGTTCCACCGCCCACGCTCCTACCCACTGCGTTTATACAGCCTCCCCTCCCTTCAGTGCTTATAGAATGGAGGCTATGTAGCCTAACTCTATTGTGGACAATAGGAGACTTAGGGGTTGGTGTGAGATATAGAACAGTGCTTTTCAGCCATTGCAACATTTGGAAGACTATGCTGTGTGTGATGTGGATGTTTAGGTCACCATCAGAGTTGCCATATGTAAAGCAATGTGGTTATTTCATTATAAAGATTTTTGGTGTTTTTAAATATTGTAATTCCAAAGATAGAAATATTTTTGTGCCAACTCTTGCAGAGTTACTTTAGACTGAAGAGAGTAAGTGCCACCTGCCTTGTTTATTAATATGTACCTTGTGGTTATCTTGAGACACTCATTCAGCTGTTTCTTTTGCTCTCCCTCCTCCTCCTTTCTTTTTTTCCTCCTCCCCCTCTTTCATATCCCTATCAGGTATTTATGACTGCTGCCCTCTGGTACAGAAACCAACAGTTTTGCCAAGTATAACAGCACTAGCCAATTTGAACTTTTGAAAGGTCCATCTAACAAAATTATTAGACTCAATTGCCAGCAATAATAGAATGTTGGCTGACTGATTCTGCCTCTAAAAACTTCAGTGTTCAAAACAGATTAATTTATTTTCAGATTTTTTTCTTATCTTGTTAGGTTAATCCATGATCGAGAGCTAAGCCTCTATGATGGTTCTAGGCTGCTGAGAGAAGACAGGTATATGCGTTTAAAAGAGGAGCTGCAACTGTCTGATGAACAGCTACAGAAGAGGTAATTTGGGGTCCATTACTCCTATTGTTAGTTTATTGTTAAGTGAAAAATAATACATTTTATGATTTTTCCAAACCTAGAATAATGCCAAGATAACTTTGAATAGTTTAATAATTTGGTGTCCTGGATATGCCACTACTTTGGCATTTCTTAAAATTTGAGGTTGCTCTCCAAGGTGTACTCTGTACTCTCAGCTTTCCTTTTTTTTTTTTTTAAACCTAGTCAGCTGTTTTATTTGCTTTTTTGTTGTTAATATGACAGTAATTTATTTATTTATTTTTTTAATTTTTTTTTTGAGACAGAGTCTCGCTCTGTCACCCAGGCTGTAGTGCAGTGGCGCAATCTCGGCTTACTGCAAGCTCCGCTTCCCAGGTCCATGCCATTCTTCTGCCTCAGCCTCCCGAGTAGCCAGGACCACAGGTGCCTGCCACCATGCCCGGCTAATTTTTTGTATTTTTTGGTAGAGATGGGGTTTCACCGTGTTAACCAGGATGGTTTCTATCTTCTGACTTTGTGATCCACCTGCCTCGGCCTCCCAAAGTGCTGGGATTACAGGCGTGAGCCACTGTGCCCAGCCGACAGTGATTTTTTAAAAAAAAAATTTTTTATTTCAATAGTTTTTGGGGTATAGATGGTTTGTGGTTACATGGGTAAGATCTTTAGTGGTGATTTCTGAGATTTTGGTATACCTGTCACCTGAGCAGTGTACCCAATATGTAGTCTTTTATCCCTCACCAACCCCCTCCAAGCTTCCCTGCCCCTGAGTTCCAAAAGTCCATTATATCATTTTTATGCCTTTGTGTCCTCACAGCTTAGCTCCCACTTGTAAGTGATGACATGTGAAATTTGGTTTTCCATTCCTGAGTTACTTCACTTAGAATAATGACTAGAATAATGACCTCCAGCTCCATCCAAGTTCCTGCAAAAGATATTATTTCATTCCTTTTTATGGCTGAGTAGTATTCCATGGTGGGGGTGTGTGTCTGTGTGTGTGTGTGTGTGTGTGTGTATCACATTTCCTTTATCCACTCATTGATAGGCACTTCATATCTTTGCAATTGCAAATTCTGTTGCTATAAACATGCATGTGCATGTATCTTTTTCCTATAATGACATCTTTTTTGGGGGGTAGATATCCAGTAGTGGGATTGCTGGATCAAATAGTAGTCTACTTTCAGTTCTTTAAGGACTCTCCATACTGTTTTCCATAGTGGTTGTACTAATTTACATTCCCACTAGCAGTGTAAAAGTGTTACTTTTTCACCGCATGCATGCCAACATCTATTATTTTTTGACTTTTTAATTGTGGCCATTCTTGCAGGAGTAAGGTGGTATCTCACTGTGGTTTTACTTTTCAGCCTTACTTTTAAATAAGCATTTAAATGTTTTATAAGAACATTGGTGTTAAGAAGGTAATCTTTCCTCTGTTGCCCTTTCAGTTCAGTTTTGACCTCATATTTTGTATTCTCTCAACAAAACTAAAGCTGGGCCCACAATTAACTGGGCTTATCCTCCAGGGAGGTCATCAGTATTGCTGGAGTATGCCATCTGATATCAGATTACCCATTGTAGCTTATTTAAACATTTCTTATGGAGATGTAACAACCACATGCAATGGTGAGACTTGACTGGGTCCTGGAGGAGAAAACAAAATAAAAACGGCTATAAAAAAATTAGAAAAGTTTAAATATGGACTATATTATATGATATTGAATTACTAATTTCCTTAAGTATGATAGTGATATCGTGGTTATGAAGGAGACTATTCCTATTCTTATGATATGCATGTTGAGATACTTAAGAGATAAAGTAAAAAAAAAAAAGTATACAACTTCCAAATATTTCAGAAAAAAGACATGTATGTGTGTGTACAAATAGACATACCACAGAGAAAAAGAGAGAAATATCGAGTCAGAGTGAGAACACAAATGTGGTAAAATCTTAACAGTTAGCAATATCTAGGTGAATGATATATGGGTATTTATAGTCTATTTTTGATATTTTCTATGAGTTAAAAAAATTTGCAAAACAAAAGGTTTGAAGGAAAATCTTTCTTTCAGCTGCATACTATATAGAATGAAGTTTGACAAATATGTTATTTTCTATCTTGCTACATTTCCACGGATATTTTAACAGAATTAGAGATTGGCATACAGAGGAACTCCTCATCACTTAATCTATCTCTGTTTAATTGAAGCTGTCTTACCACTCAAAGGGTTTACTGCCATATTTAAAACATTTAAATCCCATAAAAGATAATTAAGTGTATTTATTATTGTTTGTATTTTAAGAATAAATTTATTTAAAAATTTCTTGGAATTTTTTCCAAGAGGGGAAATGTTAAATTCCTCCCTATCTCTGTACAAGTCACTAAAAATTCACTTGATTACATAGCTGCTTTTACTTCAGAGGTATACATTATCAAATTCTTCTAGACTGGCAAATGGTTGGTTGAGTGTTTAGGGAGGCAAGTTAGAGATCCTTTGCATATCATAACTTTGGTTTACAGCAGTCAGCTTTGGCACATTATTTGCATGTGAATCACGGGTCATGGAACAGTTTATATTTTCAGAGGGATGAATCAAAGCAATTTTGCAATAGCTCACAGCATGCCTGCCTGGCAGTTTCTCTTAGGACATCAGAAGCATTGTGCTTGTCTCCAAATGTCCGGGAAATGACAACCCTTTTCTATGAAAAGTACCCAAGTTCTCTAATGGTCACAGGCAGTTTTACAAATGAAAATACTTTCAGGAACTGGGTGGCCCTGAGCATCATGTTCAGGGTCTGGCTCAGAGTGGTTAATAGTACTTTCTTCTCAAAGTTTTCCGCCTTCATCACTGTGGATTTATGTCTCCCTTGTGAATGCAAACTAGGCTCAGCTCTATTTCCAGAGGTCACTGGGAGAAAGTGGAGAGAGATCATAGCAATGCCTTCTCTCCTTCATTTGCTTTTTAAAAATTTTCATTTGAATTTTTACCACTGTTAAACATGCATGGAACTTGAGCCAGATAGTTTTTCAAAGTATTTTGTGAAAAATACCATCCCCTGTCATAGGTTGGTTGGTTGATAGTCTCCCATTTCCCACATCTTACTCCCCAGGGGCTACTACTTTCAACCTTTAGGTCTTTCTTTTGGTATTTACTTCTGTGTCACTAAACAATATACTTTCATTGATATTTCTTGATTTATTTTTAGTGTTAGGAATAATCTGTTGATTTCTACATGGACAATTAATGTTTAGCTCTTTACCACCTCTTGCCTCATTACACGTGCATACTTCTATCCCTCATTCTTCCTAAAGAGTTATGTAATAATTTTGTTTAAAACTTTATTCAATGCTTACATTATTATGACAACCTAAAAACTGTACCCACTTAAGCAGTTTACTATACAACAGTCGTTTTCCTTTCTTGCGTACATCTTGTTTTTTCCTGAGTTAATTACTACATATGAAGAGAGACAGATATGTAAATCAGTAATTACAATGTAATTTTAAGTGTTAGAATAAAGGTCTGTATAATACTGTATGGGAGCATTGAGGAGAAAGTGACTGTTTCTATGTATATATTGCCGTATTTTTCACCCCAAACACTTCCCTTATTGTCTAAATCTCCCCTCAGCACATTCAGGCACACCTGATATTTATCAATCCCATCTTCTATCAATTTCTTTTTCTCTTTTCTGTCTTTTTTTGAGACAGGGTCATGTTCTGACAACCAGACTTGAGTGCAGTGGCACGATCTCAGCTCACTGCAGCCTTAAACTCCTGAGTTCAAACCATCCTCCCGCCTTAGCCTCCCAAGTAGCTGGGACTACAGTTGCACATTGCCACACCTGTTTTGTTTTGTTTTTGTTTTTGTTTTTTTCATTTTTTTTTTGGAGCGGTCTCACTGTGTTGCTGAGGCATGTCTTAAACTGCTGGCCTCAAGGGATCTTCCTGTCTTGGCCTCCCAAAGTGCTAGTAATATAGGTATGAGCCACCACTCCTGGCCTTTCTGTCAGTTTCATGTTTCTCCCATGGTATATTCTGATGAACTCTAATCTGGGCTTGTGGCTCTTTATACTTGTAGCTCCTACATCATCTTAGATCTGTCTCCACTCCCACTTACTCAGTTTCCTGTGTTCTTTTTTCTTGTACCTTTTATTATTTAGATGTATGTTGAGCCTCCTGGGCAGAACTTCTAATTTTATTTTATTTTCTCTATTATGTTCTGCCAGGATCTTGGTCCGTCCTTAACTTCTCAGAGGTGAGATGTCCTGAATATTTCTAGCAGTTGAAAGCCAAATCCCTTTCCTTATCAGTAATTTTTCTTTTTACCTGAGAAACACACCATTTTCTTAATTTTGTTGATAAACACAGTCATGTTACAGAATCTGCTTCTTTCTGATAGTGTGGATTGTTGGTAAATTTTTTTTACCTTTGCTTAGCCTTAATTTAATTTTGTGACTTATTTTTGTCTTCTGGAGAATAAATACGTTCTTTTTTAGGGTTATAATAGGTTAGATTCTTCTCTTAAGCTGCTTGGCAGTACTTCTTTCAGGACTGTGTTTATTGAGTAGAAGACTGACAGCTTGACTAAAAGACACAGCACAGTGCAAAAGCAGCAAATTTGTACTCAGTGAGGAAATTATTTCATGAGTTGTTCTTATAAGTAATATGACCCATTATCTAGCATGTGTTGATCCCATATGCTGGTCATAGCTAATATATCACTTTTGGCAGTAGCATTTGAATTCCACATTAGAAACTTATGACCCACATTGTCTGTCCTTTCATTTTGGTACTTAATCACAGAACTGAATTTTAGCAAAGGGATTATTTCTAATAGTCTTTAAAGAAACTCGCTTTTATTTTATTTACTTATATTAATGCTTTTTTGTGGAAGATTTTGAGAGAGAGAAAGAGGTCAAAGGTAGAATGACAGGGAAGGTTTTTGTTTTCCTTTTTAAGAGGAAGCGTTGTGGAGGCTGGGGATGGTCAATGCTCAGAGGTGGTGTATCAGTTGCAGCTGCCTAACAGAAAGAACAGCTTCTACAGTCTTGTACAAATAAATAAATCTACCTCCAGGGGATCAGTACTCTTCAGACAACTTCTACTAATTTGTAGAATAATGCTTCCTGAGAGTTGGCTTTAAAGCTCTTGTTCCAACTGTCGCGACTGGATGATGTTTTTGAACATGAATGTTATAATGGTAATCCATGGAGTCATTCACTCTCTAGGCTCCCAGAATAGTACCCAGATGATCTTATCTATAGACTGATGATTGGAGATAACGGATTTGGTGAGTGTAACTATTTGTTATTGAGTGTTAGCATTGCTTCATTCTTTCCTTCAGATTAAATGTTTATTGAGGATCAGCTCTAAGATGACACACTTGCTGCCATCTGTGGTGTACCACACATGAAGACAGATACATAAATAAATAAACACAATGCAGTTTTTTAGTGTTAGACTGCAGGTCTGTATAAAATGCTGTGGGAACACAGAAGACAAATTGACTAGTAACTGTGCCTTGAGAGGTTGGAAAAGGTTTCAAATACTGTTTACACTCGTAGCTCCCAGGGTTTTCTCCTTGACCTTTTCTTTTCTTTGGGCAATGTCAGTCACTCTTATATCCTTATCTGTCATTGATATACTGAGCATTCTTTTTTTCTCTCTCTCTTTTCCCTCCCCTGCCCCTCTCCTCCCCTCCTCTTCTCTCCTCTCCCCTTCCCCTCTTTTCTTTTGTTTTGTTTCGTTTTGTTTTCTTTTCTTTTTTCTTTTCAGTAGGGTCTCACTCTTTCACCCAGGCTGAGATACAGTGGTGCTATCATAGTTGACTGCAACCTCAAACTCCTGGGTTCAAGCTTTCCTTGTGAATAGCTGGAACTACAGGTGCATACCACCACACTAGACTAATTAAAAATTTATTTTTGTAGAGATGGGGATCTCTCTCTGTTGCCTAGGCTGCTCTTGAACTCCTAGCCCCAAGCAGTCCTCCCTCCTCACCCTCCCAAAGTGCTGGGATTACAGGCATGAGACACTGCACCCAGCCAATAGACTGAGCATTCTTTAAAAGCCCTTTCCAATTTAGTTTTCTCTGCTAAGTGCCATCTGACTACTAGATGTCTCTCCTTAATGTGTCTTAGAGACACTTTGAACTAATGTCTACAAACCTGCTATTCCTCTTAAATACCTTAACTTAGTGAATGAAACCCCTTCCTCTCCCCACACATAGGATACAAGTTTAAAGTGTCTGATCTATAAATTTGATCACATCACTGTTTAAGTCCTTCAGTGGTTTCCATCGCCTACAGTGTTTAGGGCCAGTATCTACACATGCCTGCCTTGTCAGCCTCGTCTTTCACCTCTCAGGACCAGCACAGCAAACTTCTGCTATTCCTTTAAGAGTAATGTCCTCTGTGAAACCTTCTCTGACATTCCTCTAGCCCTTTCCAAGGCCAAGACAGATTTAAGAACTTCTTTGCTTCTAGACCTAGTTGGTAAATTTAGATACCTCTTCTGCTTTCAGAGAGGAAACTCAGGTAAAGGTAACTCTATTAATCCAGTTTTAGTTGACCTTCTGAGTTAGCAATGTTTCCTTATGTGAACCTAGTAATTAGGAATACTTTGATGCCTTTTAATGACAAAGTCTATTAACTGAGGGTCTCAAAATTAACATATTCTAGCAGTGGGTTACCAACCCTTTCAGCTTTATAGTGTGAAACCCAGTTTCTAAACGATTATATTTGACTCCTTTGCCAACCTTCATTGTATAGTAATTCTCACCAAGACTATACATCTTGGTCATCTCTGGGGTGCTCTACAGGCTTTTATATTCTCTGCAGGTAATCACATGCCTAACATGCCCTTAGAAGGGTTAGAGTCTTCTTTTTTCATATTACAAGACACCAGGAATGCTGTGGACATGGTGGTTAGATATAGTGTGATGGCCGCAGACACCAGATACTATGCCTGTATTTCTCTCAGGAAATACAGACCAAAATAGAACTCCTTCCTTTGATGAGAAAAACTTCTTTAGGGAAAGGGGGAATATAAATACTATAGGATGCTAAATATGTCTTTTCCTGCTGTTGGCCAGACCATAAATGAGGGGGTTGAGAGTTTCTGTTGTTAACAGTTCATATTGCCAAGAAAGGGCTTCTGGTTATCTGGGGGAACAATAAAGATTAGTGGCCTAGTCTTAGATGTACTTATATATGCTCCAGTGTTTTTGCATTTTTATTAAATATTTCCTTTATATTTGTTGCTATTGAACACTGAAAACAGTTTATAATCTCTCAGTCTTAGTGGTGAACATAACTGGACATTTGAGCACAATCCTTGATCGGTTATATTCTCTCAACCCTTTCACTATTACCCATATTTGAAGACTGAATCCAAGCACTATCTCCTAGCTTCCTAGAAACCTTATTATTTCTTTGCAAGCAAATCAGACCATATAAATTAAAAAAAAAAAATTCTAGATAGATGCAGGATTTTATGCCCAAGTCTTTGTGTTTGATTTTCAAAACAAAAAGCCTTAAGGAAATTCTGATTTTGAAAATAATTTTTTCCGAACATTTTTGTAGTCAAGGAACCATTTGAAACCCTTTGCCTGTAAATGATATAATCATTTGTTATTTTATGTTTTGAGTTTGTCCTGATTCAGAGAATGTACTTCTTACGTATTTATTCAGGACCAAGTTTGACTAGCTTTTGGCTGGGACACCGTAAGTTCAGTTCTTATTACTTACCTTTGTTTGTCCTTCCCACCAAAGATCTTCAAAAAGTTAATAGCACTGATGGTCATTAACAATAGCAATATACATGTATTTATTTAGCATCTGCTCTCTTCCCCAAGTATTACACTATGTCCTCAGTGGTATAAAGATGCATAAGGAATGTGTTCATGCAATTTGCTACACTGCATAGGAAAAAGGGGAAATAAGGTCTGTGTACAGAACTATATAACTCTAGGTTCTAAATTAGAACGGTAGTGTGGAAAACTAATGATGAAATCTGTTCTAGCTCATGATTGATGTCTTTGCAGAAACCTTCCGGATTATTCTTTCAAGTTCCCCAATATACAAATTCAATGAAAATGTACCATAGGATTCCCTTTGAAAACTGGAGATTTTTGAAGTCTTTTTTTGTTTTATTAAAAGCTCCATTGAAGTATGATTGACATATAATAAACTATGCATATTTAGTGTGCACCATTTGATAATTTTTAATATTTATAAATACGCATGAAACCATCACCAATATCAAGATAATGAATGTATCTATAATCCTCAAAGTGTCCTCAGACCCCTTTGTTATCCCTGACTCCTGCCCCTTTTACCCTCCTGTCTTATCCCCAGGGTTCTGCTTCTGGTCATTATGTAGAGCTCACATTTTCTAGAGTTTTATACAAATGGAATCACACAGTGTGTGCTCTTTTTTTTGTCTGGCTTCTTTCACGTAGCTTAAGTGTTTTGAGATCATCCATGTTGTTTGTACATTGATAGTTTGTTCCTTTTTACTGCTGAGAAGCATCAGAAAGTACTTTACAAAAACTCGTACTTATGCCCACAGACAAACATATTGACCTCAATATTTTTATTTTAAAAATCGTTTTAAACTATTTTTTTGCTCTCTAAATCTGTAATCTTTAGGAAATAATATCTTTTTGTCTGAAATTAAGCCATATCTATAGTTTCATTTATTTTTTTGTTGTTGCTAAATTTTTAGTAAAATTAAACCTAACCTTAATTTTTAAATTTTAATGGCACTTATCTCATAATTTTTTCGTTATCTATCACTTCTTCAGTCTTTGTATTACCCACCAGTTTATCACATCACCTTAAGTATACAGCAGATCCTCTGCTCTCTAACTTTCAGGCTTGCGGAACCTAGCTAGCATCATCAGGAAATGACTTCCCATGTAACCTATTTGTACGTAAGGAAGCCTTTAGGGAGAACGTGGCAAACAAAAAGGCCCTTCTCATCCTGTTATTCAGTAGTTTGGTGACTGTTTTTATAATCATTATACACACTTCTCTGCCTAACGTATCAGCTCTCTTAGAAACTGCCTTCTTCAAATTTGGCCAGCTTACTCAAGTACCCTGCTGGAATCAATACTAAAAAGCAAGCTATTGACAATATACGTGCCGGTAAATGACCATCACCTTTAAATGTAAACCATTTAGCATGCTGTCATTTTAGTTGCTCTTTTAGTCCTAATTTTACAGCTCCACTGTGGTACCTGGCTTCCTGATCTGCTGGTTTAGAGATATACATTAGACTTCCCCTTTTGGCTTGCCTGTTGTATTTTGACTTTGTTTATTCCCTGATTTGGTGTCCTTCACTATCTGAAGCGAGAAACTACATCTGCAGCTTTAATTTTGGATGGCCAAACCACACTCTTTCTCTCCTACCTTTTTTTGGTCCTAACTAGGAGAGAGGAGGATCAAGGATACATCCAACATCTGTTGCTGGGCTTTATGGCAGTTTTCTGGATTACAGCAAACCACTTAGCAGAAGTGGAAAATGGAAAAACCTCCCCC
Source organism: Mandrillus leucophaeus (assembly GCF_000951045.1). Taxonomy (NCBI): domain Eukaryota; kingdom Metazoa; phylum Chordata; class Mammalia; order Primates; family Cercopithecidae; genus Mandrillus; species Mandrillus leucophaeus. The sequence continues at coordinate 5,025,588 of NW_012101443.1, forward strand.
TCTGGCTTTCCCTCACAGGATTTTCTGTGTCCATTTTCTGTCACGTGGCTGTCTAATTACTAGCAATCTTGAGCGATTGTGCTATCCTCTGGACTTTCAGGCACTATCCATGTTGTTATCCTTCCCTCTTTTTCCAGAACAACACTTTTGCACAGATTACTCCCCCAGACCCTGCTAAAACATCTGCAAATAAACCTTTTTCTTTCTACCTAGAGAAATAAGATGATATCTGGTAACTTTTGTGAATTCATTTCATCTAGGTCTTTCATGTGACCAATTTCTAAAAATTGGTTTTCCCTTGTTTTCAAATGGTGATGTGGCCTCTAAAATTACAAATTACGCCGTCAGGGACTTGGTAGACCTGCCTGTTGTATTGTTGGTACTTGGTCTTAACTCTTCAGAGTACTCATCTGATTCTTTCCGATTGTGTCCTACCTCCTGGTATTCTAGTTGCTTAGTCACTTAACTTTTGGGCTCTAATATAATGTTATAGTTAATGGTGAAATGCCAGTTATGTACCTATATTTTTGTTTTTCTGAAGCTCTTGGCAAGTGTTTATATTTTATCTCTCCTTTCTCTTAGCAAGAACTATATTACCCTCAAAAAGCATATTTCTGCTGGGTTTTTGAGTAGAATTGATGAAAATGGACAATATTACCCACATGATTAAGATTCTGATGCGGAGTTTCTAGTTTTTCCAAAAGTAACTCAAGTCATTTCACAAACCAAAGGAAGTCTTGTCCTACTCCTCTGTGTGTCCTAGAAAATTTACATGCTTCCTCAGTTTCCCTACCAGAGAGTTTTAAAAGAGATCACTTTAAAATCGTAACTTTCCTATAAAAATCACAAAAGAGTGCATTCTATAAAGGTTTTATTTTCTCTGCCTTTTTAAGGCTTAAGTGTTCTTATTCCCAATCTAAATTTTAAATTCAATCTAACCCTTTATGTTTCTTACATTTTCTGTACTGTAAAGTCTCCTTGTCCTGAATTGTGCTTCCTGGTCTTTCTGATGGACAAAAAGTGGGTTCCTTGCGAGACAGGAGATTCTGAAGGGCTTTTAAATGAATAAAGATGGTCTATATAATGAATGTGAACTGGGTGGGATTTTATTTCAAGACACTATGGAGAAAATATGTTGTAGGCATAACAGTATATCAAAAGCAGTGGTTTGTGCCAGGGCTGGAGTTTCATGAGTGATTATTGTACAACATTTACTAGCAGTAGGTGATTTTTGTTTGTTTTGATCTTAGGTTCTTATAATGTCCTGACTTTGTTTTTTTCAAAGCTAACTCTTTGGATAATAACATTGACATTATTAACAGCATGATAGCCCTAACATTGCCTGGACTTTACTTGCCATGATCTAATTTCTTACATGAAAGATATGTTATGTTTTTTTATTTATTTTTTTCCTATTTTAGATCCATTTTTCCAATCCATCCCTCCTTCAGAATCATCGCCTTGGCAGAACCCCCTGTTATCGGAAGCACAACACACCAGTGGCTGGGACCAGAATTCTTAACCATGTTCTTTTTCCATTACATGAAACCACTTGTGAAAAGTGAAGAAATCCAAGTGATTAAGGAAAAGGTAAGAAGAAAGCCAATCTCAGTCTATTTTCTACAGCTAATCTCTTTTTAAGGCATTCTGATACACAGGCCAAAGTAAAGTTAGACATTTTTGGCTTTTTCTTCCCATTTACTCCCAAATTTCCTCATACAGTGGTGAAGGTCAGTGGTTCTTAAACTTCCACATTTTTCAGCATCATCTGGAGGACTTGGTAGAACACAGGTTTCTGGGCTCCATCTCCATAGTTTTTGAGCCACTAGATCTGGGATGGTATATTAAACTTTTTATTTCTAACAAGTTCTCAGGTGATACTGATGCTGCTGGTCTGGGAACCACACTCTAAGAACCACAGATGTGGCCTGTCTCGCCTCTTTCCTCAGGTGGAGGCCAGTTTGGAATCCCTTTTATTTTTCTATTTAGTCAAAGGTGACTATTTTAAGTCCCTATTATAAAGGGAGGCCAGGCACATAAATAGTAAGTAGTCCTGGTCTCTCAAGACTGTAATGTATCCTGTACTTGCCTGATTAGTACTTCGATGACTTCTCATGTGTGTAATCCATTATTTCAATGTGTGCCTTAATCAAGCATTGTGGTTAGCACTTCTAGAGTTTTAGAACTGCACTCTTCAATGCAGTAGCGCTAGCCACGTTAAATTATTATTATTATTATTACTATTTGTTTGAGACTAAGTCTTGCTCTGTTGCCCAGGCTGGAGTGGTATGATCTCGGCTCACTGCAACCTCTGCCTCCTGGGTTCAAGGCTCCCGCCCCAGCCTCTCAAGTAGCTGGGACTACAGGTGCACACCACCACAACTGGCTAATTTTTCTATTTTTAGTAGAGACAGGATTTCACCATGTTGGCCAGGCTGGTCTTGAGCTCCTGACCTCAATTGATCTGCTCACCTCGGCCTCCCAAAGTGCTGGGACTATAGGCATGAGCCACCACGCCTGACCATGTTAAATTAATTTTTAAAAAATTTGGCCAGGTGTGGTGGCTGACGCCTGTAATCCCAGCACTTTGGGAGGCCAAAGGGGGAGGATCACCTGAGGTCAGGAGTTCGAGACCAGCCTGGCCAACATGGCGAAACCTTGTCTCTGCTAAAATACAAAAAGTTAGCCAGGCATGGTGGTGTGCACCTGTAATCCCAGCTACTCGGGAGGGTGACACAGGAGAATTGCTTGAACCTGGGAGGTGGAGGTTGCAGTGAGCTGAGATCACACCACTGCACTCCAGCCTGAGTGACAGAATGAGACCCTGTCTCAAAAAAAAAAAAAAATTCTGTTTCTCAGTCACTTTTCAAGTACTCAGTATCTACATGGGAGCTTTTGGCTACCATATTAAACAGCGTAAATACAATGCTCATCATCATAGAAGGTTCTATTGGACAGTACTTTTCTAGATCACTAATTAGTAACTTTCTATTTAAATACATTTATTCCCTTTGAAACATCTGAATGATCTTATTAATTGTAGGTCTTGTAAGCATGGTTGCAAATAAAGGCATAGGTTTTAGAGTTTAACTACTTGGCTCTCAATGTGAAATCCACTACTTATTAGCTTCTAGATCTTGAGTAAATTACTTAGTCATAGTTTCCTCATCTAAAAATGGGGATAATACTATTTATTACATCATAGGATTGATTTAAAGAATAAATGAAAGAAAGTATATGTGGACTAGGACTTAGCATTTAAAAAAATTCTAATTACTTACATGACCAATGAAACCCTAAGCAGTATTCTTCTAAAATTGTCACACTGTCCTAGTCATTGTTTTAATATCTTTTTTTGAGCTTTTAAAATTAAAACCTTAAATTTGTTATTCCTTAAACAAAAATTGCTTATAGCTTAATGAAGTACTTAATTGAAGTTTGTTATAGTTAAAAGCAATTGATATGTGTTATTTGGGCAGTTGCTCTCCCAAGTTCATTGATATGTTGATCATAGCCCTCAAGTATGTGTTTTACATGTTTTTGGAAAAATGGACACCTTGAGTATCCATTCCTTAAATAAGTGTACCTTATGTCACTTAGATATGTATGTAAGATTGCTGCTAAATAAAGGAACTTGGTTTCAGTAAGAAGACACCTAATTAGTGCTTAAAATACCACGCTGAAGTTAACAAAATAGGAAATGATGATACATGAAAAGTTCTTTATGGGCCAGTTTTAAATTGTGTTAAAGGCTCCCTTCAGTTTTATCTTGGTGATAGAATTGTATATGGAGAAGAGTGTCTTGGTTTAAATTACCTGATTCTTAAAGAGAAAGCAGGGGTTTCAGTGTTTCCTAAGAGGTTGAATAAGCAACTTTATCTGTAAGTTAAATATGTAACCAACAATGAATGACTTTTCTAAACATGTAATTCTAATAGTATTTGCTAAGTAGTCATAATTTCTGATTGATTGATCACATATCCCAATTTATTTCTTCTGTTTGTCCTCAACTCTGTCAAAAAATAGGTCCCAAATGCACCTCAGGAAACTCTGGATAAATTATTATCATTTACACACAAACTCAGAGAAACACAAGATCCAACGGTAAGTCTAGGCTTTTTCCACGGGATTTTCTATTGTTGACCTGCTGCTGGTTTTCTTTTCTTAGAATTCAGGACTTAAAATCTATTTTTTAAGATGATATTTTATTTTTCAGAATCCCTTATGCTATGCCTTTGTTTTATGCGTATGGTTTACTCCAGTTTCCTTGATTTTAACATTTCTTCCAGCTGCTCCTCGCTGATGGTGTAGAAAGAAACTTGTAGCTGCAGAGTACTTCATGTTCATGGGGGCTGCTTCTCTGTCCCCTCTCTCTCCTACGCTGAGCAGTGTTATCTATTCTAATAGCTTCAAGTACCTACCACAAGTTAATGCCTACATCTTTATCTTCAGCTTCTAACTTCTCATTTCTGATTGACTTGTATTTCCATTCCCAGATGGCATGTTAGAAACATAAAGGGCTGTCACTGTTGAACTCTGTGAGTCTCAGTGTTCTCATCTGTAAAATGGGAACAGTACCATCTACCTCATAAAATGGTCTCAATGATTAAACATAAAAATGTGTGTAAAGAATCTACTTCTTAGTAACTGCTTACTAAATGTTAATTTCTTTCACTTTTCCTCTGGATACACTGAGATCATTGTAAATTCACATATCTTATACAACTAAACTGTCTTTCCACTTTAAATCTATTCCTATTCTTGATTTAATTTCCTGGCTTTGTTAATAATCTAGCTGCAAAATTACCTAAATTAGAAACCTTGACATCATTGTTGATTCCTTGCTTTCCTGCTGTCTTCACTTAATCTGAAAACAGATCTTACTAGTTTAGCATCTTGATGTCTCATCTGTTCTCTTATCTATTGTCAGTAACTGTCCTAGTAGTGGATTTCATAATCTTTCTCCTGGAATATTATATCCTCTTGACTGCCTTCTTTATCAATAATTCATTCATCATGTGACTCTCTAGTAGTTTCCTTTTGTTGTTGTAACAAGTTACCATAAATTGATGGCTTAAGATAATAGAAATTTATTTTCTCTTTGTCTGGACAACAAAAGTCTGAAATCAGTATGACTGAGCCGGAATCAAAGTGTCAGCAGGACTGCACTCCATCGGAGGCTCCAGGAGAGAATCTGTTCCTTGCCTCTTCTGGGTTTTGGTGGCTGCCAGCATTCCTTGACTATTGCACTCACCATATCAATCCTGCCTTCATCTTGACATTACCTTCTCCCCTGTGTTTGTGTCAAATCCCCCTCTTTCTCCTTCCTTCAAGGGTATATAAGATTGCATTTAGGGTCCACACACATAGTGCAACATAGTCTCCACATCTCAAAATCCTTATCTTAATTTTATTTGTAAAGTCAATTTTGCCATAGAAAGTAACATTGACAGTTTCCAGAGATTAGGATGTGGATTTTTGGGGGGATAAGGGTGGTCACTTTCTGGCTGTCACAGGTCCCCTGTTAATTCCCCCTCTGGGGCCTCATTCCAAATACTTTCTCCTTTACCCATTGTTTTTAGCTACACTGGTGTCTTTGTTGTTCCTTGAACTTACTAGTGCCTGCCCCAAGGCCTTTGCCACTTGGTGTTTCCTCTGCCTAGATTATTCTTCCCTGGATAGCTGCATGTTTATTCACTTTCCTTTTGGGATTTGCTCAAGTGGTCCCCTTTTCTGTGAGGCCTTCCTGAAGCACTATAGAATCAAATTTCTATTCCATTTTATTTCTATCCCTCTTTCTGCTTTAAGGTTCTTTATAGGGCTTCTTACTCTTTTACATAATGTATGTTTTACTCACTAAGTTTTTGTTGTCTATCTTCCTTCACTCGAATTTCAGTTCCAGGATTGCCGGGGGTTTTTCTTTGTTCCCTGTAGTCTCCCCAGCATCTGGAACTTTGCACAGTAGCTATTCCTGATTTGCACAGTGTTCCTGCTGCGCAAAGTTCCAGATGCTGGCAGTACTACAGAGAACAAAGTTAGAGATTAGTAATGTATTCCACAAGTATCTGTTAAATAAATGGATGGACGAATCTTCCATATTGTCCCTGGAATGATCTTTCCCAAATCCATTTCCTAAGTTCTTCCCCTTGTTTAAAACCATTAAGGGATTGACTGTCTTTGCCTGTAGACTGAAGACAGCCTGCTAAACATACCTGCTGAGTTCTCTCTAATCCTAAGCTGCTCATCAAGCCTCAGTTTCTACAAACTCTCTTGAAGCATTCTCAACTCTTCCCACACTTAGCTTCTTGCTATTTTCTAATCCCATCTATACTCAGATGTCTCCACCTTAGATAATGTCTAGAGTGTGCTTTCCCTCCATCCAGTTGTCCCTTCATTTCTCTCTTCTGTTAAGTCTCTCTCAGCCCCCTTAGGCAGCAGTAACTAGTATCTCCAATCTGCTTTCATGACACTTGACATACATTTCTAATGTCGACCTATCGCAGTTGTATTATAATTTACTTTTATTTCCCCAGTTGCTATTTGAACTCCTTGAGACTGTCTTATTTGTTCTTTTATTCCGATTTCCCTTCCTGCTGCCTGGCACATAATAGACACTTAAATCTTTGGTGAATTAATGAATAAATTGATTAATTAAAATTTTATTAACAGATTGTCCCTAGAGTTTTCTCTTCTTTAGAACATGCTATATTTTCATTCTTTTATAAAAATGAAGAATAGAAAAATAATGTTTAATAATTTCTGATGAGAATCTTTATGTTTTTAAGCTGAAGTATTTCTAATCATGCTAATATGAACAAACCCTTTGAGGTGTACTCTTAAACTGTATAACCATGGTAACTAGGGGAATGTGCCTCATATCTTCACCCCCCCTTTTTTTTTTTGCAAGATAAAACTGCAGTTAGAAATTTGATATTATAAATGTTAAATACATTAGGAATTTTTAAAGTATACTCTCAATTTTTGATTGATAATAATGTGAGAGCAGAGATTACCAAACCCTTTATTCAGCACTTAAATGGCTCAACACGAAGCTTATCTCTCATTTTCTCAACCCTGGTTATTATTGCAAACCATTTTGGTGCTTCCAACCAGAAGAACTGGAGAATTGGTGTTCAAATATATGCGCATTCCTTATTGATCACTGGAATGAAATGTGAAGCCTGAATTCAGTGTCAAGCTTAGAATGAGATTAGAATGTTATACCCTAAAAAATTACCCTATGGTTTAACAGGACTCTTATAAGAATCCTCTGGTTGGAGTCATTTGTCAAATATTTTTTATGATTAATATAGGAATTTTTCATGGTCCTAGGTATTAAAAATGGGAATTTCTGAGTTATATTTGACTTTTCACATCAATCATACTGCCTGAATTTTATCCTCAATACATCTTTCTTTCTCATAGCAAGTCAGTTGCCAAGTTTGTTGTATCCTACCTCTCCATTCTTGTTGCCATAACCTTACTGTCGGACTTTTTCCTTTTATAGGCTGATTATTGAAGTAGCTTTCTGTTTCCTGTCTCAATTCTGTCTGTCCTTCAACTACTTTCTATACTGCTGCTAATTTAAATTAGGAAGTAGGCTAGTAATAACCTGATTCTAAAATCATGTTTTGACTTTACACATAGCAGAATCCTAGTGCCTTTAAGAATAAAGCCAAACCCCTCAGAGGTCTTTAGGTCTCATAGGTCTTTGTTGTTTGAGAGCAAGCCTTCCAGCAGGACCTTCTAGTAAAGCTGGCCTGGTTCCTCATGTTCTACTTGCGGTTCCATTCCTTTTGCTTTCATGCCTTTGATCAGAGGATTTCTTGTGCCTGTTTGAATATTTTAACTGCCTGTAATAACTGTCTACTGTTCCACTTATTTTAGCATTGAAGTATATACTATTTTGAATTGTAATTTATGATTTATTATATTTGAATATTATCTCCATGTCTGGAATGCAAATTAATTGAAAACAAGAATGGACCTAATGTTTCCTTGTAAATGAGTTCTTTGAAACTTAGAATGTGTTTTTTAATAGAAGAAAGGATATGTGGTGGTCATTCTTCCAACCTAATTCCCAAAGGAAATATAATACTAATGTAGCTGAAATGGAATACTAACAGCAGACCAGTATCTCATGGAGATGTGAAATACACAAGGAAGGATAAATTAATTTTTTTCTTCTTTGGGACATACAGAGATGACCTTAGGTGGAACATTAAAACAAGCAAATGTGCAGTGTGTCTTTGACATTCTCCCTTCATCCATTCTGACCCCTTTGTGAATTTCATAGAGTCCCCTTCTCCAGGCCCTTGAGTGCTCAGGGCCACTTTACTGCCCTCTGTGACATTTCATACTGACTTGCCTTGCCCTCCCCAAGGTCCAGTTGCTTCAAAAGTGCTTCTGTCCTCTGGTTTTCAGTGAAAATCACTGTCTTCTAATACTGCTGATCTAAGTTAGGAATTAGGCCAGTAATAATCTTATTTACTAAATATATGCTAATATGTAGGTCCCATCACCTTTCTCTGCTGGGTTTTTTGTTTTCATTTTGAGGAGGCTGACTTTTTAAATAACAGTTGTTGCCATTTGTTGAGCACCCATATGTGTGTGACATGTGCTAAGAACTTTAGAATCATTTTCTAATTTAGCCTTCATAACAATCTTAAAGGTGAGGGCATTACTATTGCCATTTTAAAGGTGAGGGAACTGAGGTTTGGAAAGGTTAAGTAATTTGCCAAGGTCACACAGCTAATAAATAGGATACCGACTTATCTGATTCCAAAGCCTATAAACTTTACCATTATATTATGCTACCTGCCAAAAGGATGTCAACAAATATTTATTGAGTATTTACCATGTCCTGAGTTCTATACTAGCAACTCTATTCATGGAATTTTGGGAAATGTAAGATAACAAAGTGAAATTATTCTGACAGCATAGGGGAAGGATTCAAAACAGCAAGCTGCAACACAAGTGACAAATTGGTTGACACCTCTGTGGTCAACAGCCTAAATTGTTTACAACTCTTTTTTGCTATTTTTAGAAACCACAGATTTGCTTAAAGCTTTAAGCATTTTCATGGTATCTTAACACCTTGGCTTTGTGTAAGCAGAAAAAGTGAACAGTCCATCGTCCAGCTTAAGTCCAGTGTGACCTTTATTATGTAACATTCTTCCCCCGTTGCCCCTCCCGCCTCCAACTTAGCACAGTTAAAATACATTAATTAAATTTAATTGATAAATACTTTAAATAGATTTTTAAAAAACTATCTTCAAAGATGTTTTAAGTGTAAATTGGTTTCTGTTTATTTTTATTTATAATTAATTAACAGTACATACTTTAACTTTGGCCTTACCCCTTCAGGAATAATGAATTCTGCTGTAACAGCCATCTAAAGGGACTTTAGCAAGTTGAAACAAGACTCTTAACACAATACATTTGTCTTTTGATAGGCACAATCATTAGCGGCCTCACTTTCTACCAGACAACTGTTGCGAATTTCTCGTCGGCTGTCACAGTATCCTAATGAAAATCTTCACAGTGCTGTTACTAAAGCCTGCCTTTCCAGGTAAATATATTCTTCTTTCTCACTGCATGTTAAGTTTCTGGATCTTCACTAAAACTATAACATAAGTTTAACTGATGGTGTATATTCCCAATCCTTCGAAATATATTGGTCTGAATATAGAGCTATTTCATCCTTGCCTTCCCTCGTTAGAACTTACTTAGTACAACATATTATCTTTTAGAATTAATTTTTGGTGCCAGCATCACCAGAAGCAGATGCTGGTACTATGCTTCCTGTACAGCCTGCAGAACCATGAGCCAAAATAAAACCTCTTTTATTTACTAAAAAAATAAAATATAGTAAAATTAATTTTTATCCTTAATTTGTATGGGTACACAGTCAGTGTGTATATTTGTGGGGTACATGAGATACTTTGATACAGGCATACAATATGTAATAATCATAACAAGGTGAATGCCATGTCCATCATCCCAAGCATTTATCATTTCTTTGCATTATGAACATTCCAATTATACTTTTAGTTACTTAAAAATGAACAATAAATTGTTACTGACTATAGTCACCTTGTTGTGCTATCAAGTACTGGATCTTCATTCTATCTAACTATGTTTTTGTACCCATTAATCATTCCCTTCCCCACTTCCCACTACCCTTCCCAGCCTCTGGTAACCATCCTTCTACTCTGTCTTTATGAATTTTATTGTTTTAATTTTTAGCTTTTAAAAATGAGTGAAAACATGTGAAGTTTGTCTTTCTATGCATGGCTTATTTCACTTTAAATAATGTGCTGTAGTTCCATTCATGTTGTTGCAAATGACAGAACTTCATTCATTCTTTTTTACGGCTGAACAGTACTCTCTTGTGTGTGTACAATATTATCTTTATCCATTTGTCTGTTGATGAACACTTAGGTTGCCTCCAAATCTTAGCTATTGTGAATAGTGCTGCAATAAACATGGTAGTGCAGACCTCTCTTCAATATATGGATTTTCTTTCTTCTGGGCATATACCTAGCATATACCTAGGATTGGTGTGTCATATGGTTGTTCTAGTTATGGTGTTTTTTTTTTGTTTTTTTTTTTTGAGTTCTCTGTAGTGGTTATACCAATTTACATTTCCACCCACAGTGTACAAGGGTTCCCTTTTCTCCACTTACTTGTTGGTATTTGTTATTGTCTATCTTTTGGATAAAAGCCATTTTAACTGGGGTGAGGTGATACCTTGTTATAGTTTTGATTTGCATTTCTCTAATCATCAGTGATGTTGAATACCTTTTCGTATACCTGTGTGCCATTTGTATCTCTTCTTTTGAGAAATTTCTATTCAGCTCTTTCATGCACTTTGTAATCAGATTATTAGACTTTTTCCTACTGAGTTGTTTGAATTAATATATTTTATCAATTCCTTGTCAGATGGATGATTTGCAAATATGTTTTCCCATTCTGTGAGTTGTCTCTTCACTTCATTGACAATTTCCTTTGCTGCAGAAGAAGCTTTTTAACTCTATGTGATCCTATTTGTCCCATTTTTGCTTTGGTTGCCTGTGCTTCTGGGGAATTACTTAAGAAATATTTGTCCTGACCAACATCTTGGAGAGTTTTTCCAATGCTTTTTTTTTAGTAGTTTCATAGTTTGAGGTCTTAGATTTAATTCTTAATCCATTTTGATTTGATTTTTGTATACGGCAAGAGATAGGGGCCTACTTTCATTCTCCTGCATATGGATATCCAGTTTTCCCAGCACCATTTATTGAAGAGATTGTCCTTTCCCCAATGTATGGTCTTGACACCTTTGTCAAAAATGAGTTCACTGTAGATGTATGAATTTGTTTCTGGGTTCTCTATTCAGTTCCATTGGTCTATGTATCTGTTATGCTAGTAACATGCTGTTTTGGTTACATAGCTCTGTAGTATAATTTGAAGTCAGGTAATGTGATTGCTTCAGTTTTGTTCTTTTTGCTCAGGATGGCTTTGGCTATTCTGGGTCTTTGTGGTTTCATATAAATTTTAGGATTATTTTTCTATTTCTGTAAAGAATGTCATTGATATTTTGACAGGGATTACATTTAATCTGTAGATTGTTTGCAGTAGTATGGACATTTTAACAGCATTGATTGTTCCAATCCATAAACATGGAATATCTTTCCATTTTCTGGTGTCCTCTTCAATTTCCTGCATCAGTGTTTTATAGTTTTCATTGTAGAGATCTTTCCCTTCTTTGGTTAAGATTATTCCTGTATATATTATTTTATTTGTAACTGTTATAAATTGGATTACTTTTTAAAATTTCTTTTTCAGATTGTTCACTGTTGACATACAGAAATGCTACTGATTTTTGTATGTTGATTTTGTGTCCTGGAACTTTACTGAATTCGTTGATCAGTTCTAATAGGTTTCCGTTGGAATCTTTAGGTTTTTTTTTTCAAGTGTAAGCTCATATCATCTGCAAACAAGGATAATGTAATTTCTTCCTTTCCAGTTTGAATAATGTTCATTTCTCTCTCTTATCCAATTGCTCTAGGGAGGCTTTCCACTATTGTGTTGGATAACAGAGGTGAAAGTGTGTATCCTTGCCTTGCTTCAGATCTTAGAGGAAAGGCTTTCCGTTTTCCCATTCAGTATTGATATGGGTTGGATCTGTGTCCCTGCCCAAATCTCGTGTCTAATTCTAATCCCCAGTGCTGGAGGTGGGACCTGGTGGGAGATGACTGGATCGTGGGGGTGGATTTCCCCCGTGGTGATGGTCTCATGACAGTGAGTGAGTTCTCATGAGAGCTGGTTGTTCAAAAGTTTGTGGCACCTCCCTGCCTCTCTTTCTCCTGCTCTGACAATGTGAAGTGCTTGCTCCCCTGTTGCCTTCTGCCATGATTTTAAGTTTCCTGAAGCCTCCCCGTAAGGCAAGAAAATGCCAGCGTCATGTGTCCTGTAAAGCACCATGAGCCAATTAAAATTATTTTCTTTATAAATTACTCAGTCTCAGATATTTCTTTATAGTAGTAGAAAAACGGACTAACACAAGTATGATACTAGCTGTAAGTCTGTAATATATGGCTTTTATTGTGTTGATTATTGTGTTGAGGTATGTTCCTTCTATACTCAGTGTTTTTTTTGAAAAGTTTGTTTATTTTTATTTTATTAGTTATTTTAAATATGTAATCTCACGTTGTTGCCAGGCTGTATAGTTTTTGTCTTGAAGTCTATTTTGTCTGGTATAAGTATAGTGACTCCTGTTTTTTGTTTGTTTGTTTCCTTTGACATGGAGTATTTTTTTCTGTCCCTTTATTTTCAGCCTATGTATCATCATATGTGAAGTGTGCTTGTTGTAGACAACAGATCATAGTGCAGTGGCTATTCACAGGTGCAATCTCCCTGCTGATCAACACGGGAGTTTTGACTGGCTCTTTTTCCAACCTGGGCCAGTTCACTCCTCCTTAGGCAACCTGGTGGTTCCCCACTCCTGGGAGATTACCATATTGATGCTGAACTTAGTGTGGATACCCAGTCAGTATAGTGCATTACAACCCAGAACACCTGGGCTCAAGCTATTCTCTTGCCTCAGTCTCCTGAGTAACTGGGACTACAGTGGTGCCCAGCTATCCTCATCATTTTGAGGGTTTTCATCATGAAGGGATATTGAATTTTACAAAATTCTTTTTCAGCATCAATTGAAACAATCATTTGTTTTTTGCTTTTCATTTTATTGATATGATGTATCACATTGACTGATATGCATATGTTTATCCATGCTTGCATCCCTGGCACAAATCCTGCTTGGTCATGATGAATGATCTTTGTAATGTGTTGTTGAGTTTGGCTTGCTACTATTTTGTTAAGGACTTTTTCATCAACATTTGTCAAAGATATTGGCCTGTAGTTTTCTTATTTTGATATGTCTTTCTCTGGTTTTGGTATCGTGGTAATAGTGGCCTTGTAGAACCAGTTTGGAAATATTCCCTCCTCCTCTATTTTTCAGAATGGTTTCAGTAGGATTGGTATTAGTTCTTCTCTAAATTTTTGGTCAAATTCAGCAGGCAAGCTATCAGGGCCCAGACTTTTCTTTGCTGAAGACTTTTTATTATGGTGTCAATCTCGTTACTTGTTACTGGTTTGTTCACATTTTGTATTTCTTCATAGTTCAATCTTGGGAGGTTGTGTGTGTTTAAGAATTTCTCCATTTCTTCTTGGTGTTCCAGTGTATTGGCATATAGTTCCTCATGGTAGCGTCTAATGATCCTTTGTATTTCTGTGGTAACAGTTCTAATGTCTCCCTTTTCATCTCTGATTTTATTTATTTGAATCTTCCTTTTTTCTTAGTTGGGGTAAAGGTTTGTCAATTTTATTTTTGCAAAAAACTAACTTTTCATTTCATTAATCTTTTGCTTTTTTTTTTTTTTTTTTTT
>NW_012101443.1:5039658-5079121 GCF_000951045.1 Mandrillus leucophaeus
CTGCCTCTGCCTCCCGAGTAGCTGAGATTACAGGCACGTGCCACCACACTCAGCTAATTTTTGTAGTTTTTTTTTTTTTTTTCCTGAGACAGAGTCTTGCTGTGTTGCCCAGGCTGGAGTGCAGTGGTATGATCTTGGCTCACTGCAACCTCTGCCTCCCAGGTTCAAGCTATTCTTCTGCCTCAGCCTCCCGAGTAGCTGGGACTACAGGCACACACCACCATGCCTGGCTAATTTTTTTATTTTTAGTAGAGATGGAGTTTCACCATATTGGCCAGGATGGTCTCAATCTCCTGACCTTGTGATCTGCTGGCCTCGGCCTCCCGAAGTGCTGGGATTATATGCGTGAGCCACTGTGCCCAGCCTATCCTTTGCATGTTTTAATTTAAATTTCATTTGTTTCTGCTCTGATATTTATTATCTCTTTTCTTGTACTAATTTTGGGTTTGGTTTGCTCCTGCATTTCTAGTTCTCCAAAATACATTGTTAGGTTGTTTGAAGTTTTTCTACTTTTTTGATGTAGGCTCTTATTGCTATAGACTTTTCTTTTATACTGCTTTCGCTATATCCTATAGGTTTTGGTATGTTTCCATTTTCATTTGATTCAAGAAATTTTTCAGTTTTCTTCTTAATTTCTTCATTGACTTACTGGTCATTCAAGAGCCTATTGTTTAATTTCCATGTATTTGTGTAGTTTCCAAAATTCCTCTAGTTATTGATTTCTAGTTTTATTCCATTGTGGTCAGAGAAGATACTTGGCATCATTTCTTTCTTTCTTTTTTTTTTTTTTTGAATTTTTAAAGACATTTTTTGTGGCCTAATATATGGTCTCTCCTTGTGAATGATCCATGTGCTGAGGAGAAGAATGTGTATTCTGCAGCCGTTGGATCACATGTTCTGTAAATATCTGTGAGGTCCATTTGGTCTGTAGCGCAGATTAAGTCCAACATTTCTTTTTTCCTTTTTTCTTTTCTTTTCTTTTCTTTTCTTCTTCTTCTTCTTCTTCTTTTTTTTTTTTGAGATGAAGTTTCGCTCTTATTGACCAGGTTGGAATGCAATGGCGCAATCTTGGCTCACCATAACCTCCGCCTTCCAGGTTCAAATGATTCTCCTGCCTCCGCCTCGCGAGTAGCTGGGATTACAGGCATGCGCCACCATGCCTGGCTCATTTTTGTATTTTTAGTAGAGATGGGGTTTCTCCATGTTGGTCAGACTGGTCTCGAACTCCCAACCTCAGGTGATCCGCCCATCTCGGCCTCCCAAAGTGCTGGGTTTACAGGTGTGAGCCACTGCGCCCGACCAAGTCCAGCATTTCTTTGTTGATTTTCTGTCTGAGTGATCTGTCCAATGTTGAAGTCTCCAGCTATTATTGTATTGGGGTCTGTGTCTCTCTTTTGCTCTAAAAATATTTGCTTTATATATTTGGGTGCTCTAGTTTTGGGTGCATATATATTTAAAATCATTATATGCTGTTGCTGAATTGACCCCTTTATCATTGTATAGCAATCTTTGTCTCTTCTTACAGTTTTTGTCTTGAAATCTATTTTGTGTGATATAAGTATAGTGACTCCTGATTTTTCTTTTGTTTGTTTGTTTCATTTGGCATGGAATATTTTTTTCTGTCCCTTTATTTTCAGTCTGTGTATCTTCATATGTGAAGTGTGTTTCTTGTAGAAAACAGATCATTGAGTCTCATTCTTTAAAATCTATTTTGCTACTCTGTCTTTTGATTGGAAAGTTTAGACTATTTACATTCCATGTTACTGTTGAGTAAGGAGTAACTCTTGCCATTTTGTTGTTTGTTTTTGGGTTGTTTTATGGTCTTCCTTCTTGCCTTACTGTCTGTCTTCCTTTAGTGAAGGTGATTTTCTCAGGTGGTGTGTTTTAATTTCTTGCTTTTCATTTGCTGTATATTTGAATTTTTTGGTTTGAGGCTACCATGAGGCTTGCATATAATGCCTTATAACTCATTATTTTAAACTGATGACAACTTAATACTTATTGCATAAGCAAACAAAGAGAAAACTAATAAAAACTCTACACTCTTTGTCTACCCACTTTTTCACTTTTTGTTGTTACTGTTTATATCTTATTGTATTATCTATGTCTTGAAAAGTTGTTGTAGTTTTTATTTTTGTTCAGTCATCTTTTAGTCTTTATACTCGTTATAAGTAGTTTACATACCACAAAAAATTATGATATTCTGTCTTATTCTGTGTACTTATTATTACAATGAATTTTGAGGCTTCAGATATTTCTTATTGCTCATTAATTTTTTTTATTTTTTAAATTAATTTTTAAATTCCTTTTTGTTCCTTTGTAGGGCAAGTGTGACATTTATTAAATCCCTCCACTTTTGTTTGTCTGGAAAAGTCTATATTTCTCCTTCATGTTTCAAGGATATTTTTCCTGGTTATTCTATTTTAGGATAAAAGCTTTTTCCTTTAGCACTTTAAATGTATCATGCTACTCTCTACTGGCCTGTGAAGTTTCCACTCAGAAGTCAGCTGCCAGACCTAATAAGCTCCATTATATATTGTTTCTTTTCTCTTTCTGCTTTTAGGTACCTCAGATGTCTTGAGATTGTCTTTTTTTAGTTAAATTTGCCTGGTGTTCTGTAACTTTGTTGTACTGGAATATTGATATCTTTCTCTAGGTTTGGGAAGTTCTCTGTTATTATGCCATCGAATAAATCTTCTACCCTGATCTCTCTCTACCTCCTCTTTAAGGCCATTTACTGTTAGATTTGCCCTTTTTAGGCCATTTTCTAGATCTTGTAGGCATGTTTTATTCTTTTTGATTCTTTTATTCTTTTGTCTCCTCTGACACTGTTTTCAAATAGCCTGTCTTCAAGCTCACTAGTTCTTTCTTTTGCATGATCAGTTTTGCCGTTGACAGACTCTGATGTATTTTCTTCAGTATTTCAATTAAATTTTTCAGCTCCAGTATTTTGACTTGATTTTTAAGAATTATTTCAATTTCTTTGTTGCATTTATCTGATAGAATTCTGAATTCCTTCTCTGTGTTATCTTGAATTTCATTGAGCTTCCTCAAAACAGCTGTTTTCAATTCTCTTTCTTTAAGGTCACTGATACGGTTTGGCTGTGTCCCCACCCAAATCTCATCTTGAATTGTAGCTCCCCTAATTCCCACATATTATGGGAGAGACCTGGTGAGAGATAATTAATTATGGGGGTGGATCTTTCCCATGCAATTCTTTTAATAGTGAATAAGTCTCACAGAACTAGTGGTTTTATAAAGGGGAGTTTCCCTGCACAAGTTCTCTTCTTTTGCCTGCCACCATGTGAGACGCGCTTTCACCTTCTGCCATGATTGTGAGGCCTCCCCAGCCACATGGAACTGTGAGTCCATTAAACCTCTTTCTTTTGTAAATTGCCTGGTCTCAGGTATGTCTTTATCAACAGTGTGAAAACGGACTAATACAGTCATATATCTCTGTCTCTCTGAGATTGGTCACTGATGCCTTATTTGATTGTTTGGTAAGGTCATGTTTTCCTGGATGGTCTTGATGCCTGTGAATGTTCATTGGTGTCTGGGCATTGAAGAGTTAAGTATTTATTGTAGTCTTCCTTGCCTGGACTGGTTTGTACATGTCCTTTTTGGGAAACCTTTCCAAGTATTCAAAGAGAATTGAGTGTGTGATCTAATTCTGGTCACTGCAGCCATACCTGCGTTAGGGAACACTCCATGCCCTGTAATGCTGTGGTTCTTGCAGACTCATAGAGATACCACATTGGTGGTCTTGGGTAAGATCCAGGAGAATTCCTTGGACTCCTTGAGAGAGACTCTTGCTCTCTTCACTTACTTTCCCTCAAACAAATGGAATCTCTCTCACCATGCTCATTTGTCTGGAGTTGGGAGAGGGATGACCACCACCACTGGGACTGCATTGGGTCAGACCTGAAACCAGCACAGTGCTGGGTCTCGTCCAAGGCTTGTGGTGACTATCGTCTGGCTACCACTTATGTTTATTCAAGGCCCAAATGTTCTTTAGTCAGGTTGTGATTCATCCTGCTAGGTCTAGGAATCTCGCTTCAGGGCAATGGGTTCCCTTCTGGCCCAGGGTGGGTGTCAAAATGTCATCCAGGAGCTAAGCCCCGGAATTGAGGACTTTAGCAATCTGCTTAGTGCTTTATTTTACTTTGGCTGAGCTGGTACCCAAATTATAAGACAAAGTCCTCTTTACTCTCCCCTCTCCTTTCCTCCAGTGGAAGGAATCTCTGCCAAAGCTGCAAGCTGTGCTGCCTGGAGTTGAGGAAGGGACTATGCAAGCACTGCCTTGGCTGTCCGCGCTGGTGTCTGACTGGGTCACATGCACCCCAAGTGTACTGATTCTGAGCATAGCACCAGGACTTGCCCAGGAATTGTATTCCTGTGGCCTAGACAGCCTTTCGAGTTTATTTAGAACACCAGAGCACTTTAGCCTGTGGTGGTGGGGCTAGTTAGAATTCAGGTTCTGACCACTGGGATGAATGATTCTTCCCCTCCAGCTAGGGCTAGTCAAAATGTTCCCTCCATGGGCATCGGCTGAATGTGGCACTGTTGCTTTCCACAGTGACAGGGTAGCACTGAATTCCAATGCAAAATACCACAATCAATGTGCTCTTTCTCCCCCAAGCACACAGATTCTTTCTCCAAGCTATGTAGCACCACTAGGGGATGGGGAAGAGGCGGTACAGGCAATTCAAGACTGTCTTTCCTACCCTCTTCAGTACCTCCTTCCTTCATATGATGTTAAAACCAGGTACTGTGATTGCTCACCTGGTTTTTGGGTCTTAGGAAGGTGCTTTCTTATGTAGATAGTTGTAAATTTGGTGTTCGTGTGAAAGGGATGACAATTGCTGGAGGGTTCTATTCAGCCATCTTGGTCTACCTTCATTCCATTAATATATTATCTTATTTAGACATTCAATAATTTTCAGAGGTATTTTATAAATGAGAAAATTGTGTAAGTCACTCAAGTCACATAATTATAAATAGTGGGTTTGGGATCTGAATGCTGGTTCATATGTCTTCTGAGCTAGGGCTCTTTAGCATTATTACACTTACTGCCTCTAAAATTTACATTGGAACTTTTCATTTTTGACAGTTCTGCTCAGTATCTAAATTCAACAAAACTAACATTTTTTCAGTCTGTACTAATTGTTTTCATACCAGTTGGTTAGTGATTATAAAACATTGGCTTATAGCATTTTCTTACAGAATTACATTTACATGAAGCTATTTTAAAAGGATAGTAAGAAAAGATTAAGAACAATTTCCAGTAAGCCCAAAGATTTAGTCTCTTTTCATATGATCTAGTAATTATTTTTATGGTGACTATGCTTGTTGTCCATTCATTTCTTGATGAAAAGAATTAAAGGAGAATCTATTTTCAGTTTAGCAAAATATTTATTGCCCTCTGGAATCCCTCAGTTTAGTGGACAGTTTTTCTTGTAGTTAAATTAAGCTCCTTGTGTTGCAACTTGAATTTGTTCTTCTTGTGTGTATCCAGCTAAAATGAAATTCCTCTTCACTGTCTTCAGAGTTATTTGAAGAATGAATAAGTATAGGAAATAACAATATTGACTCTCTTATTAAATATAAAAATTTTGGACTTTCAAAGCATTCTGCAGACTATTAAATATGCCCTGGTAGTTGAATCAACTTTTAATTTCCTTTATTTAAAACAAAACAAATAAAAATAAATTGAAAAAATAAATCAATAAGAGTTGAACTAAGAAATTAAAAATATCAAAGTCTGGAGAAATGTAAAGCATATGAGAATATTGAAAGCTAGCAGTGTTTATTAGTAATTCAGTTACAATTTATTACTAATTCAGTCTACAAACATGAGAACATTTTTAATAAAGGTTAGAAAAATTAAGGTACGCATTTCTGTCACATATTTTATTATCGCCCTAAGATAGATTTTCAAGACAGTATTGACAAGAAATAATTTTTGTGTGATTTTTTATATTTCCTCTGCTGTTTGGAGTGGGAAATTTCATGGATTTCTTGTAAAACAATTTTTTTTTTTTTTTGAGACAGAGTCTTGCTCTGTCGCCCAGCCTGGAGTGCAGTGGTGTGATCTCGGCTCACTACAAGCTCTGCCTCCCGGGTTCACGCCATTCTCCTGCCTCAGCCTCCCAAGTAGCTGAGACTACAACCACCTGCCACCACGCCCAGCTAATTTTTTTTTTTTTTGCATTTTTAGTAGAGATGGTGTTTCATCATGTTAGCCAAGATGGTCTCGATCTCCTGACCTCATAATCCTCCTTCCTTGGCCTCCCAAAGTGCTGGGATTACAGGTGTGACCCACCATTCCCAGCCACAAATATTTTTTAAATGTATGAAAGGCCATAGAAAATCTAGTGATATACATGAACAAAATAGAATGAGATAGATGTCCTTCCCATGCATTACTCAACCTGGAAATTCTGAATAAAATATAATAAGTAATTGTTAATTCTATCCATACTCAAAAGAAAGAGAATATCAGAGGTATCAGAAATGAAATAGGACTAGGGTTACAGTTCTGCTCCTAGGAATCTATCCAAGGGAAACAAAAACATGTCTACACAAAAACTTCTACGTGAATGTTCTTAGCAATATTATTCATTTTTTGCTAAGTGGAATAAGAAAAAGTGGAAACAACTCAAATGACTATCAACTACTCAACAGATAAATAAAATGTGTTTTATCCATACAGTGAAATGTTATTTAGCAACAAAAAGAAATGAAGTACTGATACATGTTACAACGTGGATGAACCCTGAAAATATGTTAAGTGAAAGAAGCCAGATACATAGGACCACATATTGTTTGGCTCTATTTACATGAAATGTCCAAAATAGGGCAAATCCATGGAGCTAGAAAGCAGATTGGTAGTAGCCTGAAGCCAGATAGACTTGGGGGTAGAAATGGAGGGTGACTGCTAGTGGGTACAGGGGATCTTTTTTAGGTAAGAAAAATGTTCTAAAATTGCTTGCAGTGATGGTTGCACAACTCCGTGAATATACTAGAAACCATTGAATTGTATACTTTAAATAGGTGAATTATGTGATATCTGAATTATATCTCAATAGAGCTAATACTAAAAAAGAAGAAGAAACGAAGTTAAAAAGCAATTCCAGAATAAGGAGAATGATAATGATATCATGGCTACCAAAGAGGCTTTCGAATAGGAATAGAGCTTAGTGGTCTCCTGCTGGATTTTAGTATCTGTTTGGGGACAGTGGATGTGGCTGCAGGCATATGTGAGGTGGAGAGGTTATAATTAAGATTCCTGCATGAATAAGAGAGTCTGAAAGTGCTCCCTGTTCCCATAGACTAAAAAGTGTTTGCCCACAAGCCCAGAGAAATGATGAGAAAGCTTACCATTTCCCTGGAACTTGGGATGGGAAATAAACTGTCACCATGAGGAATCAAATGCCCCACATTGCTCAGGTGCGGGTGTGAGGGCCCATGTTGATGCTGTCTGTAAAGGTAGTAACCAAAAAGTACTAAGTTAACGTAAAAAACATATCCAGGATCATATAATTACTTGGAGGCTTAGTAGAAAACACCAACCCTGAAAACCAATCTGTGGCAAACACTTTTACAAGATCAGGAGACTAAATATCTCATCTGAATATTTGGTCATTGTACAAAGTAATAAACCATATTTAGGAAAAAAAAAACTATACGAGAGATTTGGCAGATACGACATTTTGAAGAAATAGAACTTCAAGAACTCAAAATAATAGAACAATTTGAGACTATCAAATAAGTATGTTTAAGATTATTGAAACTTAGGAGGAATTAAAAACTGGATGACTAGGATAGAGGAGAAAAGGAACTGATAGATCTGAAAGAAAAATCAAACAAACAGAACTTTTTGAATTGAGGAATATAGTCAATGAAAGAAAACAAACAAATGGACAAACCATCAAACACAATTCAATAAGCACTTAATTAGTAAATTAGACTATTGAAGAGAGAATAAAGTGGAGGGGAAATAGCCTGGGATGCAGCATAGCAAAGTGAAGAGATAGAAAACCTGAAAGGGTTGTTAATAGACATGTAGAGTAAGATAAGAAAGTCCAACATATGTCTAATAGGAATTTAAGAAGAGAAAAAGAGACTGAGAGAGATTAATTGTTCAAAGAGGCAATGGTTAGGAGTGTTCCAGAACAGAAAGCAGAAAGACATGTGTCTACATATTGAAGAAGTATATCAGTTCCCAAGTAGGACAAATAACGATAAATCAGCACCTACATACATTGTGATGATACTGCACAGCATTAAAGACAAAGAGAAAAACTTATAATGGAAAAAGATACAAGAGAAAAAATATCAAGCTGACAACTTTACATCAGGAGTAGTAGATTCCAGGATTGGATAGTATCCTGAAACTGTTGTATTGGGGGAACCAGCCCCCAATATTTCAACGTAGTTTCTTTTTTGTTTTCCCTAAGTGTCAGCCAGTCTGAGAAATAAAGAGAAAGAGTACAAAGAGAGAAATGTTACAGCTGGGCCTCTGGGGGTGACATCACATATTGATAGGACCGTGATGATGACCCCAAGCCGCAAAACCAGCAAGTTTTTATTAGAGATTTTAAAAGGGGAGGGGGTGTGCAAACAGGGAGTAGGTCACAAGGATCACATGCTTCAAAAGGCGATAAGATCACAAAGCAAGGCAAAATTAGAATTACTGATGAGGAAACAGGTTTTCCTGTTAAGAGCAGAGAACCAGTCTGATTAGAATTTACCAGCCTGGAATTTCCCAATCCTAGTAAGCCTGAGGGTACTGCAGGAGACCAGGGCGTATTTCAGTCCTTATCTCAACTGCATAAGACAGACACTCCCAGAGGGGCCATTCATAGACCTCCCCCCAGGAATGTATTCCTTCCCCAGGATTATTCCTTGCTGGGAAAAGAATTCAGCAATATTTCTCCTACTTGCACATCCATTTATAGGCTTTCTGCAAGAAGAAAAATGTGGCTGTATTCTACCTGACCCCACAGGCAGTCAGACCTTATGGTTATCTTCCCTTGTTCCCTGAAAATCGCCGCTATTCTGTTCTTTTTCAGGGTGCACTGATTTCATATGGTTCAAACACACATGTTTTATAATCAGATTTCATATTGTTCAAACACACATGTTCTACAGTCAATTTGTACAGTAGTGGTCCTGAGGTGACGTACATTCTCAGCTTATGAAAATAACAGGATTAAGAGATTAAAGTAAAGACAGGCATAAGAAATTATTATTATTATTACTTTAAAGAAATTGTAAGAGTATTATTTGGGAAGTGATAAATGTCCGTTAAATCTTCACAATTTATGTTCAGAGATTGCAGTAAAGACAGGTGTAAGAAATTATAAAAGTATTAATTTTGGGAACTGATAAATGTCCATGAATTTATGTTCTTCTGCCTTGGCTCCAGCTGGTCCCTCCATTCAGGGTTCCTGACTTCCTACAACAGTGCTGAGAGAAAATAACAATCAGTGCCAGAAGTCTTTGCCTATCAGAATACATTTCAGCTAAAGACTGAGCTTACTACATTTAGTAGTTTTTTCAGCACTACTGAAAACTACTAAAGGATATATTTCAGCAAGCAGGAGACTGAATGCAGAGAAAAAGACTAGCATGCAGCAAACTATGGTGAGAAAGGAAGTAGGCAAATATATTGTTAAATTTAAATGTATTGTGAAAAATAAAGTAATAAAAATGAATACCAATATAGGGAAGTATTTAACAACAGGGTGAAACTAAAAACTTACAGAAACTGGAAAAAGAGATTAATGCATTCTTAGATTCTTCTGTTGTTTAAGAAGTGATTAGAAGTATTGAATAATTTTAGACTTCATTAGTTCAAGTATGTGTGTGTAAATTTTGGTTAACTACAAATAAAAAAGGAAATAAATCCAGAGGTGGTAGAAATAAGCAAATAAGAATGTTATACCTGTCAACACAACATAGGTAGAAATGAAAGAAAAATAAAGAGTAAACATGAAATAATGTTAGAAGTGAGCACAAATATTACACAAGATTAAACTTTCCAGATAAAAGTTAGAGATTCTGATTAAGATTTTAAAAGACAAAGACCAATTATATGGTGCTACAAGAGTCACATTTAAAAGATAATAAGAAAGATCAGAGTTGAAGATGTAAGAAGAACAGGCAAATACCAAAAGGGAAGAAATATATTATTATTAATATACTTGAAGGCCAAAAGCATGATTGGGGATGAAGAAGGTGAACAAAAAATTCATTTAGTAGATCTAATATTCCTTAGCCATTTATACCTAAGAAGGAGCACTGTATGAGAGAAACAATCAGAATTGAAGACAGGATAAATTGACAAATCAACAGTTACAATGGGAGTTTTCACTTCTTTCAGAAACTGACAGATCATGTATTCTAAGAGTTAGTAAAGCTATTTACCAAAACAATTAGCAAACTTGATATAATGGACTTTGTACCCAGTGGACAATGAATATACATGCTTTTCAAGCACACGTGAGACATTTGTACCAAGTATCAAAAACTGACCATAAACTAGATAAAAATCAGTTTTGGCTGGGCGTGGTGGCTTACACCTGTAATCCCAGCACTTTGGGAGATCAAGGTGGGTAGATCATGAGGTCAGGAGTTCAAGACCAACCTGGCCAAGATGGTGAAACCCTGTGTCTACTAAAAATACAAAAAAAAATAAAAATAAAAAAAATAAATTGACTGGATGTGGTGGCATGTGCCTGTAATCCCAGCTACTTGGGAGGCTGATGCAGAAGAATCACTTGAACCCAGGCAGCAGGGATTGCAGTGAGCCAAGATCACGCCACTGTACTCCAGCCTGGGTGACAGAGCAAGACTGTCTCAATAAATAAATAAATAAATAAATAAATAAATAAAATTGGTTTTTCAGTAAATAGCAAAAAATATTTATTGTGGACCAAAAAGCAACAGAATTCATAACAATAACAAAAAACATACTTAAAAGCCCATTTAGTTGGAAAATTAAAATCAGACATCAAAAGAAGAAATTAGAATGAAAATTATGAAATATTTACAACTCTATGACCAAAACTGAATTTCATTACTTGAATGATACACGTAAGGTAACTTTGTTTTTTAAGTTTTAAACTCACATACTTGAACATAATAGAGAAAGAAAATTTGTGAGCCAGGCATTCAACTTAAGTTGGTAAAAACGTTACAGACTAAACCCAAAGAAAGCAGATGGAATGGAATAATGAAGTTAAGGGCATAAATTAATGAACTAAAAAACAAAATAATCCTAGAAAAGATTAGTCCAACCAAAAGTTGGTTCTTTGAAAATATTAATAGATAAAGCCTTGGTAAATTTAATTAATGTAAAAGAGAGGAAGAACAAATAAGTTAATTTAGTAATGTTGGAAAGGAGAAAGCATAACTGAAGATGAAGTCAATATTTATAAAAACCATACTAAAAAAAACCAATTTTCTGGAATCATGTGTATTACCTAAATTGGTCAAGAATGTATAGAAAATTCAAATCGACCCATAACCATTAAAAAAATAAAGTTGGTAGTTAAAAAATTTCCTTTAAAAAAGACTATTCCTGAGTGGTTTTATTGTCAAATTTTACTAAATTGTCAAGGAATTTAGAATCCCTGCCTTAAATAAACTTCCAGAAAATAGAGAAATGGTGAAAACATAGAAATTCACTTTGAGTCTAGTGTAACCTAGACACCTAAAGCAGATAAGAATAACTTATGAAAGGAAAATTGTAAATCATTGAATTGTAAATGCTCATGGAATGGATGCAAAAATTCTAAGTAAAATATTAACAAATCATGAGCAATTATGAGTAATTTCAAATTATGAACAATTTTATAGTAATCATACCTTTTACTATCAAGGTAACATTAAGATCCTAGAATGAATCATTTTTAGATGCATTTTATTTATTTTTTTCTTTATTTTTCTTTCCATCAACTTTTAAGTTCTGGGGTACATGTGCAGGAGGTACAGGTTTGTTACATAGGAGTGCCATGGTTTGCTGCACAGATCAACCCAGTGCCTAGGTATTAAGCCCAGGATCCATTAGCTATCCTTCCTGATGCTCTCCCTCCCCTCATCCCCTTCAACAGGCTCCAGTGTGTATTATTCCCCGTTATGTGTCCATGTGTTCCCATCATTCAGCTCCCACTTATAAGTGAGAACATGTGGTGTTTGGATTTCTGTTCCTGTGTTATTTTGCAGAGGGTAACGGCTTCCAGTTCCATCCATGTCCCTGCAAAGGACATTATCTCATTCCTTTATAGCTACATAGTATTCTATGGTGTATATGTACCACATTTTCTTTGTCCAGTTTATCACTAATGGGCATTTGGGTTGATTCCATGTCTTTGCTCTTGTGAATAGTGCTGCAACGAACATAAGCATGCATGTATCTTTATAACAGAATGATTTATATTCCTTTGGGCATATACCCAATAATGGGATTGCTAGGTAAAATAGTATTTCTGCCTCTAGATCTTTGAGGAATCATCACGTTGTCTTCCACAATGGTTGAACTAATTTACACTCCACCCAACAGGGTAAAAGCATTCCTATTTCTCCACAGCCTAGCCAACATATGTTGTTTATTGACTTCTTACTAATTGCTATTTTTCTGGCGTGAGATGATACCTCATTGTGGTTTTGATTTGCATTTCTCTAATGATCAGTGATGTTGAGCTTTTTTTTCATGTTCGTTGACTGCATAAATGTCTTCTTTTGAAAAGTGCCTGTTCATGTTCTTTGCTCATTTTTTAATGGGGTGGTTTTTTTTCTTGTATATTTGTTTAAGTTACTTGTGGATTCTGGATATTAGACTTTTGTCAGATGGATAGATTGCAAAATTTTTTTCCCATTCTGGATGTTATTTGTTCATTCTGATGATAGTTTCTTTTGCTGTGCAGAAGCTCTTTAGTTTAATTAGATCTCTTTTGTTAATTTTTTTATTTTGATGCAATTGCTTTTGGGTTTTCCTCATTAAGTCTTTGCCTGTGCGTATGTCCTGAGTGGTATTATCTAGATTTTCTTCCAGGGTTTCTATGGTTTGAGGTTTTACATTTAAGTTCTTAACCCATCTTGAGTTAATTTTTGTGTAAGGTATAAGGATGGGATCCACAGCCAATATCATACTGAATGGGCAAAATCTGGAAGCATTCCCCGTGAAAACTGGCACAAGACAAGGATGCCCTCTTTCACCATTTTTATTCAGCATAGTATTGGAAATTCTGGCCAGGGCAATCAGGCAAGAGAAAGAAATAAAGCATGTCCAAATAGGAAGAGAGGAAGTCAAATTAGCTTTGTTTACAGATGACATGATCCTATTTCTAGAAAATCCCATTGTCTCAGCCCAAAAGTTTCTTAAGCTGATAAGCAACTTCAGCAAAGTCTCAGGATACAAAATCAATGTGTAAAAATCACTAGCATTTCTATACACCAACAACAGGCATGCAGCAAACCAAATCATGAATGAACTCTCATTCACAATTGCTACAAAGAGAATAAAACACCCAGGAATACAGCTAACAAGGGAACTGAGGGACCTCTATAAGGAGATCTACAAACCACTGCTCATGGAAATTAGAGGGGAAACAAGCAAATAGAAAAACATTCCATGCTCATGGATAGGAAGAATCAATATCATGAAAATGGCCATACTTCCCAAAGTAATTTATAGCTTCAATGCTATTCCTATTAAACTACCATTGACTTTCTTCACAGAATTAGGAAAAACTATCCAAAAAAGAGCCTGTATAGCCAAGACAATCTTAAGGAAAAAACAACAACAACAACAACAAAAAACCACAAAGCTGGAGACAACACACTACCTGACTTCAAACTATATTACAAGATGACAGTAACCAAAACAACATGGTGCTAGTACAAGAACAGACATGTAGACCAATGGAACAGAATAGAGAACTCAGAAATTCTAAGACCACACATCTACAGCCACCTGATCTTTGACAAACCTGACAAAAACAATCAATGGGGAAAAGATTCCCTATTTAATAAATGGTACTGGGAGAACTGGCTAGCTACATACAGCAAATATTCTTTTCAATTTATTTTTAATTTTAATTTTAATTTTAATTTTTTGTTGAGACAGAGTCTTGCTCTCCAGGCTGGAGTGCAGTGGTACGATTGGCTCACTGCTACCTCCGCCTCCCGGGTTCAAGCAATTCTCCTGCCTCAACCTCCTGAGTAGCTGGGACTACAGGCGTGCACCACCATGCCCAGCTAATTTTTGTATTTTCAGTAGAGGTAGGGTTTCACCATGATGGCCAGGATGTTCTCGATCTCTTGACCTCATGATCCGTCCGCCTCAACCTCCCGAAGTGCTGGGATTACAGACGTGAGCCACTGTGTCTGACCTAAATTTGTATTTTTAATTGACAATTTTACTATAGGCAAAAGGATTTCAACCTGTGAATCTTAGGGAGAACACATTCAATCAATCAGAAAAAGGTAATGTTATTTCTGATATTTCCTCTTTTCACTTCAGTCTGTTAAAACTTATCTTTCTTATTTATCTCAAATATAGGTATATTATATTTAAAGATTCATGAGCAATTTGGAATTACCTCAAGAATGTCAAGGTTTGATATTCTATTTTTTAATTCACCATCTTATTAGTTGAGGAAAAAATATTCTAATAAATGGAGAAAAAGTGTTTGGTACAACTCAACAGCCAGCCAAGGCAAAAACAAATATAACTTAGTAAATCAGAAATATTCTTAGTAAACTATGAGCAGAAAGGAAATTCTTGAATCTGATAAAGAATATCTACCAGAAATTTACAGTAAATATTCTTAAGGCAAAATGCTTGTCACATTTTCTTTAGAGTTAGGAACAAAACAAGAACAGTCTTTCAGCACTTTTAGCAAGTACATTTGCCCTAGGTTATATGATTAGCTACATTAAAAATACAAGAGAAAATACAAATAAATTATTTAGAACAAATAGAGTTCAGTGAGGGTACTTATACTCCCAAATCAATGACATTCTTATACTCCAGTAACAATCAATGAGGAAATACAATTTTTAAAAAATTCCATTCAAAAAATAGTAGAAAGTTTTGCACACCTAAGAATAATCTAATAAATGACATGTAATGCTTTAATGGAGAAAAATATACATCTTTATTCAAAGTTATAAAAGAAGACAAATACATGGAAGATTTAGAATTGTAAAACTGTTTCTCCCCAAGTTGATATGTAGATATAGTTAGTCAAAATCCCACAAGATTATAGTGAATTTGACAAGCTGATCTCAAAATTGTCATGGAAGTATAATAGGCTACTTATAGCCAAGAAATTTTGAATAAGATTAATGAGGGTATACTTAACCTATTAGATATCAGTATAAATTCTAATCTGTGTTCATTATAATAGTATGGTGTTGGTACAGGGAAGAACAAATAGACTATTAGAATAGATACAGAGCACAGAAACAAACCCACATATTTGTGAGAACTCAGTATATAAGATGTAGCATTGCAAATCAATGTTGAAATGGATGGGCTTGTCAATACATGGTTATAAATAAAGATTTTCCACTTTATCCCACACAAAAAGGTAAAATCCATGACACTATAAAGTGCTTTATAAGTTACAAGCCACAAACTAGGAAAGATGTTTTGTGTGATTTTTAATTAAGAAAGGAGTGGCATTCAGGGACTACAAATTAATAAGGAAAAAGAATTAACTCCAAATGGGCAAAGGATGAATAGATATTTATGCAAAGGTTAAATAATTCAAATGACCAATAAATATTAGAAAAGATGCTCAGCCTCAATAATCAGTGAAATGAAATTTAAAATAATAATCAGCTATCATTTTATACTTTAAATTTTTTACTTGTAGTAACATTTTTTTGTGAATGGAGAGGAATGTAATTTCGTCACTGCTATTGGGATGGAAGTTTCATCACTTTTTTTGGCCTAAATATATTATTACTCTATAATTTGACAATTCCACTTATCAATATGTGCTTTAAAGATAGACTTACATGTGTATATAAGGAGGTATATTCAAGAATGTTCACTGTATCATTGTCATAATGAAGAATTGGAAACAACCCATCTGTCCATCAGTAGGAAATGAATATATAAATGGATATATTTGTATGGTAAAATAATTTACAATAGTTAAAATGAAGTAAATTGCATATATTTACAGTTACATACCATAACACTGTAATATTGAGTAAAAAAAAGTTTCAAAAGAAGATTCAGTGTATGATGTGATTTGTGATTTGTAAAAAATGTTAAATGTGATAAACAGTACAATATATTTTTTATTCATACATACTTACATAGCAAAATATAAAAATATGGACAACAAATACACACCAGTTTCAAGGTTAGAAACAGGTTAGAAACATCTAGAGATGGAGAGAGAGGAATAGAATGCTTAATAGTCTTTGTAATTTTCTATAGTACTCTCTTTAATTTTCTGACACACTGAAATATTTCATAATTTAAAAAACTGAAAAACAAAAATTGGTTACTTTTCATTCTCATGCATATTCACTGTATCCAATAGTTGACTACTTTTTCCAATGTTATCAGCTGACCACAAAAAACTCTATTATGTAACCACTCCGTGACCCTTTCAACTAGAAATGAATAGAAAACAGCTATTTTGTTTATGCATCATCTGTTGAGTTTAGCAAGGCTGCAGACTCAAAAGCCTTCTTACTAACTTTCTCTTTAGAATAGCACAGTGGCAGGAAGGAACCCAAAATTATTGATTCATAAAATATTTCATTGTTTTTTAAAAAAAAACTCATTTTATATTGAATCAGTGAAAAGGAATTGATGTAAATGACGAGTTGATGGGTGCAGCACGCCAACATAGCACAAGTATACATATGTAACAAACCTGCACGTTATCCACATGTACCCTAGAACTTAAAGTATAATTTAAAATAAAATAAAATAAAATAAAATACACTTCTATTATTTAAAAAAAAAAAAGAAGGAATTGAATTTTGTGGAAAATTTTGAAACAAAGATTGATATAACTTATTTTCACAAAGTACTTTATGAAGCAGACAAAAATCAAAAGAAATTATCTAACCTAAATTTATTAAACATTGAATTTATAAATATTAGCTGGACTTTTTTTTGTTAATGTAATTTTTAAAATATCATTCATATATTTATGCCAATGGAATTGAGATTGCAGCAATTTTTATCTGATGAATTCCCTAAGTACCTCATGCTCATACCCTACAACGTGAACATCAGTTCAGAGCTTGATGCATAATTCATTTTCTAGATATTTGAAAACCTAAGGATCTAAAGGGAAGAATTTAGAAGATTAGGAAATTCTCAACTAATTTGCATTCCAAAAATACTTTTATTGTAGAAAAATTGATTAGAGGTCTCTGTAGTAAGAGTTCTACTTCATTCAAGTGTTTGATATTTCATTAATTTATTTACTTCGGAAAATTTTGAGGTGATCCTCAAAATTCAATTCTCTGTTGATCCTTTAGCACAGAAGTTTTAGACCGAGTTATAAGAATTTAATCAGAAATGAAGATTAACTGTTTCTGATATTGAAGTAATAAGGAAATTATCCTATTTGTCAAAAACCCAATTTGCGTGCAGTTGTCAGAAATTCCCTTTGGATATGGAATGATTTGGGATCAACACCTATGGGTAAATAAATAAATAAGCAAAGTGAATAATATCTGTATAAAATTTTCACTGTTTAAGCTGTTAGTAATTAATTTTAAAAATCACAAGTCTAATCGAACTAATCATACACAGTGTTAAAATTAGAATCATAAATGTTGATGTGAATTTTTTGTTGTCTGGAAGAATGGTTTTGCTTGCAGGAAAGACTATTTGGGGATTTATTTTTGGTTTTAGAAACTGGCATTCAGTTTTATAGTGCTATAATTTAAAAAATTGAGACCTTCTTTAGGCTTTTCTGTTCATTCAATTAACTCTATAAGTCTAGCAGATATTAACAATCACTTTGAAAAACCTTTGAAAAATGTCCATTTCCATTTATAAAACTCAACTAAATAAAATATCTTCAAACATTTGAAATGGTTAATAAATTTTATATATTCTGTTTCCTTTTAAATACTTTGGATGTCTCAATTAACAAAACCTTCCTAATTAATGCACAAATATAACCAATTAAATTTATAAATAGGCTGTACCATAAATTATCTTAAATATTCCAATACTATTTGGAAATTTAAGATTTAAAATCACAGGTACAAATTATTCAATTATATTCTGAATAGAAGTCAAAGACTGCCTAGTATCCACAGAGCCCCTCAGTCTTTTTCTTTCACTCTTATAAGTAATACCCCTCCTTCCTAGCGCTGGTGATTTGAATATACCCCGATCCTTACCAGACTTCTCTGCTACCATCCTGAGAAGTCCTATCTTATTCCTTAATCTAAAGATCCTATCCCACTCCTGTGACAAAGACAGTTATTTGAGTTAGCTTAGCATAACTACTATACTTCTCTTTCTGACTTTCCCAGAGTATAGCTGAATCTTTCTTCAGTTTTTCTTATAACCAAGACCTAATGAGACTAGAGCCTTTCCAATAATTTGTTGGTAAAATGAATAAATATGATAAATATAATAATTATTTTTAAAAGACACCAGGCTGTTCATAATAGTGATAAGTACACTTGGAAAATTTGCAACAGGATATGCGCTTGCTTTGGTTTTGGGAAGCTAGGATAGTAAAGATTAATATTTCATTCATTCATTTATTTGCTTATTTTACCAAGGCCAAGGGAGGAGAGGGAAAAAACAAGTAGAAAATATCAGTGAGCAATGGGAAAGGAAACAGTTAACAGATCCCTTAAAATCTCGGAAAAAAATTAGGATTGGCCTCACACCACCTGATATGTTCGATTCTCCTCATTTGTTGGATGGGCCAATATCTTAGAATGTTCTAGATGTAAATATATTTCAACTTCTTTGGTACCTTGATTGATAATGCTGTCTGGGTGCTAGATTGAGAATAATGGTGAAGTGTGTTCAATCTCAGCAGGAAAGAATGCCCTATTAGCAAGCAATGCCTGCCAATACTGATGAAGGGAAGGCACCCTTGCGATATTTGCTATCCTCTGCAGGGTTTGGAGTGTAATGTAGAAATGTTTCCACACAGGGCCAGCATTAAGATGTGTTGATAGGCAGACTGTATACACGTTGGGGATGCCTGGGAGTAGCAAACAAATCTAAGCCTGAAAATAGTCAATACCAGTCAGGGTGTTCTGATAGGAAGTAAAGGGGATGCAGCTGCAGGGCCTAATGTTACCAAGCCAGCCTCTAGTTTGTGGGATAGTGGTAAGAGAAGGTTAAGCAGGGTGCCAAGACAAGGGCTCAGGAAACAGGACAAAAGCCCAGCTATTGGACTGGGAGATAAGGTGAGGGCTTGGTTTTTGAACGAGGCAATGATCTAAGAACTATGATGAAAGTTCAGAGATGAGCAGCAAAATCTGACTTGATGCTGAACTGAGGAGTTACTAGCATAGAGCTATGTAATTTCCTCTATCATAGCCTGGCCCAAAATGAGGCAGGAGGTAAGAGATAATGTCAGATATGTAGACTGGGATTTTATAGGGACAGGAAACCTGACAGTTCTTTACATTCTTCTCTATTTGCTGCCTCATGCTCTCCAGCCTTTCCACTATTAGAGATTATACTCAAGACTATAGGAACCACCACCAAAGATTTAGAGCTGTGAAAAACCCAAATTGTTTAAAAGTGGTATGTTCTTAGTATGTTTATTTGGAATATTGTATCACATAGAGGTTAATTTAAAGTGGTGTAGTTAAACCATGAATACCATGGATTAAAAATCATATCCGTCGGCTCACTTGGGACCATAAATTCTAGCTATAACTTTATTTGTGTGGGTGGGAAACTGTTTCATGCTTCAAGCACATGATGCTCATAATCTGTTTGAAGAGTAACTGTCACTCACTAGATTGTTGTTTTGACAACATATATGTAGAATAGATAAGCAGATACATTTTTTAATAGAAGGAAGAACCAAGCTAGATAATCTTAAATTCATTCAGAAATTTATGTTAGAAAGTAAAGAAAATCTCATTAATCCATCTCCACTGGTTTGAATTTATGATTGCCAACCTAGAACAGCCAAGTGTTGTTGTTTAATCTACCTAAGAAAATTTTTGATAAGCCAGTATACTAATTCTACTTAAGAAAGCATATTATTTAAAATTTTATTTTGCAAAGTGTTGTACATAAATCAGTACTACTAATTACAAATAAGTTTTACTTATTAAAGGAGATTCCACAAACATATAATTCACACATACTTAAAGTTTATATTTGTTCTAAAATTTTGTTTGATTAAGATTTTACAGATCCAGACTGATCTTCCTTAATTGGTTGTAATTAGTACGGGGTGTGTGTGTGTATGTATTTAAGAATCGCAGAAAGCTTTGACTTTATGCATTTCCCCCTTCCTCCCTCTTTACCCTCCAGGTTTTTACCCAGTCTTGCTAGGTCAGCATTAGAAAAAAATCTGGCAGATGACACAATAGAAATAAATACCGATGACAATTTGGAGCCAGAACTGAAGGATTACAAATGTAAGTATTTGATTTGGCTCTTTTTTTTTTTAAGTGAAATAATAATTAGCAAACATTTGATGCTATTTATTTTAGTTCCAGTTAAAAATGTTTTTGGTTTTCATCTACTTTGATTTATGTATTAGTCTGAAGAAATCAACCTGATTTTTTTTAAGTTTGAAAAACACAAGTAAAATCTTAGGATATTTACTTCATTTCAGTACATACTAGATACAATTCCCCTGACCCGTAAGACTCACAGTTGATGCCAACTGATATTCTGAGAATTCCTGCTGTGAATCAACATGTGTAATTTTGACAAATGTACTTTTTCCAAACATATTTCACCAGTGAATCTAGAATGCTGTTTTCTTTGCACATTTACATTTTGAGGGTCAGCGATGTCCAATATGTTGGAGAAACTTTCCTAGGTTGATACAAACTAAAATAATAATCAGAATATGCATGTCATCTTATTCCTTCCATTTCCACCTGTATTGTCTTTTATGGTACTTTTTCTTCTGGATAGCCATAAATATAATTTTGAGTTCTGAGGAGATTTAGTTCTTCATTTAAAAGCTTTCTATTCTTCAATTAGAACATAATGAAAGATTTTCAATTTTTTAAAAATGTAAATACCTATTTTATTGAAGCAGCCAATGTGTGACCACTCTTTAAAAGGGACTGTTGTGGTTTTCTTTGTAGCAGATGCTTTTAATCATTGGGGCTGCACTGAGACAAGAATTTGGTATTGAGAAAGTAAGATGACTTTTTTAGAGTCAAATTATAAACTCAGCATACTGAGGGATCTGAATACAGATATGCAGAGTCAACTCAAAGAAAAGGAATAATATTGTATTCTCAATATTATTTGAGTGAGTCTATTAAATATCCAAAGAACGACTGTCATTCAGACTGCCGATTGTTTGGTCTTGGTTACTGGCTAGTGTTAGCAGTGCCCATCTAAGCCTCGTGTAGGGGATAAGGAGCCTAAGTGAAGAGACTTCTTACTTGTCTGGTTCCATTCATCTTTAAGGCCATCTCTCTTGTGAAGAATTCATTTAATTAACTCTCCATGTTCACACAACAACCTTCTGATGAGGAATTGGCTTTCCGCGCAGGTTCCCTCCAATTAATATGCTGGTTATGGCAACCAGTATATCACAGTCCATGTGAAAGTTACAATTGTCATATAATATTTTGCAATTCTGATTTTACATCAGAATATACATATAGAGAAACCAGAATATGTATCTTTAATATTCTCCTGAAAGTTAGATTTGCCCTCAGTTGTGATGACAAAATCAGTCAGCCTACTAGGCTGAGAACCTTGACAAATTTACCAAAATAATGCCATTCTGTGGGTTTCTTAGAAGATAGCTAGCCAACTTTCTCCCACAGAAGTGCTAACATCACCATTCTCTGACTGCATTTTCCTTTTTGAGGTTGATGTTTTAACAATAAACATTGGTTGAGTGAATAAACTTGTCCTTAAGCCATAAATCTACTGAGTGGATATATTCCATAAACTAAACCATAGATAGCATCAGATGCTGTTTGAATCTGAAATTATGTGTGCCATCTCAACATGCAACTAGAGAGTAGATTCACTGCCATATCCCTGCTCTTTCTTTCCCTTTACAGTTTTATACTGGGTCTATTTCAGAGACCTAATGGTAGTAAATAAATAGTAAACTCTCAGTGTTACAGCTCATGGTTTTCCTTCCCTGTAGAACTTGTAAATAAAAGGAAAATGGCAAGGATCTATTGAAGGGCGAAGTTACTGTTAAGATCTACTGTGCTGTGTCAAATGTGTAGCACTCCGCAGTGATTCAACAGGGTGACGATTATTTTTAGCTCAGACTTGTTCACAGTACTCCATAGAAGCAAACATTGCTTTTCTCCATTGTTTTTCAAAACGCTTAGCACAAAAGTCACATTCTAGTAGAGAAACAAACTGTAATTTTCTTATTTGAAGTAGAAAAAAAAAAAAGATGGGTGAATTGTTTAAGGCATTGTGTATTTGCTTGCTAAAGTATTTCCACAGGTTGGAATGTTATTTGGAGTAAAATATTAAATATATCCCATGTGGTAGAAAGAATGTCAGACTAGACTGAATTCTGTTTTAAGCTCTACTCATATTAGCTGGGTGATTTTGAGAAAATTACGTAGTGTATGTTTTTAGTATTCTCATTATTCTTTCCTCTTTGAATTACATGAAATCATATGAGAAAAAAAATGAGGTGAAGCTTTAGCTAGGGATCTGGCACATAGAAGGTCCTTAACAAATGATAGCTTCTATCATTGTAATAATTAGTATTACTAAAATACCTGCTACTATTAATGTTATTAATATTATTATTGAACTTGAAACATGTCAGTGAACATGTCATGTGTATCCGGTTACTGTAGGGAATACGTGGCAGATATGTTCCCTGACTTTAAGAGCTTTATTACTTAGTTTTCTGGCTTCCAGGAACTCATAATCTATTCTAGGTCAACCTATTTAAAGCAAATAAGGAATAATATATAATTATTACAAAATAATTGCATAAGACAGCGGTTCCCAATCTAGCTGGGTATGAAAATCACCTGGGTGATTATTTGAAAATATAGGCCTCCTGCACCAACCTTGCAAATAGTAATTTTAAAATATTCATTTTGTTATGTTTATTTGTAGTGTGTATATACATATATATATATCACAATTTAAGTGATTTATCCAATAAATTTATCCAAAGTGATTTATAAATAGCTGAGACTAGAGGCATGCGTCACCATGCCCTGCTATTTTTTGTTTACACACACACACACACACACACACATATACATGTATATATGTATAAAGAAAGAGACGGACCAGGTTGCACTGTTATCCAGGCTGGAATACAGTGGTGCAATCATGGCTCACTGTAGCCTTAACCTCCCGGGCTCAAGCAATCCTCCTGCCTCAGCCTCCTGAGTAGCTGGGACTACAAACATGTGCCATCAGGCCTGGCTAATTTTTAAAATTTTTTGTAGAGATAGGGTCTCTCTGTGTTGCCCAGGCTGGTCTTGAACCCCTAGACTCAAGTGATCCTTCTGCGTTGGCCTCCTAAAGTGCTGATGACAGGCATGTGCCACTGCACTTGGCTGAAAATAGTAATTTAAGAGTTCTGTGGTAGGTTAGTTCATCTGTATTTTTTACTAGAGCTGTAGGAGATTATCTTAAGGGGTTTCTGAATTGGTACACACTAAAAAATAATATTCAAGGTACTTTGGAGCTTTTGAATTTAGGTGTATTTAACTTATGTATGTGTTATAGTCTCTGACCAAACAAACTTATGAAGGTGACTTGACTGTATTCTGGTTTTGTTTTGTTTTTTTTTTAGTTTCTCACAATTATATATATACTGTTTTCTATCTACATTGTTTTAGAGAAAATTTGTTACCTTTTGGAGCATTTTGTATCTAGAGCTGTGGTGTTTTATTACTACTCTCAAGTTTATTTCTTTAGATGTTAAATTAAAATCCACAGATATTGCTGAAGCTGTATTGTGTTCTATGTTGGGTGGCTTGGCATCTCTGAGGACAGTGCTATGAATAATTATCTGTCCTGTGTGAAATGTTTAGGTGAAGTAACATCTGGAACTCTGAGGATTGGTGCTGTTAGTGCTCCGATCTATAATGCGCACGAGAAAATGAAAGTGCCTGATGTTCTTTTCTATGACAACATTCAGGTAAGAGTATTGCTTTGTGTTCTTGGATAAATCACTTAAATTATGGTAGTAAACTCCAATTCAAGTGAAATTGACATGTAATTATTTTTGTGATTTCCTAAATTTAATTTAGATGATGCAGAATGAAGTGTTGAACATTTTGTGTGTGTGTGTGTGTGTGTGTGTGTGTGTGTGTGTGTGAGATGGAGTCTCACTCTGTCACCTAGGCTGGAGTGCAGTAGCACAATCTCGGCTCCACCTCCCAGGTTCAAGCGATTCTTGTGCCTCAGCCTCCCGAGTAGCTGAGATTAGAGGCGTGCACCACCATGCCCTGCTAATTTTTGTATATTTAGTAGAGACAGGGTTTCACCATATTGGCCAGGCTGGCCTCAAACTCCTGATCTCGTGATCCGCCTGCCTCGGTCTCCCAAAGTGCTAGTATTACAGGCATGAGCCACCACACCTGGCTGAACATCTTTCATTAAGACATAAGACAGAAAACAGAAAATTTTTTCCAAAGATACTTAAAAATTGGAGGAATTGTTGCTATCATTAGGGTAATATAGTGTATATATATATATCTACACACACACATAATTATATATGTAATTTTATATACAATTTTTAAATTAAAATAAACATTTTAAAATTAAACACAAAACAGAGCTATCATCCTCTCTTTTACTTGCTTGTTAAAAGATTTCAGTAGTTCAGAGGGATATGTCTGATGCATCCTTTTTCTCATACTCTTCTTTTTCCTGCAAGTTCCTGGTATTTTTCTTTTATTTCCTTTTCTTTTTTAAAGGAGAATGGTAGAGGCTCTCCTTGTAAACTAGCCAATAGTTATGGACCTTCCACTAAGACGTAGAAGTTTGTATCTAGAAAACTTTATTGTAGATGTTTACTTTAATAAGAATTCTTTTTAGAGAAAATTACCTATAATATAAAAATTTTTTCTTTTCCAACTTTTCTGTCAAGTGGCTATGTATTTTATAGTAAAACACCTACTTAAAATTTTCTATAATACATTTTAAGTTATATTAACTTTATAGGTATCTAGACATATTATTCTTAATAAAAATCTTAGTTAAAAATTCTGAAATCTGTCAAAACTATAATAATTTTGTATGGCATAGAAAAGAGCATAACCTTGATTTGATTTTTATCCATTCTATAGCCAATTAACTGTTTTATTTTTTTTCTGGAGCATTAATGCTCTTGCACAATCAGTAGACAAATGAGCAGAAAATAAAGTTACTTATAAGATACAAAAGTAGAAAAAAATCTTGCCTGTCAAAGACAAAAACATGATTATGAGGAAAACATACTATTTCCAAGCACTTATAGTATTACACTCTATTCATGTAGTGGAAAGGAACAAAGAGACAAAGAACCAGGAAACTGTTATAAATGACAATTTGAAAAACTCCTTGGTGGCAAAGATTGAAAAGACTTCCAGGATGTAAGAATGTAG
This sequence comes from Mandrillus leucophaeus, assembly GCF_000951045.1. Classification (NCBI taxonomy): domain Eukaryota; kingdom Metazoa; phylum Chordata; class Mammalia; order Primates; family Cercopithecidae; genus Mandrillus; species Mandrillus leucophaeus. The sequence continues at coordinate 5,065,438 of NW_012101443.1, forward strand.
GAAATTCAGTAGCAGCAAAGACCATTGTGCCCTTGAACACAATGTCTGTTGCCATGGTGTTTGTGACATGGACATTTAGGACGCAGGGCTGCCATGAACTTTACACAGTGGCCCTGAAGGGCTTTTCGTAAGCTATCTCCAAACATACCTTCTCTTCTTAAAGCATTATGAATTAGCCATTAATGAAAACTTTTTAGCTGCACCAATTCTATGGACAGTAGCTTGATTAAATTTGCTTCCATTGTGTATATTATTACTTCCTTTTATGCTGTACTTCATCTTTGAAGCAGTAGGTAGTGCCTCTTGTAGACTGAGGTGCTTCTGTATCATCTTGTTGTTCTATGCCCTGTTGTCTCCTTACCACATTGTGTTGAAATGGACTTTTGAAATGTGTTTTTCCATATCACTAAGGCACAGCCCTGTTTTCTTTATTTAATATTTCCAGCAAATAGTAAAGTGCCTGGCACGTAGTAACTGCCAAGTAAATATGTGTTGAGTGGATTAATAAAATAATGAGTAAGATTTTGAATGTTCTTGATAAAGGATATTACTTCATTAAGTCTTCCATTAAGGAATATTACACTTGCAGCAGTAAGGAAGTTGGAGGAAAGAGAAATTAATAGCCTCTTAATAGGCCTAAGGAGTTTTAGATGGGTAAGAATTTTAAAATACCCATTATGAGTCTGGCCTTGTATTGGGATACAGAGATCAAAATGCACACACAAGTGTATGTAGCTCTAGGGCTCAAGTTGTTCTTAATCTGCAAGAAGGTACACACAGTTACTACGCAGTGTGGTGGAAGTATGTGCAGTTTACTTATGGTAGCATTGATGGGGTTGATTGACCCAGATTGGAATGATCATAGAAAATTGGTCAACCAGACCCAATTAGGAGAGCCTCTCAGGCAACGAGACCAGCATTAGCAGAGACTTAGTTATATGAGAGAGTAGCTCATTTAGGGAGCTATATATAAATTGTTGTCACTGGTATGAAGCTGAGGTTGCAGGTGGAAGAGTGTCAGGAGAAGAGGCTGGTGAATGAGGAAAGAGTGAGATCTTTTCAGTCCTGGTAGTTAAGGAATTTGGATTCTATTTAGAAGAATGAGGAAGTTATTGAAAGATTTTAAGCACATTTGTACTTTGGCTAACTTTGCTTTTACTCTTTATTGTTGTCTAGGAGTTAGAACCAAGGCAAAGAGAAACTAGTTAGGTGGTGATTGCAGTAGTCCAGATGAAATTTATGAAGGATCTGAACTAAAGAGGAGACAGTGGGGACAGAGCGGAGAGGACACATTGCAGGGCTGTTTAGGAGATCAAGTCAGTGGAAATTTGTGTTAGATGAAAGGCAGAGATTATTTCTCAGGGAGCACAATGTCTGGTGAAAAAGTAAACAGAAGAGTAAGCAGAACATTATTCTAAATCATGCCCATGGTTGGAAACACAGTATAGAAGGAGAGTGGTAGGAGGTGAGGAGACTAGACCACGAATGTAAGGAATGACTTTTGTTCCTGAAGTATTAGGAGTCATTTAAGGAATTTTGAGAAATGAGTTGACAAATTTTGAACAAAGAAGTGTCAGGACTGTAAGAACACATTGACTTAAGGAGAGACTGAAGTTAGAGAAGCTAATTAGCTGATACGAATCTAGGCCAGAGATGATAAAAACCTTAAAACTGTGGGGATGGAAAAGAAAGGGTAGATGCAGTTGATTTTTGGTGGCTTAACAACTCAGGTGCTGTTTAGTTGGATCTTGATAACAGAAGAATGAAGAGGGCAGGGTGCTGATGATAGAAGTTTGGTCAGCTGGTAGAAAATGATGCCATTAACTGGAGAAAAAGATGCAGGATAAAGAATGAAGTTCAGGAGAAAGGAATAAGTTGAGTTTTAGATGTGTTGAATTTAGGTGCCAGGGCAATCACGAAGTGGTTTGATCATTCAGAAATCGAGGGCTGTAGTTAAGGAGGAAAGTTTTGCTGTTGAAGATTGGTGTGGAGTTGGTAACTGAAGCCATGAGCTAGATGAGAGGATTTAAGGAGAGCAGGGTCAGAGGTGGGTCTTTGAATGCTGACATGTGGGTATCCAACTCTGCACACAGCCCTCCCTCAACCCTCAGGTGGGTGCCTGGGTACGAGTAGTCACCACCTGCCCCATACCATGAATACAAAGGGAAGCATGTAAGAACGTAGAAAGACGGAATTGCTACAGGAAGATCCAGCTCAGAAAACTATGGGAGAAATTGTTAGGGAGGTAGGAAGGAATCAGGGGAAATGGATAACTGGGAGAGGAGACTTTTAAGAAATTGTCTGCAGTACTAAGTGGGTCAAGAGGCTAAGAGGAGAATTGTGTTGGCGGTGACTTTAGCCTTAGCTAAGGTTTGTTGATTTGAATAATCGAGTTAGATATAATGAGGGCATGAAGTGGGAGGACATGAGAATTGTAAAGAAGAACACAAATATAGTTTGGATTATTTTTTGATATTTACATTGCTTTTTTCTTCGGCTATTCAGGTACTTACTCCAACTTTTCAACGTACATTAGCCCATTTATTACTGGAAGAACTTAGTGTTTTCTGGAATTGGCACTGACTTTTCATCTTAGTGAAAAGGAAGAGGTCTCCATACTATATTCCCACCAGAACTCAGCTTAAAATGATGTACATCTTGGTTTGCTTAACATAGTTTCTGCTTATACTTGTTGTCTCAGCATAATTATTAATAGTGTCTCTTTTTATTCTTAAAAGCATACACCTTATATCCATTTAAAAGTGTTCAAGAATAGTTATATCCTCACCTCACTTCAAGCCTTATTAAAACTCTAGCTCCATGGCGTATCTGAAAGCATTTTTGAAATTAAAAATGACCAAGATAAACATGAGGGAATACTCATTTGTTCCTGAAGGCGATAAAGCACTTTCTCAGTTTTTCTTCTAAGAAAGAAACTCTGAAAGAGAATACTATTAAATTTGACAAGTAAAAAGAAAAATTTCTGTGTGTATGTGTATATGTATGTATTATATATTATCTATATTTTATATCTATATATTATATATAATTTATATGTATATTATACAATATATATAAAGCACCATAAACAAAATTGAAAAGACAAAGCAAGTGACGTACTAGAAAAATATCTGCAGCATGTATTAAATGCAAAAGGTTAATTTGACTGTTTACAAATAGGAAACTTCAATACTTTAGTACTTACAAAGCTGCTATTGATTTGATACAGAAAACCAAAGAAAGTAATAGGAATATTAATTGTACTGGAGTGTAGATCTCTTCCCAGCCCCAAAGAACCCGCATGACCTACTTACAGTTGTCTTATTTTTCAAGATACAAAAGAGCAATGTAATTTCCTCTGTGGCTATTGTGAACAACCTTAATCTTGTTCTTTTATTATATTGTGTCATAATTCAAATTAGAAAGTGTGGAAGGTAAATAGTATATTTTTAATTCTGAAGCTATCCATAGCTTTAAAGGTAATGATTAAGAACAAGTCAATGTAAAATGTTCCCTAGAAGTGTACAGTTATTTTAGGAAGCCTTTGTATATTTACATTAGCAAGTGTCAATTTAAATATTATATTAAATTATAAGCCAACTCTACATAGTATAATAGATAAAAAGTATTTGAGTTGAATTATTAAAAACTCTGAAATATTAGTCAGTTGCTTAGTCTTGGTCAGGTGAACTATTTCAAGTTTTCAATATCAGTGACCTAAATGGTTATATAATTTACTTCTAACCATAGATTTAATTTTGGGTCGCATCAAATTGCTTGATTATTATTTATTATAATAGATATTTATATTCTATAAAGATATCTTTATAGTTAACTTTCTTGTTTCACCTTGATTTTACAAAACACAGTTAACCCCTAGTTCCTTTTTCTCTAGCACATGATAGTGATGGAAGACATGCTGAAAGACTTTCTCCTTGGAGAACACTTATTATTGGTTGGCAACCAGGTGAGTTATGGCTACAATCTAGGTACCAATGAAAAAATGATAGTAACAATTTAAAAGCAGTAAGTTTCTTCTTGTTGGAATCAGTTTTTTTTTCCCCCTATTAAATGACTGGTTTAATTAAAGGATGAGACTCTGCTATCTTCCAGACTTCAAAATTACCTCAGGGTTTAAATCATCCTCCATTCTATCTCTCATCAAGTTCTGTCCATTCTGTCTTATAAGTATGTACTCTTCTTGTCCACATCTGTCACTCTAGCCCCAGTGATCTTTACCTGCCACTTGGATTACAGCAATAGTTTCCTATGATAGCTCCATCCCCACCTTATGCCCATTCTTATCTGCTGTCCATTCTGTAGTATCTGTAGTCAGATTGATACTTGTAAAACTAAAATCTGATTGAGTCTCTGTCTTTTTGCTGAAATTGGCTCCCCATTGCTGTTAGGTATAGTCTGAGTCTTCAGTATGGTGTACAGTCCTACAGGATTCACCCTCTGCCCACCCCTCTAGTCCTAAGCCATGTCCCCTTCTTTCTCTGTGTTAGTTTGAGGCACTCTGCAGTTTCTCATCTATTCAGTTACTTATCTCTGCTCTGGTCCTTGGTACATGCTCTTCCTTCTGCACGGAGAACTTCCTGTCCCCTACCCATATACCCTCCCTTTAACTTGTGGAAGAGAGACCTTCCCTTGTCCCTGGCTGAATAGGTTTTTCCTGCTTCTACTCCCTTTTATCTCCTTTTTATCATACTAGTCATACCATATGACTGTCTTTGCAACTTGTCTATGTGTCCCTTGAGAGCACGGACCGTGTTTTTCTTATTTATCTCTGTCCTCAGCTCCTAGCATGTACCTTTTACATAGTAGGCGCTCAATGTATGTTTATGGAGAAACGTATGAAAATTTTAGGTTTACGGGGTCCTGATAATTTTCCTCTATTGAATTTTCAGGCTCACAGTGAACAGTACTTTGGGTTTTTTAAATTGGTCTTAAATTAAGGGTAACCAGGTTTCTGAAGTTTGGTTTCTATTTTTTCTTCTTTTTTTGTACTTACAAAAATAATACATTTTCTTTATATATTTAGCCTCTCAAACTTATCATTTTAAAGTACTGATTAAAAAATAAAAATAAAAATGGGCCATTTGGGTGGTTTATTGATTTGAGAGCATAGGCTTGGAAGTTAGATGACTAGAGGCTCAACAGCAACTCTTCCACATGTGGTTGTGTGACTTTGGGCAAATTGCTTATCTTACTGAGGCTCAGTTTCCTGATGTCTACTCTGGGAATAAAAATAAGTATGGTCTCTGGGCTAATGTAAGGATGTCATGAGATAATGCGTGGGAAGTACTTCACACAGTGCTTAGTTCTGTCAGCTCAATACCTGTGTATCACTGTATAGTTTAAAAGTAATATTCTGTTGTTTCATTTTTTAAAACAAGAATTAAAAGCAGAACAATAAATTATTTATGACCCTTTAATTCCTACTATTTGAAAAGTCCTACCTATTTTTCTTCACTGAACAGTAAAAGATGAGCCTATATACCAGAGTGGGAAGATGAAGATCAGTTAACAGTCAGAATTTGGCTCTTGATATTGAAACCCGGGAAGTCACATTCTCATCGCACTTTGAAAAACAATGGCTCTGTGGACATTCAGGTTGTATATAGCCCAAAATACTTTGTAAATTTCTTGTAAGAGTTTCACAAACTCTTTATAAGTTAAACGTTGGTGCACTCAGTGTGTCCTTTTCAGAACTTCTGCCATTGCCTGAATGGCCTGCCAAGACTATACAGAACTGGGGCTTGAGGAATAATTTTTCTAAGGTGCAGGTTTTCAAAAGGAAGATCCCTAGAGGTCAAGGTATGGTGTCCAAGTGGTTTTGAAATCTCTCTTATGGTATTGCTATCCTAAGGGTTTGGTGGGTTGGATGCAGTTGGTCTCTTGGCAAAGGTAGCACTTGCAATTGAGCAGGTGATAGATTATAGTTTCAGGAGGGTCTTCTAGGTTAAAAGGTTGAAGTTAATGCCTCGCCAGTAACTAGAGAGAGAGGAAGCATGTTCTAACCTCTGGAGGATTAGGGAGAGCTATTCAGAGTAAAGGGTGAAGTAGAACAGAGGTTTCCTTCTGCTTTATGATGAATGAAGCAGAGACTGTGAAAGTGTTTTGGAATTGTCCTAGGGTGCTGTACAAACCTTGGCATAAAATCTAATATTCTATCTCTCGTTTGTTTCCAGTCCTAACGAAAGGAACAAGGCATTAGAGCAAAGAACTAAGCAGTGGGGTGGAGGGAAGGGCAGCTACAGCTCCATAGGTAGATGGTTGGACTCCAGTATCTGGTAAGGATGGACAAGTACACCGATTTTCAAGCCTGTCTAGGACTGGTTCAGGATTCAGCTAGATAGAACCTTCAAGTTGAAGATCCCCAGGAAGAACAAGGCAGGAGCCATGGGTTGGCACGAACTTTTACTTATCAGTTCTTTTGCAAAAGCCATCTGTGGTCAGCAGATCATACTGTCTTGCCATCTTGTACCCCTATCCTGCCACTCTCCACTTTGGAGAAAGAAGAAATTACAAAGGGAGATTGTATTCAGTATAATTTTCTATGTTTAGCTGGCCCTTTTCATATCAAAAGAGTTTTCTGTTCTTTCATTATAAACCTCTAAGACCATCAGTATTATAATACCAATGTTGAAGGAACATTTTTTTTTGTAAGTAAATTATGCTACACCTGTGTTCATTATGTTATATAGTGGAAAAGTCTAGCTCTCTTAGACTGTCATTTGATGTCCTCCATGATCTAATCCTACTCTGCTTTCAGCCTGGCATCTGGTTTCTCCCTGTAAATGCTTGTCCTGAGACAAATTAAACACTCTGTTTCCCAAACATACTTTATTTTCAGTGTTATATTTCAACCTCTAATCTTTGCCTATTCACATTCTCTTAACCTCAGAGTGGCAATGTGGCATCATGGAAAAGGAATAAGCTGGGTACCCAAAGACCTACCTTCTTTTTCAGATTTTTTAACTCTCTGTGATAGTTGAGTAAATTGTTATTGAGTAAATTGATGTGTGTGATATCAACTGATAATGTGATACTGAGTAAACAGTTATTCCTTCTAATTAGGGGCTTTTCTTTTTTTTTATCTATACAATTATAGACTTGGCACAGATATTTTCTAGGGTCTCTCTGGCTGTAATATTCTACAATATGCTTCTTTAATAAAGTCCTCGTGAACACTATGGCTTGAAGGCTTGACTCCACTCTCTGAACTGTGATAGGTCACTTACAGATTTCTTTTGGGATTTAGATTTATGCACTTACCCACCATCTCTGTGAAAGAGAGAGAAAGAGTCTTCATTATTTTTGTGTCTCCCAGATGCTTTGCATACTGTAGACATTCAACAAATACTTGCTAAGTTAATTAGTAGATGTTAGAGGACTATCTGAAATAAATTCCTGGCTGGGCACAGTGGCTCATGCCTGTAATCCTAGCACTTTGGGAGGCTGAGGTGGGTGGATCAATTGAAGCCTGGAGTTTGAGACCAGCCTGGCCAACATGGCAAAGCCCTGTCTCTGCTTAAAAGAATACAAAAATTAGCCAGGTGGAGTGGCATGTGCTTGTAGTCCCATCTACTTGGGAGGCTGAGACAGGAGAATCACTCGAACCTGGGAGGCGGAGGCTGCAGTGAGCTGAGATCACACCACCACACTCCAGCCTAGGAGACAGAGCAAGACTCTGTCTCAAAAAAAAAAAAAAAAAATTAATTAATTAATTAAATAAATTCCTAATGAGTAGCCAAAATGACTTAGAAGTAATATAAATTTAAAATTTAGGCTCAGTTGGATTGTTTTCAGGGGGTTATAAGACAAATTGAAATTTCTTCTCTGAGCTTGCAGCTGTTTTAAGTGAAGGAGACAAATGAATCAGATAAAATCTAGGGACTACCTACTCAAGAGAGTAAATAGTTAAGTAGTCCATTCAATTGGATATAGTTCTATAATGACAGCATCAGAGACTGGCAGCATTATCACTAAGACAGAATAATGAAATGCTAATTATTTTTAAATTTCTAATAATAAAGTGCTGATTAGTATTTAGCTAATTAAATCATACATAACTTTGCCTGTGCTTGCATTTACCAGGTCAAGGGGGTGGAAATTGGACCAAGGTGGCTGGTTAAAATCTAAATAGAACTTTTTGAATCCTTTAGCCAACTTCAATTCCTTTCTAATGTGTTTTCATAAGGTAACATCTGTGCTAAGATCTGAGCAATATTCTATGGTTAGACTCTTAGCTGCTTCTGTTTGGTGGGTACAAGGGAGTACAGAGCCGCCTGTAGCATTCCTTGGCTAATGCAGTACCCCACAGAGCTGTGCTTTGCTGGGAACTGGCATAGAGTTCATGTGTTCTCTTTCTCTGTGCTGCTCTGAGTGCTGATCATCTAGGAGAGTTATTTATTTGGGAATGTGTATTTTTGCAGTGATAGTAACTCAGGTCCTTCTTCAGTAGCTTTAAAAATGCCTTGCTTCATTGGTCAATGGTATTTCATGCTTTTCTTCATATTCGACGCACCTGCTCACCTTCACCCTTATTTCTGTCTTCTGAAACAAGACAATCAAAGAACACAAAGACAGGCAAGTGAAGGTGCAGGTAATAGGTGGAGGACAATTGACTCTGAGCTCTCCTGGGGTAGTGTCAATGGTGTTTTCAGTCAAATGCAAAGTGACAGCCCCCTGTGAAAATGCCTATTTTTAATCACATATTTATTTTTAAAGTAAATTAATCATGTGTAGCAATTGATCAGGCTCCTTTCTTTCTCCTTCTAATGCATTGTCTATAGATATATGCAGTCTACACAGCCTTCTGTTTGCAAACTAGAAACTGGCTGAACTCTATGAAAGAAATGTTTCAACACTTGAAATTATATCTAGAGATGTTTTACAAGACTGCTCTGTTACCAGTGGCAATGAGGAAATTAAAGAGAATGGGTGCTGATTTTGAGGTATCTGAAGGTTTATCATCTTTATTAAACCCAATCTCACCTTTTTCTTGCAGATATTATCTTTTCTAAGTATCTATGATACCAGAAAGATTTTACATCTGTTGAGAAGCTAAAAACAGCTCCACAAGCACCACTTGTCATAGTAAAATAAAGTAGCCTGCCCATTATTTATAACAAAATTGATTTTTAAAAATCCTTTCTATTTTCTGTGTGAGATTTTATGCCACAGCACATAGTCTTTCCAGTAAGTACAACAGAATTGCTGCCTTTCTGCCAAGTGGGATAGGGTACCGTGAAAATATACATGTTTGAGGGTCACTTAGGGTATAATGCTGTATATTACAGAACCACTTTAGCATGCTGTAACATGCATTACTTTCTACCTACTGTAATTATAACATTGTATGTACCTTTCATACTATTAGGAGCTTCATGCTAGTCTTTTTGTGGGGGGGAGGTGGGGTCATAGTATGACTTTCTAATTAACAAAAAGAGAGATGGCTATTTATTTTCTAGCCAATGATGTTTTTTCTATGCCAGCTGTAGCCCAAGAATAAGTTTCCTGCCTTCCCCACCTTCGCATACCTGGTTTTCTTTTGATGTATAGTGTCATATTCAATTTGATATACAAAATATTTATTGTGAAAATTTGGGGCTATAGAATCAGCCATAAGTGCCATATTTCTTTTTGTTTAAAAAAGTCCCTGCCGGGTGCAGTGGCTCACGCCTGTAATCCCAGCATTTTGGGAGGCCAAGGTGGGTGGATTGCTTGAGTCCAGGAGTTTGAGACCAGCGCAGGCAATATGGCAAAACCCCATCTCTACAAAAATTATAAAAGCTAGCCAGGTATGGTGGCATGCACCTGTAGTCCCAGCTGCTCAGGATACTTAGGCAGAAGGATTGCTTGAGTCTGGGAGACAGAGGTTGCAATGAACTGAGATCGTGCCATTTCACTCCAGCCTGGGTGACAGAGCAAGACCCTGTCTCAAAAATAAAAATCACAATAATAAAAAGTTCCTAAGACTAAGTCTCTGTTTTTGTGTAAGAATACATGTGTTTTGAGAGGCAGTTGCTCTTTATCAGATATTTGAAGGCAAAACATATTTTAGAAATGTTGTGTTCTGAAATGTTCCAGTACCCTTACATAAGAATTATTTTTTAGGCCGGTCGCGGTGGCTCAGGCCTGTAATCCCAGCCCTTTGGTAGGCAAAGGCGGGTGATCACCTGAGGTCGGGAGTTTGAGACCAGCCTGGCCAACATGGTGAAACCCTGTCTCTACTAAAAATACAAAAATTAGCCAGATGTGGTGGTACACGCCTGTAATCCCAGCTACTTGGGAAGCTGAGGTGGGAGAAGTGTTTGAACCTGGGAGGGGGAGGTTGCAGTGAGCTGAGATCGCAGCACTGTACTCTAGCCTGGGCAATAGAGTGAGACTCCATCTCAAAAAAAAAAAAAAAAAAAAGGAATTATTTTTAAATATTCAGTGTTTTGTTTTTAGAAATAAAAATTTGATCTACATATCATAACATCACTTGGTTTCTGATATTAGACAAAATTTCGAAGTAAGTCATCAAAGGTTAATTTATATTTAATGAGACATAATTAATAATTCACAATCATTTCTACATGAATATTGTCTAATAAAATCACTTCCCAGGGTGTGTCAACTTATTTTTTTGTCATTTTAAATCAGCTTTTTATATCACTTTACTAAATAACAGTCTGGTAAAATTTTTATATTTAAGCTTTTCTTGTATTTCCATCCATATTTTTTGCCCTTACTAAAACTCCAATACATTATATATTTCTTATAAAATAAGAAGCCAATTTTGGCTGATTTTCATATAGGATGCCTTCTCTATCCCTTATTTTCATTTTCTTCATGTTTTTACATTACTGAGTCTGTAGGTACTCATTTCAATTCTATGACACCTTCTGATCTATCAGCAGTGAGGGATATCCTAGAAAGAATCTCTTAATGTTATTTCTGCTAAAAGGTGAAAGTGGCTCTATCTTGTCTATCAGATAAAATCCCCTTCGTAGAGAGACACTCAAAACCATCCACAATCTGGCTCCGAACTCCTTCTATCGTTCTAGTTCTTTCAAACTACAGTTTCTTACTCTTCCTGAGTGCAATATCCCTTTCCCCTCCCCAGCCATTTTTCATGTTGTTTGCCTCATATGGTGCCTCTTACTCTCATCTTGGCCTGTGAAAATTCTGCCCACTTTCAAGAGCTCAGATGTTTTTCTACTATGAGGCTTTCTTTGTCTCTCCCAAATAGAAGTAATCTTATTTTCTTCTGAGCTTTATAGCATTTTCTCACTATGTTGATTCAATTGTCTTTTAAAATTGTTGCGATCCTTGTTTGATTTCATCCATAATTGGTTAAAAGTTTCTTGTGAACTAAGATTAAGCATAGTAGTATTTGTATGTCTTGCAGTTTTCAATGGCTTTTATACCATTTTATTTAGTTCTACATCAACCTTTGAGGTAAAAATTTTTATTTTTCACCTTTCACAAATAAGTAGACTAGTTCAAAAAGGTAAAAATATTTGCTCAAAATCACATAGCTAGTTAGTGTCAAAGTTAGGTATTAGATTTACAAAGCTCATGCTTTTTTCCATGATACCACACTAATTCCTGTACTAGGCAGAACAACAACAACAACAATAATGTAATAACTAACTTTTGTTAAGTGCTTATAATAGGCCAGAGACTATACTTTACATACAAAGTAGAGGACATTTAAAATTTTTCTGTGATGGGAAATTTTTTATATATTCCACAAAAAGTAGAATATATAATGAACCCCCTTGTATTCATCACTCAACCTCAATGATTAATAAGCATTTTGTCCATCTTGCTTTACCAATTCTCCCAACACTTTTTTGTGTATCATCTTTTAATATATTGTTCTTTTGCATATCATTTTTCTTATACCTGTTTCACCATTTATCTCTAATATGACCACAATTTTATTATTACACCTAACAAATTAACAATAATCCTTTCATATAATCTGATGCTCTGTTTTCAATTTTCCCTAATTATCTCGAAAGTGTTATTTTGACTGAGTACAATGGCTCTCACCTGTAACCCCAGCACTTCTGGAGGCTGAGGTAGGCGGATGCCGTGATCCCAGAAGTTCCAGACCAGCCTGGGCAATATAGTAAAATCCTGTCTATACAGAAAATACCAAAATTAATTATCTGGGCATGGTGGCATGCACCTGTAGTCCCAGCTACTCAGGAGGCTGAGGTGGGAGGATCACCTGAACCCAGGAGGTGCAGGTTGCAATGAGCCAAGATTAGGCCACTACACTCCAGCTTGGGCAGTAGAGCAAGCTTCTGCCTAAAAAAAAAAAAAAAAAAAAAAAAAAAAAAAAAAAAAAAAAAAAAAAAAAAAAGCTTTGTTTTATAGTTGATTTATTCTAATCAGCATCAAAACAAAGCCTGGTCATTGAATTTAGTTGATGTGCCTCCTAAGTCTCTTTGAAAGAGGAAAGATGTACTCTCCTGTCATCTTTATCCTAAGAAGTATAGACCCATTTTTATGAATATAAACATTTTATTCAGAATTATACCACTATTGATGAATTTCCACTGAGGAAATATTATAAAAGTAACTTTCACTGGGCCAATTTAATTTTTTGATTAATTTATACAATGAAATTATACCATATCAATTTTTTTCCAGGATAGAAATGATTCATTCTTTTCTAAGTTTTCATAGCATTTGATTTTTTAACTTTTATACACTCCGAAAATCAATAAACATATATTTAATGCCAACTAAGCAAGACTCTATGAACATTTTAAGTGTATAATTCTTTATATCTCATTCTGTCCATTAATTACAAACTTAATGTGATTAGAAATTCTATTTTTCTCCTGATAGAGGTTTAGTAAATGTTGAATTATTTAACGTTGAGATACTGTGAATATTTTATTGCTAAAATTAAAGAATGTGTAAATTTTGCTAATTAATAATTTGAACTAAGCCCTGGCAGATTGCTACTGTGCACCATCAGAAATATACCATGTTGCTATGACAGCATAATTGTTTAATATCTGTAGAGGCACTGAACAGTTTGTCCAGAAATTTTCTTGCCTGTGTCCCCCAGCTGGTAGTGGCAGCAGGGATTTGATAACTTAGTGTCTAATAACTCCAGCAGCCTGGGGACCCCAAGGCTATGAAATACTTGTTTCATCAAATACAGTGGCACTCATTTTTATTTTAAATTATTTTTTGTTCCTTCTCAAACCCCTTAGTTAATGAACTTGCCTGAATTACAACGTGGAAATTCATTGGCATTCCACCACATTCTTTCTGCCAATTTAGTTGGTCTATCCATTGCTTCTTAGTGAATATTTTTTCCTGTATTTATTTTGAATCTGTATTTTGTTCCTGCAGACACACTGATTTTTGCACCCTGCAATATTTGTCATGACTGCTTTGGTTATACCTAATGGCTGACCACATTACCCAAAAGTGAATCTTTGCCATTTATAGCAACACAGTATTTCAAAGGGAAAATGCAGGGATGTAGATTTTATTATTTTCATGTGAAAAGGAGGTTATGACATTGATAGGGAGGTTTATAGGACTGTGTTTTAGAGTCATGCAAACTAGTAATGTAATTGAAATGTATGTTTTCTAATCTGACTTCTGACTACTATTTGTTGACTGGTACAAGGAACCCATTTGTGTGACTGTTTAG
>NW_012101443.1:5080586-5083085 GCF_000951045.1 Mandrillus leucophaeus
CAATTTTCCCTAATTATCTCGAAAGTGTTATTTTGACTGAGTACAATGGCTCTCACCTGTAACCCCAGCACTTCTGGAGGCTGAGGTAGGCGGATGCCGTGATCCCAGAAGTTCCAGACCAGCCTGGGCAATATAGTAAAATCCTGTCTATACAGAAAATACCAAAATTAATTATCTGGGCATGGTGGCATGCACCTGTAGTCCCAGCTACTCAGGAGGCTGAGGTGGGAGGATCACCTGAACCCAGGAGGTGCAGGTTGCAATGAGCCAAGATTAGGCCACTACACTCCAGCTTGGGCAGTAGAGCAAGCTTCTGCCTAAAAAAAAAAAAAAAAAAAAAAAAAAAAAAAAAAAAAAAAAAAAAAAAAAAAAGCTTTGTTTTATAGTTGATTTATTCTAATCAGCATCAAAACAAAGCCTGGTCATTGAATTTAGTTGATGTGCCTCCTAAGTCTCTTTGAAAGAGGAAAGATGTACTCTCCTGTCATCTTTATCCTAAGAAGTATAGACCCATTTTTATGAATATAAACATTTTATTCAGAATTATACCACTATTGATGAATTTCCACTGAGGAAATATTATAAAAGTAACTTTCACTGGGCCAATTTAATTTTTTGATTAATTTATACAATGAAATTATACCATATCAATTTTTTTCCAGGATAGAAATGATTCATTCTTTTCTAAGTTTTCATAGCATTTGATTTTTTAACTTTTATACACTCCGAAAATCAATAAACATATATTTAATGCCAACTAAGCAAGACTCTATGAACATTTTAAGTGTATAATTCTTTATATCTCATTCTGTCCATTAATTACAAACTTAATGTGATTAGAAATTCTATTTTTCTCCTGATAGAGGTTTAGTAAATGTTGAATTATTTAACGTTGAGATACTGTGAATATTTTATTGCTAAAATTAAAGAATGTGTAAATTTTGCTAATTAATAATTTGAACTAAGCCCTGGCAGATTGCTACTGTGCACCATCAGAAATATACCATGTTGCTATGACAGCATAATTGTTTAATATCTGTAGAGGCACTGAACAGTTTGTCCAGAAATTTTCTTGCCTGTGTCCCCCAGCTGGTAGTGGCAGCAGGGATTTGATAACTTAGTGTCTAATAACTCCAGCAGCCTGGGGACCCCAAGGCTATGAAATACTTGTTTCATCAAATACAGTGGCACTCATTTTTATTTTAAATTATTTTTTGTTCCTTCTCAAACCCCTTAGTTAATGAACTTGCCTGAATTACAACGTGGAAATTCATTGGCATTCCACCACATTCTTTCTGCCAATTTAGTTGGTCTATCCATTGCTTCTTAGTGAATATTTTTTCCTGTATTTATTTTGAATCTGTATTTTGTTCCTGCAGACACACTGATTTTTGCACCCTGCAATATTTGTCATGACTGCTTTGGTTATACCTAATGGCTGACCACATTACCCAAAAGTGAATCTTTGCCATTTATAGCAACACAGTATTTCAAAGGGAAAATGCAGGGATGTAGATTTTATTATTTTCATGTGAAAAGGAGGTTATGACATTGATAGGGAGGTTTATAGGACTGTGTTTTAGAGTCATGCAAACTAGTAATGTAATTGAAATGTATGTTTTCTAATCTGACTTCTGACTACTATTTGTTGACTGGTACAAGGAACCCATTTGTGTGACTGTTTAGGATTATTTACTATTCAGTTTTAATAATTTTTTTTTATTATACTTTAAGTTCTAGGGTACATGTGCACAACCTGCAAGTTTGTTACATATGTATACATGTGTCATGTTGGTATGCTGCACCCATTTACTCGTCATTTACATTAAGTATATCTCCTAATGCTATCCCTCCCACTCCCCCCACACCACGACAGGCCCTGGTGTGTGACATTCCCCACCCTCTGTCCAAGTGTTCTTATTGTTCAGTTCCCACCTATGAGTGAGAACATGTGGTGTTTGGTTTTCTGTCTTTGCCATAGTTTGCTCAGAGTGATGGTTTCTGGCTTCATCCATGTCCCTACAAAGGACATGAACTCATCCTTTTTTATGACTGCATAGTATTACATGGTGTATATGTGCCACATTTTCTTAATCCGGTGTATCATTGATGGACATTGGGTTGGTTCCAAGTCTTTGCTATGGTGAATAGTGTTGCAATAAACATACGTGTGCATGTGTCTTTATAGCAGCATGATTTGTAATCCTTTGGGTATATACCCAGTAATGGGATCACTGGGTCAAATGGTATTTCTAGTTCTAGATCCGTGAGGAATTGCTACACTGTCTTCCACAATGGTTGAACTAGTTTACAGTCCCACCAACAGTGTAGAAGTGTTCCTATTTCTCCGCATCCTCTCCAGCACCTGTTGTTTCCTGACTTTTTAATGATCACCATTCTAACTGCTGTGAGATGGTATCTCATTATGATTTTGATTTGCATTTCTCTGATGACCAGTGATAATGACTATTTTTTCATGTGTCTGTTGGCTACAAAAAC
>NW_012101444.1:0-26294 GCF_000951045.1 Mandrillus leucophaeus
TGAACGTTTATTGAAAGGCAATGACAGCAGTGAGGAAGAAAAGAAGATTAGAAAGATATTTAGAAGGTAAGATCAACCTGATGACTGACAGGAGACCAACATGAAAGAGGAAGATTAGTGAAGAATGATTCAAACGTCCTTGCCTCAATGATATGAGAATAAGAAAAGATAAACAATTAGAGAGAGAACTCACTTTGTATTGTGAAAATGGCATGTTTTAGTTGATTGCAGTACTTCTAGGTGTTAAGAAGGAACTACTAGGCAGTTAAAAATGTAGTTCTGGACTCTGGAAAAAGGCGAAGGCTGGAGATTTGTTTGGATGGTTATCAGTAGAGTTTGAAGCACAGGAATAAATGAGATAATTCATGAAGAAGATGTACTCGGAAAATATGATGACAGATTGAACTTGGAGGGACATCAACATTTAAGTGTACAAATAAAAGGAGCAGGGGAGGAAAATAAGAAATTGTTTTAATAATAAGAATAAAATCTAGAGAAAATCATATCTTTAAAGCTAAGAGAGGAAAAATTTTCAAAGAAATGAAGATTGAAGATTGCCACATGTTAATTGGTAAGTAGAGTAAGCATTAAAGGAAAGCATTTGGGTTTAACAATAAGAAAATCCTTGGCCCTGTTAAGAACAGCGTTACCTTAGTAAGAGAGTTGCAAAGCAATGGTGGATGTTAAAGTTATAGTGCAGTGGATTTTAAGAAGGAATGGGGAGAGATACATAATGGAATAAAAGGACTACACTGAATTCCTTTTAAATAACTGGGCAACAAGGGATTCCTCTCAGTGGAAACTAAGGGAAAGGACAGCATTTTTATAAGTACAAAGATAACCCATAGAATGGGAGAAATTATTCACAATCATATATCTAGTAATGGCTTCTGTTTAGAATATATAAAAAACCCTCACCACTCAGTAATAAAAAGACAACCACATTGTCTGTTCAGATCTTTTTGGATTCCAAATTTGTATATCTTTCCAAAGATATACATATGGCCAATGAGCACACACACAAAATGCTCAACATCACTACTCACCAGAGAAATGCAAATCAAAACCACAATGGATGACTAGAATTAAACAGTCAGGTAACAAGAGTTGGCAAGGATGTGGAGAAATTAGAACCCTCATATACTACTGGTGGGGATGCAAAATGGTGCAGCCACTTTGAAAAGCAGTCTGGCAGTTCTTTAAATGATTAAACACAGAATCATTATATGACCTAGCAATTTCCTTCCGAGGTATATATCAAAGGGGAATGAAAATTTATGTCCACACTTATGGATACAAAACATATACACAAATGTTTATAGCAGCATTATTTAAAAGAGCCAAAGGCAGAAACAACCCAAATTAATGGAGAAATGGATTTTAAATTTGTGGTGTATTCACACAATGCCAATATTACGTGGTCTTAAAGAGGAACAATAGCCAGATACATGAAACAAATGATGAACCTTGAAAACATTATGCTGAGTCAGAAAAGCCGGCCACAAAAGACTATGTATTGTTTGATTCTGTTCATATGGAAGTACAGAATGGGGAGATTTATAGAGTCAGAAAGTAGATTAGTGTTGCTTTAAGCAGGGATAGAGAAGTGCAGGAGTGCAGTGCCAAAGAATAAGCAGGGAAAATGGTGAACAGGTATAGGTTTCTTTCTGAAAGTGTTCTAAAATTGACTATGATGATGATTGCACAAAAATGTGAATATTCTAAAAAATCATTGAATTGTATTATTTAAATGGGTGAATTGTACTTCATTAAAGCTGTTTTTAAGAAAGAAATTTAAAAGAGAGATTCAAGATAGATAGAGTTGAAAGGAATGTTTCTTTTAGCTTGTGAGAGATTCCAGTATGTTTGCATTTGGAGGGGAAAGAGTTGGTGGCTATTCATGGAGATTGATGGCCATGATGATAACTCTGAATCATCAGAAAAGGTCAAATCCTGTTCAATATGTAATATCTTTTAGAAAGAGTTCCAGTAAAAACATCTAGATGAAATTGACTCCTTTGAACACGAAACTTGCTTTCTTTTGTAGGAAAATTAATTTGTGAGGAACATGCATTCTCTCAATGATGATGGACAAATGAGGTGTTACTCTAACTAGGGGAATAATGATTACCAAAAAAGTGTCTTTCTGCAAAATTATTTTTTACTTCTAAAGTTTTGAGGAAATTTTCTGGGTTATGAAAAAAGAAAAGGAAAAATGTACCAAATGTCATGCTTCTGGTACAGTTTTTAATGAGACCTGGATCAGCAGCTAGCTGTCCCACTCATTAGATGTCAAGGTTATACAGTTAGGCTACAAACCTGTTTCACTGCTAAATCAAGAATGGAAGGCCTACAGTAGCCACCTATCCAGATGATAGATTTTAACCAGGGTAAGTTCTGGTATTCCTTGTGTTTCAGCCAAAATCTTTTCTGTCACCATTGTGTTTCTCTTTTGAAATTGTGTTCAGCATTATTATTGCTTTTATTTATTTTTTTACAAAGTACTTCATTACTCTTCGGTGCCTGCAGTTGCAGCACATTGCCTGGATATTAAAAACAGATTGTTAAACACTTGCTGGCAAAACCCCAGAGGATCTATGTGGATCTGTTTGTTTTAAAATTCATTAAAATTCTCTGGATACAGATTAATTTTGCTCGTTCAATATTTTTTATTGTTTCACCTGCTGTTGAGTAGAAGCTGCAACTGGAAAAGTTTTTGTTTTCTTTAAGTTACCAAGTTCTATCAAAATTGTTTGAACGTTCCTAAACATTTTTTTTTTTTTACTGGAATGATTTGCTTTGAAATAACCCACCACCCTCAGGAGGGGGTTACTCACACAAGGTATCCAGATGTCTTGGGTAAGGAGCGAATATTCAGCATCCTTAAGGAAGGGCAAGAGCTCTTGGAACTTGGCAGGAGCTCAGCCCATTAAGAGAAGAGACTCTCCACTCTTCTGTTGACGACCAAGGAAAATGGTCTGCTGGATTCCGAGTGTGAGAAAAGGCAGCTGAACCTTGTATTTGATGGAATAAGCCAGGCAAAACAATTTGCCTAGTGCTACAAGGGCGAGCCAGATCAGAGCATCCTGTGAAAGGAAGTTTGAAAGGGACAGGGATTCATTTCTGGGAAAGAGCATCATCATAGCAAACTGCTTAATAAATAAGTGCTGTTTTTTTCTTGATTTGGATTTGAGTTTCAATGTAGAGGTCAAGTGATTTTAAAAAACCAACCAACAAACAAATAGAAGAAGGGGTTCTGGTTTAAATAAAAATGATGAGCTTCAATTTGGTACCTATTCAGAGAAGAAAGCAGCGGAGAGAGGAAAAGAAATTATTAGGGATTTTTGGAGGAGTTTTTTTTTTTCATACCAAGTATGAAAATGGGCCTATCCTGCTCTTCCTCTAAGATTTACCACGTAACCCTCCTGCGTTTCTACTATGAGACCAGAAATTCTAAATAAGCTCCTTCTTGTGTCCTCAGAGGTCAGATCAATAGATACGAACTAAAAGAGGCCTGAATTCTATAAAGAAATTTGTTATCCAAAAGCACAAATCCATTGATATGAATCTCTATGTTGTCAATATATTAATATGAGAATGGAAAAGACACAGAATTAGGGCTACAAAAACTTTAGTTGGAATCACTGTTCCTCAGTTAGTAGCTGAGTGGCCATTAGCCTCTTTAAGCCTCAATTGCTTTATTTTTACCTCTGTTTCCTCATCTATAAATTAGGGATAAAATATTATCTGATGTAGTTCAACAGTCAACTGAGACATATGCATATATCATATATATGTTATAATATGTTACATATACTTATATATGAAAGCTCTTCATAGGTGGCAAAACATAAAATATTAATACTTATGTTAACTAGAAAATATCCTTGAATATTTTTAATCCAAATTTACAAAGCCAGGATTTGAACATAGGGCTATGTGATTCCACAGTTTGTCCTTTTTTTCCCCCCAAATTTCCTTGTTAGTTAATCAGCTTTCAATGAATATTTACAACACACAAGACTTTTTTTTGAGGGCTACCAAATGGAAGCAAATGTAGATAATGTTTTCAAGGAGCTGATAGTTTATTCTAGAAAACAAGACATGGGTACAAATTATCTACCCCCATGAGTTACAAAATGATGAGTCTTAAGAGATGTCAATTCAACTGATTGTTTGATAATTACCTACTATACATCTGCAATGTGACAGGTACCGTGTTGCCTGGGGACATAATGATAAGCAGAAGTAGATGTGTTTAATTTTCCTGCCAGTTTGGAGCTGATAGTCTAGAGGAAGAAGACAGACATTGATCAAATAAATGCAAAATCGCAACATTTATAAGGGCTTAAAAGCAAAGATACTTGGAAAAGTGGTAGATGACTCAGAGAAGAAAGACTACCTCCAACAGATAATTTTAAAAATGTTTTATAGAATAGAGCTCATCAGAGCTCAGCTTTTGAAGATAGGTAAGATTTGGATTTACAGAGTAGAAGGGAAAGTTGTCTCAGACAGAGGATACATGCAGTATGAGACAAATAATAGGGTTAGTCAAAAAAGTAGTCTTTAAAAGTGTTTGAAGGAATTGAAAGTAAATCCATTTGTCTACAAGGTTTAGAAAAATAAAAATTGGCAAGTATGTTGCAACCAAATTGTGAGGGTTTTGAATGCCAGGTTAAAGAGTTTAGATATTATTGTGTGTCCATCAGAAAAAACCTGCGGAGTTTTACAAATAGTAGGGACATGTTAACATTGTATGTATGTTAATTAATACTTTTGGACTTCAATTTGTTTATCTATAAAATCATGTGAATAATATTAATCATCAGATGGAACAGTAATAATGAATGTTTTATTTAAAGAAGCAAATAGATGCATTAAGTTTCTTTGTGAAAAAAAATGACCTACTGTCACCTATTTAAGTATAGAATGTTAGGGCTACATATAATCTTAGCGACTTAGTGAGCAGTGGGTTTTACAAGCTAAGAAGTAGAAGTCCAGAGAGATTAGACTCAAGTGCGGCCAAACGACTAATAAGACACATAGTCCAGATGTCCTGCTTCCCAGGCCAGGGTTTTTTCACCACTTCATGGAGCCTCTTATTTTTAACGCTTCTGTTTATTTAGGAAAATGATACTCTTTTTGCAGCTGGGTTTGCCCAACCCATAACAGCCTTGTACTACTTTACACCACGTAGTGAAGGAGAGATGCCTTCTAACACTGGATGAGAACAGCTGGGTGTAGGCTATTAGATGCAGTGTTCTAAACAGATCCTCTACTGTGTCCATCCTATAATTTTGTCCCATGTCTGAGAAAATTAAATAACTAATGGGAAGAAACCACAGAGAACTGAGAAGCCACTCAGGAAAGACCTCATTCTAAGGAAAAAAAGAAGCCAAGATGTACTCACTGGGATCAAGTTGCATAAATTAGGTCTGGGAGAGAGAATGTAGTCCGTGGCCTTGTCACTGTTGTCCTCCATTTGAGTCACTGGGTAAAGAGGATGTAGAAAAAAACGAATAAAGCTTAAAATGTTCTGTTTCTCTACCATCTCTGAGGGACATTGAGAATGCAAGGTGTAAGTGGCAGGGATGCCAACAACACTGGCATTGGCAGCCTCCAGGGCCTTGGCTGTATGGGTTATGCTGGCTGTAGTGTCACCTGGGTGCAAACATCACCTCACATGGCTTTAGGTGATGACATCATTAATCAGCAGCATCAACATCAGCAAATTTGCCTCTTCTTGGCATTTGGTAGCTTGTCACTTTTCCCTAGGCATCACGGTGGGATAGAAATGGGTACAAATGATGAAGTACCAAGGGTATTTGTGGCAATTATCTGGGGGTCTTTCAGAATTCCTAGTTTAAAAATAAAGAGGAATGAACATCCTACAGAATTAAATGGGAGTAAGGAGTTAAACTCTCTTGTTACATTTCTTCTATAAGTAAAAAGCAAAAACAAATTTAAAACTGATATTTGAAAGAAATTTATTTGTTTGTGCCTCTCAAATGGTCTGAGTTATCTAGAACATTGTTGGGGGGTTGGTCAGCTGGTGAGTTTATGTTTTTTGGATAACCAGTGTCTGCAGAAACAGACCTCTGAAGAGTTGGGCCTTTATTTCATAAGGCCCACCGGTGAGTTCTGTGCAAAAAGTTAAAGAAGAACATTTGGATTGACTATTTGTCTTTTGCTATATCTCAAAGAAGTTCTTGTTCCATGCGTCGGCCAGTAGAAAGGGCATCAGATTAAGTGTTAAAGACCTGAGTTTTAGACTTACTGTACAATGTAATCTTGGGCAATTTAATTACTTTCTCTGTCTGATGGTTTTATATTTAAACGTAGAAATTGTTATCTCTGCCTGTCTTAGTCTGTTTTCATTGCTATAAAGGAATACCTGAGGCTGGGTAATTTGTAAAGAAAAGAGGTCTATTTTGTTCACAGTTCTGCAGGCTATACAAGAAGCATGACACCAATATCTGCTTCTGAGGGCTTCAAGAAGCTTCCACACATGTTGGAAGTCAAGCATCACATGGCAAGAGGAAGGAAGCAAGAGAGAGGGGGAAGCAGTGCCAGGCTCCTTTTAACAATGAAGTCTCCTGGGAACTAACAGAGTGAGAATTCACTCATTATTGAGAGAGAACAGTACCAAACCTTTCATGGGGGATCCACCCCTATGACACCCGAGTATCTCCCATTGGGGCCCATCTCTAATACTGAGGACCAGTTTCAACATGAGATTTTGAGGGGACAGATATCCAAACTATATAGTTACCTTCACAAATCTTTTTCGAATTCTGGTCAAATTCTATTCAGTAAAATAGGATTCTTTTAAAAATTGCATTTAACAACAGGAAATCTACCTTTCTATGTATGCATGCATGGGGTTCTTTCATAGACTTTGCAATAGCATTTTTCCAAACTATTCATCATAATACTAATATCCATGAACTGTTTCTTCATTAAATCAGATAGGAAAATACTGAATTAAACAAAGTTAAATAAGTCTTATTACTGAAGGTCTTCTCAGAATCTTTAATACACCAATGCATTTTGTCAACACCCAAAAGGGGAATTTATTACATGTATTTTTTCATTTAACTCAGGTGTTTCACAAAATACAAATTTTGGGAAATCTGTTTATAGTACTATTTGTATTTCTAAGCATGCTAATGGATTCATTTAGTTTACTCGTCCTTTTTTCAAAAAAGTAAGTATTTATTAGCCTGAGTCATGCCTACTAAAGAATATATTTGAATGATGAGAATTTTGAATGCCTTTGTTCATAACGTTCAATTGGAATACACTGATATTTTTAAACTGTTATTACTTTTTCAAGGGTTGACTCAAGAATTCAGGGGTGTGTATAGGAGGGGAAGTGGTTTCTCTATCAGTTTTGGCAAAACTTGGCTTGAAGCTTAAGATAAGACAATAAACAGATACTGCATTCCTCATCTGGGAATATTTGGATTCCACATTTTGAGTTTCTTAGAAACTGAGTGACTCATTACCATCCATCAATGTGTACTCCACCTTTAATGAAGGTATAATACATTTCCAGCATAGGTGTGGAGTAGATATCCTAATCATCTCTAAGAAAAACATACGTAATTATAGCAAACCCTGGGAGCATCCATTTGTACAGCATGACTCTGGGCCCTTAGACACAGTTGATTTGTCTGGGATATGGGTCCATGACTTCAGCTAAGCCAATGAGAATCTCTTCTCCAGAAGTTTCAAATTGGAATAAAATTCTGGATTTGGTTATGGTTTATCTCTTCATTGCTGTTACCCAGGCATAGTAAACAGGTCTATTTACCACCAAATGGACTAGCATGCAGAGAAAGTTTGTCTGCAGAGCATGAGAAAGGAGAAGCTTATACACAAGAGAGGAAGAGTTGAGAAGTAGAGAGAGCCTTGGCTTTCCAGTCTCTGCTTCTCACTCCGGTTGGTTCCCATGACATTTTTAACCCCAAATGTGTACTGTACGACATCTGTGTATCCTATTATTCCCCTCTACCTCCAAAACAACTTGAGTTTGTTTTTTATCTATCCAGACAATTCCCTCTAACCCAAACAGAGGGAATGGTATTGTTCCAAACACTGGAAGTGTGTAGTTAGTAAAACAGAAAAGTCAATTAGAGACAAAGTGTAACACAATGGAAAATGCATGGCCTTGGGTAACAGACACATCTGGGTTAGAATCCTGGCTCTTCAGACTGCAGGAGTCCACTGACAGTGGGAAGTCATACACTCTATAGACCTCAATTTTCTCATCTGTAAAATGAGTAAAATAAAAATGGTCACTTGAGAGGGTTTGGGTAAGGATTTAATGAGATGATATATAAAATACTGAAAAAATCCATGGCACATATTGAGAATTCAATACATCTTAATAACCACAATTGTTGATTCTTTCGTGGAAATAACTTTAATAAGGTATGTCATCTTCACAATCGTCAACGATCAGATTTTTGATGATGAGGTTGTTGTTTGTGTTTGTTCATTTTATTGTGTTTTGTTTTTGAGGTTTGTGACACTGAAGAGGATTGGACAGAAAGGCCTAGACTGGACTCTGGAGGGGACTATGGACAGCCACAAGGCACAGAGGCCTGGGTATAGGAATCAAGAAGTCAGCCGAGTGGGGGCACGGGGAGGAATACAGAAAGTGGAAGGGGGTGCAGCATGGGGGTCGGGGGAATCAGCAGGATGGTCCTGGGAAAAATACTCTGGTGCGAATGTCCCTGAAAATCTCCTTCCAGATCAGGAGCACCTTCCACACTTCTACACTAAGGAGTCCGATCAGCACTTCCACTCCATCCTCCAGCATAAGTAAGCTCTATCTTCATGATGACTGAGTGACCATCCCTTACTATTTCATAAGGGCAAGATACATGCGAATCACCCTAGGGTAAAATCAGCTTCATGGAAAGGTACCCAGCAGCCTTCTTGCAGGTGAGGATCTCCAGAGCTTAAGAAGAGGGCAGGAAAAGCCTTAGGTTCCAGTCCAAACGCTCAGGATTTGGGGGTGAAACCAGTTCAGGTCATGCCCTCTAATGTCCAGGATTCCACTTTCCTGACCAATAAGATTCAGTAACTCTCTTCTTCCCTTGGCTCTGTTGGGTGCTTGAAAAGCAAAGTAAACACTGTTGATATGACTGTAAGGAATACAATTTTATTTTTGATTCTGTTCTAACAGGAAAATGGACTGTTATCAACATATGTTTTTCTTTTGTATTGGTCATTTTCCGTGGGTTTGTTTCTGCATCCTTTTTCATATTGCCTTTTTGCTCTCTGTAAGATTCAATGTTCTATTGGCAAGATAATAACAAAGATAAGAATGCTTTTATTTCTGCAGGTAAAAAAGAACTTAAGTGAACCTGTTTTGAGGTAGTGCTTAAGATGGAGAAAATTCTGTAGATTAAAACAGCTGGAGGATGAAGAAAGGAAAACAAAGTAGGGGCTCAGAATTGGATAAATGAGCAGAGGGGTTTGACTCAGACCCTGAAGGAGGAGAGAATTATAGACTGACCTGCGTGTGTCCCCTTCTCTCAGTGAAGGCAGCTGGTAAAGACTGCAGCCCAGAACATTCTTTTATTGAATTCTGTTGTTTTTCTGGGTTGGCACAGAAAAATATGTCTCCTGGTTACCGTGATTTTGTTCTTTTGCCTAGGACATCCAGATACTTCTTTTAGAGATGCCATGGGTTACATTCCCTGGCAGGATATTAGTTCCTGTTAAGAAATAAAAATATGCCCCAATTCTTCATTAAAAGCATGAATTATTTTTTGATAATATATTTTAATGTGACCTCTCGTCTTTTCTGGCTCATTCTCTAAATTTACACATCGGTCTCCAGAGGTTTCCTTGCCATAACTCTCACCTTACTGTTTTATTAGTTATGTTAGGGTTTTTTTTTTTTTTTTTGGTCAAGCCCATTTAAAGATGGTAATAAATGCTGGTCAATAATTCAGCTCTGGGTCTTTTAAGTTGCTTTCTCAGCTCTGCAATTTAGAACCAAACAGAATTAGAACCCACAAGCTGTGTAGCTGCTTTATTAATGGCACACGATTTAGCTCATAAGATTTGGGGGAAAAGCAAAAACTTAATAAAATAAAGGACTTTTTTTTTCCTACTTATTTTATATATTGAATGGTAACCCCATGCTACCCATTAGGTGAAAAAACACATCATATGTAAAAATGGACTTTGAAAATACCAACAAAATGATTGATTAATAAGTGACCTCATGAATCAAGCAAATAAACATGGGAATGAATTCAAGTAGGTGAGAAAAAGAAATGTGATCTAAAGAAAGTGGGCTTATGAAAATAATGGAAGATAATAGTGTGGAGAAAGGCAGTGCATCCATGCAGTCTTCTGATTCCTTCTCATGACCTCTGAATAGGCCTTGAGCCTGAAACATTTCTTTACCAAGAGATAGAGTCCTCACTGCCTGTGCAAGATTCATCACCTTGAGTGGAAGTATCATTTCCTGTTTCAGACTTAATGCATACTCCTTCTTTCTGAGTAAGTAAGTGAGTATGTGTCCTATGTCACCTGACCAACCTTACTAGCATATCTGTTTCTGGCAGGAAGGGGATCGAGTCCTTCTGACACAGTACAAGAGGGTATGTGCAGGCCAGTTGCCTCATGTTGGCTACTGGGAGTGAGCCCGCTGGCCTTGGAAGACCCACCACTGATCATGTTTCTTTTCTTTTCTTCTCTTTTCTTTTCTTTTCCTCTTCTCTTTTTTCTTTTCCTCTTTTCTTTTCTTTTCTTTTCTTTTTCCTTCCTTCCTTCTTTCCTTCCTTCCTTCCTTCCTTCCTTCCTTCCTTCCTTCCTTCCTTCCTTCTTTTCTCTCTCTCTCTCTCTCTCTCTCTCTCCCCCTTTCTTTTTTTCTTTTTTGGAGACAGAGTCTCACTCTGTCACTCAGGCTGGAGTGCAGTGGCACAGTCTCGGCTCACTGTAACCTCCGCCTCCCAGGTTCAAAGTGATTCTCCTGCCTCAGCCTTCTGAGTAGGTGGGACTACAGGAACACCTGGCTAATTGTTGTATTTTTTAGTAGAGATGGGATTTTACCATGTTGGCCAGGCTGGTCTCGAACTCCTGACCTCAAGTGATCCACCCGCTTTGGTCTCCCGAGTGCTGGGATTACAAGCGTGAGCCACCACGCCCGGTTGCTCTGTCTCTTTTCTGGGTGAGTAAAGTGTTGTTCCATCCTGTGCTTGACCGCATTGCGTTTTCTTTGGTGACTCCAAAACCAAGATGCAGAGAGCAGAAGTACTCAGACTTCTACCCCTGATAATACGTGACAGATGGTACCTGCTTGACTGATAGAAAAGGTTTGAGCTGGCAGATCAGCCACTGTGGGAAATCTATCCCAAACAAAGGGCTGAGGGAGTTTTATTCCATCTTCTCTTGGAACATTCTCAAGTAATTGTGTCTTTTCATTTGTGTAATATTATTTCCCATTATACTCTCCTGGAATTGTAGAACACAGAAATCTGGTTCACTATCTGTATAAAGATATATAAATAGATTAAATAAGATGCTACAAAGTTGTCATTTGCATGATTAGAGAAAGAAAAAGTCACTGGGGCAGTCCGTTCCAACAGGCACTGAATGAAGACCTAGGAATTGGAATGCTAGAAATGTCTTGGTTTTTATTTTCTTTTTTCTTTTTTTTCTTTTTTTTTTTTTTTAGATAAGCCTAACTATTATAAGTGTTGCAATTTTATAGAATATATTCATTCATCCCACAGGCTTACCAACTCCCCGATGACAAGCATGTGTTAAGTGCTAAAGGTATTTCATTTCAAGAATTTAATAGTTTTAGGTGGGATGGAGATTTATATGTAAACAACTTACACAGCAACCTTATGTCAAGGATTGCTAATAGTAGCACAGAAAATTGCAATGGAAATTCAAGGGAAGTCACTATCGATTCAGCTTGGAGGTTGTCAATATCATTTCATAGAGGGGCCAACAGGTAACTTACAATTTGAAAGATGAGCAGGAGTTCACCAGGTGACAGAGGGAGTGTGCCTTTTCTGGTGAAGGGAAAGGCTTAAAAAAGGCAACTATATGCATGAGTAATGTGATATGCAAAGGTGTGGCTGAGGTATGGAGTGCATGGAGATGTAAATGGAGGGTAACAACATGGAGTAGATGCACAGGATAGGGTCAGCTGAAGAAGAGATTCTTCTGCTGTCTTCTCTAGATTTAGAATATTGGACTCTGTCTTAGGCATTAAGGATCTACTCTCTGGTTTTTATTTGCATACTTCTTTGTAGAGAGAAATATGAAAAAAATGTGTCTCAAAGAGTGAATTATTCTATGGTTTGTAGAAAGGATTATAGAAAGGTTAGAAAGTAATAGAAAAAGACCAGCTCAATGTAGTAATCTGGTAATAGATGAGAAGTAATTAAACTTGAACTAAGCTTGTGGCAGAACAGATGAGGAAAAGAGGAAGGATTCAAGGCATATTGATGAAGTACAGTTAATAGGAATTGGTGACTGGTTGAATTGGAATGTTGGAGGAAAAAATGATAAATAACCCAAAGATCTCAAGCTTAAGCAACTGGGTGATGTCATTCATTGCTTCAGTATATAGAAAGGGAGCAAGTTTGTGAGAGAACGCAGTGAATTTGTTTTGAGCATGTCAAATTTAGGTCTCTGTGGGGCAGCCAGGATGACCTTGTCTCCTAGGCAAGTGGGAAGACGGGACTGGGGTTTAGGAAAGCTAAGGGGACTAGAAATATTGTTTTGGTGGTCACTGGACTATAAGGGAAAATGGAAATATGAATGTGGATAAGATCACCCAGCAAGGGCACAGAGAGTAGGAAGAATGACATCTGTGGTTGTGAGGGGGAAATCAGCAAAGGAGATGGAGGAAAAGGAAAGAGTCACAGTGGTAGAAGAACAAGAAAAGAGCAGAAGGGAAAATAGTTTGAAGGAGAAGTTGTGATCAACAGTATTAAATTACTCAGAGAAACTATACAAAATAAAGACAGAAAGTCTTTAAAGCTTAGTAATTACTGGCCTGCTCAGTAAATTCAGTTTCATTGCAGTGAGGAGGCAGAAGCCAGATGGTAGTATGTTGAAGGCTGAAGGGAGGGTGCAGAAAAGTAAGAATCAGTGATTCGCAGATTATTGCAAAGAGTATATTAAAAGGAGAGATAGGCATGTATATAGACGAGGGAGAGGGTCCGGGGGGAGAGGACCATCGAAGATTCAGCAGACGGCAGAGATAACAGAGGAAGAGTCCGTTCTGTTCCCACATGCTTTAAGATTACATGTCCCAGTCTCAAGCGTAGTTTTGTGGGGAATGGAATAGCAGCCAATTAAAAGTGGAATTAATCTATAGCAAGATCTACCTAGGTGGGGATAGTGTATTTTGTTTTTAAAACAAAAACAAAAATAATTGCGAACTTATGAACCATTTATAGTTCTTTTTTTCTCCATAAACTATTCAAGTTAACAGGGGAAAAATAAAGTTTCTAAATAAAGTCTTTCCCTAGGATTGCATTTTTGACTTGCCAAGCCAAACGAACCAAATCTTTTGTTTCTCTAGCAATCTTGCTTCCCAAGAAAAATACACCTGCAAGTATCAAGGGCCAGGTTCTTCCCACCCTCAGCCAACATTTTATTCTCTTGCCCCTAAATCAACGTTAGAGGGCACTTCTGCATTGTGTTATGTTATCCTTCAGCCAAGAAGGTTAAGCAAGTATAAGTTAAAGCAATCAAATCATTCTCTGTATTTTGGAGGTGAAGTAATTGCCCACTCATTTGCTCCTGCAGATGCTCAGGCTATGAAGTGATCTCTTCAATGTATTCCAGTTGTATACAGAGTTGGAGGATTCCTGACAGTTCTGGCACAGTAGGCTGCAGGTTACCATGTGTTAGTGCTTGTGATCATAGCTATTGTCTGTACCATCTAATTATCTCGTCTGGCATTCTACAATCAGTCATTCTTCTATGGCTTGCTGAGAAGCAAACTCTTCATATTTTTATGTGCATCATGGAGACATGGATTCCCTAAGTGCAGAATCCAGACCCTCTCTATGTAAAGCCCTGGCATATAGACAGGCTTTGTAAAATTCCAAACTATGGAAACTTTACCCAGTATATTTGATTCTGGAAGTTTGTTTTTTTTTAAAAAAACAAAAAACAAAAAACAAAAAAATAGAACTAAAGGGATAATTCTTGAGATTAGTCTGGTTTCTAGAATTTCCTATACACCTAGATGTGGTTACTTAGTGGTTAGTTTCTCTACTTATTAAAGGAAAATAAAACCAGTTAACAATTGTTGAATGCTTACTCTGTGCTAGGTGCCAGAAGAAGTGCATCATTTGCCTTACTTCTTTACTTCTCACAACAGTCTTGAGAGATATGTTCATTCTCTCCCCATTATGTACACCTAGAAGCTGGGACTTAAGGATAAGTGAATACTACATATCACAACTAGTGAAGGGTGGAGCTGAGAGCTGATTCCATATCTGTCTGACAATTTCTAGTGCCCTCTTCTGCTTTCACTTTAAGGTATTTCTTTAGCACATATCCACAAGGAACCAAAGTACTGTATCTATACAGACAGAGAGAGTCGTAGTAAGAAAGAACCATCAATGGATTTTACTCCTCACCCTATGGAGTACAAATGCCTCAAAGTGGCTACCTAGATCTTCATCAGTGTGATTTTTCATTCATCTCTCAGACCACCTTCAACTCCCACGTAACAGATACCTTCACTGACTCTGACATAAGCAATATACATAGGCACATTTCAAATGCGTTCTCTTCTTTCCTTCTACCCAAATCCTCCCTCTGAACCTAGTTAGTATCTCTCCTTTTCTCATGAAGCCAACAGTAAGTGCACAAGCCTTAATGAGCTTTTCCTTCTCTGCTCTCTTGTTTCACTTACAGGGAGTTTTGGATAATTTAATTATTTAATTTATACCGCAATATACTTTTACCAGCTCCTTCCTATTTGCCTTGTGTCCTTTCAATCCTTTTATTCTTTAATGATGTCTGGCTTTTTACATGAATTTGAGGCCTATAGTAAGGAGGAGGAAAGTGCTCAGTAATATTTTTGGATGAGAAGATGTCCATTTGATTTTGTTGAAGTAATTGTGATGGGGGAAGGGAAAGAGAAAAACTATGTAGGAAAAATGTTACATTTTTGAATTGTGAAGCCAAGGCAAGACCCCATGAAGATGCTGCTTGATAGCAATACAAAGATAACATTTTTGACATGCTAAGCCTGCTCTTGATCACAGGAAACAAAGCAATCTCACCTGCTCCCTCAGTGTGTGTAGAAGCCCAGCACAGGCCAAGATACTAGCCAACTGTGAACATGCAGTTCAACCCAGAAGGTAAAAACCCCAGAGGAGTGTTTCCTGTATGTCGACTGTTGTCATTCAGCTCCCACTCCACCCCGTTCTATAATCTCTCTTATATCATAGGGAATGAAAGAAATACAGTTAGAAACACATTCTACTACACTCTCTCACCTATGGACTTTTGTTACCATTTAACATTAATGAATCTTTGAACAAGATGTGAGGGCTGACCGGGCACGTTGCCTCACACCTGTAATCCCAGCACTTTGGGAAGCCAAGGCAGGTGGATCACCTGAGGTTGGGAGTTTGAGACCAGACTGGTCAACATGGTAAAACTCCATCTCTACTAAAAATATAACATTAGCCGGATGCGGTGGCGCATGCCTGTAATCCCAGCTACTTGGGAGGCTGAGACAGGAGAATTACTTGAACCTGGGAGGCAGAGGTTGCAGTGAGCTGAGATCGTGCCACTGCACTCTAGCCTGGGCAACAAGAGTGACTCTCCATTTCAAAAAAAAAAAAAAAAAAGAGAGAGAGATATGAGGGGGCATCTTTCAGCCAGTTTCCTGGTCTTTTGCCCTGTGGTATGGCAGCATTTTCCAGTTGTTTTGCCAAAGAGGCAGGAACGTTAGTGGACCCTCTCTCAATCTTTGCTTTTTCAGCCCTTCTAACAGTTTGCTAAACACATTTCCGTTTATTGTACCCTTTTTTATTTGAAACACCTAGAATGAGTTCTATTTTCTTGATTTACATGGAAAAGGACTTAAGCTAGGGCCAGAATCCAAACTCCAGTCACAGGGAGAAAGGTCAGAGAACAGGGAGTAGTTACGACTGAAACGTCTGGTTTCGATAATAAGCCAAATTCTTCTCTCCTTGTCCTCTTTGGATTGTGCACTTTCTCTGTATATAGGACTATAATTTGGAAAGGATGACACCTATTTCCCTGCTGTCTCCCTCTTAGTTTCCACTATTGCTGTTGGAGCTGTTGACACCTGGCCTTTATTACTCACAAGAGCAATACTAGAACCATCTTACTAGACCAGAACAGCCACCAAGAGTAGTCTTTACAAATTCTATAACACAGGGATTTGAGTTATGACTTAGCGACTTGAGGGATCCCAGAGTTTGACTCTGGCAGACCTGCTGCATCATTCATAGATGGTGAGAAAGATTGTTTGGTGTTAGTCCTGATATGGGGAATAACCAAAAAGTTGTTCTCAAGTGAATGTTATTTTGTCCCATCCTCTAATTTTTCTCAAGCTTGGGCCAAGGGTAGACATCATTCCTGAGTATGTCACAGAGAGTAATCACTCCTGTAAATATCTCCTTTTATTTTGAAGGGCAAGAAGATCATCAAAGCTAGAAAGAAATCTCCTGTATCTTGGAAATGAAGTAACCTGGGACTCCCATACTTTCCTAGAAAATAAGAGTTTAGGTCAAATGAAGACTTTTCAGTAGTATGAAAGCTCTGAAAGAATCCCATCTTTCCCTACTCAGGCCCTTTCATTCCACCCCTTAGATTTTCCACTTCAGCTTCAGGGAAGACACTACATATATTTATTTCTTGTGGCCACCGTTAAACTTGAGGAATCAGGAGGAGTTCCTTCACCTTAGTAATCCAAAATTTCTGTGGAAGAGAAAAGTAAAGTTTTCTTTTGGAAAATATTGGGAAAGCGAATTGATAGAATGTTGGAACAAAAATTAGAAGTGTTAGACTCATCTCTTCTTCAGCTCCGGAGATAGAAATCCTCCCTCTTGATGGGGAAAAGTTTCTGGTCATGTCTGGCACATAACTGGTATTAAAACCTTCATGAATTTATCAATAAGATGGAGACAACCTGATGTAGGCCACACTGCTATGATCTTCCTGGAACTGAAACCTATTGAAAATATGACAGTTGAGTAGCCTCAAACAAAACTATTGAGTAGCCTCGACTACTTCTACAGGGGTCCCAAAGACATTTCCTGTATTGCTGAATATAGCATTAGCCATGCATCCCTATGCTGATTAGCAGCACTAGATCACAAATGCATCATTAGCCCTTGTATCCCGTTTTCATAGAATAGCTTAGAGGTGGGGTGAGGATGAAGGTTAGAGCAGGAACTGCTAATGCATAGGACATGTTTTGAAGAAATGCTGTTCCCAAGAAGACAGGAAAGACCCTATTCAAAATTCATGATACCAACTCTGCTTTGCCAGTAGGGGTAGCTGCTGAGCTGCCAAAAGTTGACCTTCTAATAGAGAGTCAGCCCAGGTGGAAGCTTGGAGAACTGGTCCAAGTTTTCCAGTTTATTTCTGACCACTCCACCTAAAATATGGTATCTTCCAGTCATGCAGAAGATACCATACTTTACCCCATTACTCACCATTACTTTACCACACCCAAGTTGCTTTTGCTCACATTGTTCTCTTTCTGCCAGGAATATTATTTCCTTCCTATTCTTCAAAGCCCAGATCAGATATGACCCTTTGTGAACCAACCACCCAGGAACCATTACATGAAACAAATATTCCCCTAAACAATATTCCTGTCCATTCTTTCTTTCTGTCATCTATCTATATCTCTCTATCTCTATCTCTCTATCTATCTCTATTATCTATCTATCATCTCTCTTTATAGTTCACACTGTGTTGCAGTTGGTTGTTTACCTATCTGTTTCTCCATCTGGAATGTGAAGTTTCTGGGGGCAAATTCATGTGGCATTTACCTTTATATCCCAGAACCTAGTACAATTGCCGCTACATACAAAGTCCTCTGGGCAAGGAAGTAGACACCATCAACAAATCTTATCAGGATTGCTTAAAGAGTTTATATTCCAAAAGATACCATGACAGCTCAGGGCCAATGGGGTTTTTAGGTCTAGCTGTTCATCTAAGGAGTAAGAAACCTATTTCTCACTGAACTCCATAGGCAAGCATATTGGTGTGTGTGAGCTGAGTGATTCCTGGCTGAGGCAGCTGCCTCACTTTAAGGGGTTACATTTTTTATAGGATAGGAAAGGGATCGGAAAGGGAAGAGTTAAAGTTATTAGAAACTCGGAGGAGAGAGGTACTGAAGGTACCCACAACATGCCCTGGATAGACAGCACATGCATGTCTGGAGCCAGTGAGAATTGCCATCCCTGGTAGAGAGGACCCAAGCCCCCATCTGGGTCATAAAACCAACAGAGTAGATTTTTCTTGCAGGCCAATCATAAGGCTTAAGGCATGATTCCCCACTGACTTCTTTCACCACCAGGTAGTTTTAGGAGATGAGAGGGGGGTGGGAAAGGGAGGATTTCAAGAATCAGAATTCTTATAACAAGGAAGAATTTCCACATCAAAACCTGGATTGGTAGATCTGTTTTGTGCCAAGTGTGAAAAGGCATGAAATAGCTAGGCATGAGCTATTCCCCAACGACTTGTCTTTTACTAGAAAGAACTTTATAAATGTTAATAGGTACTAGACTAGCTGGAAGCAGATTTGCTCTGGGCCCAAAAACATAAAATAATCATCACTTTGTTTGTCTGATTCTAAATGGACTTAGTATTGATTTGCATTATAAGAATTCCAAATTCCCACCACTCTGGGAAAGTCATCCAAACCCACTACTTTTCATTCCTGGTAGTTTTCTGCACATGAAACTTCCTTTTCAATTTTGTACCAAGTGTGGAGAAGAATACACATGAGAGAAAGTCTGACCAAACATTGCATCTGCTCTCTTTCCATGGTTCCAGCCCAAACACTTCAGAGTGGGTTCCATTTCAACTGGTTTCAAGGGTGTGGCTCAAGTTCAGTCCATGTACAAAGGGAGGAGTTCAAATTAATCATAGCCCCTAAGAAAGTTGGAGGACAAAAAGTAGGTATAGTATGTACCAGAGGGTTTGCCTCTATTACACGGGACTTAGAAACACACATTATCACTGTATTTCCTCTCATAAAAATATGAGTTCAGAATTGTAGAGTGAAAGAGACTTTAGAAGTTATCTTCCCCGTACTTTACAGTTAAGGATAGACCATACAGTGAGTCAGCAGTGCTGAGGCTAGACACTTCATCTTCTAACTTCCTCAGCACACTTCTTCCTCTCTACTGCAAACTCTCTCCATTACAGAACATTTAATTTTTTCTTCCTTTCTTTTTTTTTTTTTTTGACAGAATCTTGCTCTGTCACCCAGGCTGGAGTGCAATGGCGCAATCTCAGTTCACTGCAACTTCTGCCATCCAGGTTCAAGCTATTCTCCTGCCTCAGCCTCCCAAGTAGCTAGGATTACAGGCACGCGCCACCACGCCTTGCTAATTTTCGTATTTTTAGTCGAGATGGGGTTTCACCATGTTGGCCAGGCTGGTCTCAAACTCCTGACCTCAGGTGATCCACCGGCCTCAGCTTCCCAAAGTGCTGGGATTACAGGCATGAGCCACTGCACCCAGCCAGAACATTTTAATTTCTAAATCTTTTCATACATAATATAAGCTTAATGCATGTAGCAAGCCTATTTATTCATTTATGAATTCAATAAATATTCATTGTGTACTATGTAACAAGGTTGTTCTGGCTGCTACTTGGAATATTTTAGTGAGTAAAATACACTAGCATCCCTATACTTGCAGAGTTTATATATTCTGGTGGGATAGTTAAGACATACGTACTCATGCCCATTTGACAGATCAGAAAATGAAGACTCATAAAAAAAAGTAGCTTGGAAAACAAGTTAATTCATAACAGATTTGGCACTGTGATTTAGAACTATTGCCCCAGACCCAGCCTGGAATGAATACACAAATTCATGCTTCTATCTTGAAATGCATTCAGAGCCTCAGGAGGTAGAAAATGATGTTCACACACAGTCCTTATTTAACTTGAGCACAAGTCAATCTAAGGACTGAAGCTACATGAGGAGGAGGAGCCAGAAGGCTTTTATTTAAAGAATGCAGATTTATTTGGTTTGCTTCTAAGTTTGTATGTCACTTCACTTTCTTGGTGATTGCTGTGGGTTGAATTATCTTTCCCAGATATATGTTGAAGTGCCCAGTAGTTCAGAATGTGACCTTATGTGGAAACAGGATCTTTATACGGGTAATCAAGTTAAAATGAGAGCATTAGGGTGGGCCTAATCCGTTATGACTGGTGTCTTTATAAGAAGGAGAAATCTGGACAGGGAGACAGATACATATAGAGGGAAGGTAATGTGAAGACACAGAGAGAATGCCATCTACAAGCCAAGGAATGTCTGATACTACCAAAAGCCAGGAGACAGGTGTGGAACAGATTCTCCCTCAGTGCCCTCAGAAGCAACCAGTCCTGGTGACATCTTGAGTTTGGATTTTTAGCCTCCAGAACTGTGAGGCAATAAATTTCTGTTGTTTCAGCCACCTGGTATGTCGTATTTGTTAATGGCAGCCCCAGGAAATGAATGTAGAAATGATTACCACATTCAATTTCCCTTTTCCCACATAAGGTCACATTCAAAGACCTTGTTTCCACATAAGGTCACATTCTGAACTACTAAGCACTTCAACATAGCATGTCCATTTGTTTCATGTTCTTATAAAATGAAATCATCTTTTTATTTTTATGCCCCCTTGAATTATCCCACATTTCCCTGGTCAGGGACACAGATTTGCTGAGATTAGAGATAGAAGATAAACAGGTCTCAGGCAAGTATTATACAGACACAGACTGAGTGAATGTCTGCTCCAAACACCTCCCCTAGTTGGTCACTCACACACTCAGCATTTCATAGCTCTGGGC
Organism: Mandrillus leucophaeus; assembly: GCF_000951045.1. Classification (NCBI taxonomy): domain Eukaryota; kingdom Metazoa; phylum Chordata; class Mammalia; order Primates; family Cercopithecidae; genus Mandrillus; species Mandrillus leucophaeus. Next base: position 21,070 of record NW_012101444.1, read on the forward strand.
AACTGTCTATAAATGATGGAATACCCAGCTCCAGAGATAAAGAAGATCTGTTCTCTTACTGTTTATTGTTAAGTCTGAAATTTTCAAAAGTTGTAGCCATATGACTCATTCAGTTAACAAACCCACATAATATGAGAGATACAAGAGAATAAAACACTCTGATTCCATTTGTACCAAAAAAACACCCTCCAAATGGATGATTTACAGAAGAAAAAAATAGAAATATTTTTTCCTAGTGCACTCTCTTTGAAATTCACAGAGAAAGGGCTTGTCTTGCATGCACTTAGACACCACCAGTCAAAATAAAGGATGAAATTGGGAGAAACTGGGATAATCTGAATTTCAGGTGATTCTTTTGAGTATCTGTGGTAGCCAATTTATTTATCGTTATAAGTCAGTGTCAAATTTGGAGATGACTAAGTGTGACCATTAAAAGAATGAAAAATATGCCAACCTGTTGGACCGAGTAAGCTTCTTGATTACAAGAAATCCCCAGTGTATAGTATATAGTAAATGCTCATCATAATGTTTGTTTCATTGTAATGAACTAAGAACTGATGAAAAAGTGAAACAGAGACCTTCTTACATACATCAAAAAGGGAGCATAGACTAAGGAGGAGAATGGGAGAGGTGAGATGTACTAAACTTACTGTGCCTGTCTCATGGTAATTAGTCTGCATTATGATGAGTTTCATGGCACAGGGTGGTTTACAGCTCAATGTAAGTGAATGTTTACACTGACCATGGTGAGATACCCCCAGGAGAGCACTTGAAAACTTCCAGTTACATGGTGGTATCTGGCAGAGCTCAGTTTTGTTAATAAAACTTTCAAGTGACCGCATTTGAACCATAACATTTCATTCCCCTTGTGTATATGATAATTGCCACAAAACTGGTTTTGATACCTGCAGTATCAGTCTTTTCCATCACTCCTCTCACCAAAGCATTTAAAGCCAATTTAAGGGTCTTAAGTTAATAATCTGTAGGCTTGCTATAGGCTCTTTTATTCAACACTTTGTTATTGAGAACTTGCTAGGTGAATAGCTGCTCTGTAGGTGCTGCAAGGACACAAAGAAAATTAAAATAAGGAAATGGGTGATGTTTTATTCTGAACCAAGTTGTCTCTGGTGTACTTTCCTAGGAAGAGTTGACCTGGGGCTGGATGCAGAGACTCACATCTGTAATCTCAGCACTTTAGGAGGCCAAGACTGGAGGATTATTTGAGGCCCTGAGTTTCAGAACAGCCCGAGCAACAGAGCGAGACTCCGTCTTTACAGAAAATTGTTTTTTAAAAAAGAGTTGACCTAGAGTTCTATTCAAAAGCTTTCCATGTCTTGGTGCCATCACTGTGGCACCATCTTTTTAACTTGGTTTCCTTTTTTCTGTCTCAGAACAACATGATGTATAGGAATACAAACTTTGGAGCCAGACTGCCCACGTTCAAATCCCAGCTCTGTTGCCCACTAGCTCTATGACCTGAGAAACGTTCTTTAAACTCTTTATATTCTATTTCTTTGGGTGTTAAAGAGGCACAATAACAATACCTATGCCATGCAGTTTTGTAAACATTAAATGTGATAATATACATGAAGTGCTTAGAATAGTTTTAGGTAAATAGTAAGCACTGCATAAGAATTTGCTATAGTTACTACTCTCCTCGATCACTAGATATACATAAAAGGTGAAAGAAGATCAGCAATGAAGAACAGTGTTAAAACAGAGTTAGAGGGATCCCTAATGTCAATTAAAGGGAGAAGAAAAGTGATAGCTGTTGACACATCTATTCTCATAATGAAGATTTCAGAAAAGAAGGCATTTTCTAGCAAAATATGCTCTTCTTTTCCCAGGAAAAGGGGGGAAAGTATTTGTATTATTTTAAATAGCAGGCTGTCGCTGAACGTGGTTCCACAGTTCAGCACTTGAGGCAGATGGTTAAAAGCCACATGCTTGCGGATTTTCCCACTTTTTCCACACTCACAGACTCACAACCACTTTTGGTGCCCGTGGTTTAACCTCTGTTTCTCTAACTCCTGTTTATGAGTCAAGCGGTTTCATGTCATCAGATTGATGGGGAAAGTGTGAACAAGGATAAGGATGTGGAAGTAGTTTCCGCACTGGGAAGCACCAGAGTGTGCCAATGCTAAAAAGGAAAAAAAGAATTCAAAGTATTTGGGCTTTGAGGGATTGTATTTAGTTAACTTTGAAAGTTTGAATGCAATCAAAGTAGCTATCTAAATGTTTAAAAGGCATTATTGACTGGAATATAAATAAAAATATCAGTGTTAGGACAGGCTGAGGTGATGGTGCCCAGAAGCAGGGTGGGTGTGGGGTCAGAGACAAACAAGAAGACTGGTCATCTCTCTCCCTTTCTCCTTGGAAAAAGCATAGGTCAAAGTTTACCAATGATGCCAACATCCTGTCTGGCCAAGACAAAGCTCAGTGATGAGGGCAGTGAGGACACTATGAGCCATACAAAGCTGTTTGTTTCTGCTGGCATGCTAATGCAACAAGTTGCTGATGAAATTGCCTGGGGAAAAAAAAAATCCTATTCCTTATTCTTTGCTCTTGCTTGACCTCAGTAATCTTAAATCTCAAAATTCCATAGAACCATAACTAATCAAAACTCTGAAAGCCCTCAGAGATTTCCCTCCACCCCCAACTAATTTCAGAGACAAAGAAACAAAGCTTACAGATTATTTGACTAACCACAAGCTACTGAAAGAGCTGGGTCTGGGATCTGGTTTTTCTGTCCAATGAGGAGCACTCTCCCATGTATACCTCACTAAATTTCAGTGGGCATCTTCTGGGAACTTCTTGGAAGAATATAATATTTTTAGCCTTTAAATGATCCACAAAGATGGTTGGAGCACTTCCAAGTTCAAAGACATAGTTCCTCCAAGAGGATGTGGAATGTTCTTTCACATTGACCCTATTACTGCTGTTACTAAAGAAAAATGACCAAACTTTCTTTGTCAGGAAGACTGATGAGCAAAGCAGGACTGAGGGAAAAAGTGGCTTATGAGAGTTCTACATTTAGAAAAATGTTCTTAACCTCCTTGTCAAAATCCTCTCAACATTTAAATAATGGTTCTTTCAAAAAGTCCAATCTTCTTTTAGTATAGTTAAAAAGTATTTCGCTCATTTCATCTTCTTAACCTGGCTCGATTTCCCCTTTTACTTAATTAGTCTAATGTTTCCATCCATTTCCCTTACAAACCATGGTTTCTGGACTTCTAATTGTTTTAAATAGTTTCCATTGTAACCTCTCCAGTATATCCACATCTTTCTTAAATTGTGTTACTCCTAACCAGACATAAAATTCCATTTGAAGAGTTCCCAGGAAGGTGGTGAGGCAGTTATTCATGTACATTACACAGCATACAAATGAAAACAGAATACATTTGGCAATTTTCTGCTTGTGAGTCAGGGCAGTGTTGGAACTTCTGTTCAACTCAGTTCTGAACTGATTCTATAATTTCCCCCCTCACCGCTCAAATACTATTAATTAATTCATTCAATCATCTACTTGCTAATATCTTAATTTTAAAAAATGATTTGAGGGAACTTTATGATAGTGATAACATTTGAAAAGGGATTCAAAATTCAATAGATGAAAGGTTGAGATAATTATTTGTAAACCTTAGGTAATAATACAATTGAACATAAAATTTACCTCCTAATTCCCTGGAAACAAGGCAACAAGGGAAAATTTTCTATTTTAAGCAATTTTAAAGATCTTTTGCTTCTGAAGAACAAACAAAATTAAAGTGTCTCTTCTCATAGCTCTTTGTTTGAATTTCTCAGCCAGTGATTCAACACTTAAGTTCTTCTCAACGCCTATGGGATCCTTGAAGATAGGCATCATTTCTTGTAACATAGTTGTGGTTTGATTAATGCATGTTGAATGAATGATTTCCCAGAAATCCTTTATCGGGTTTTCACATTGCTCTAAAACATTGACTACATTAATGTATTTACACTGTTTTGACTTCTTAGAATTGAGTATTAGACATTCTCGGTTCACCAAGTGGATTTTGACTATATTTGTATATTTTTCAATTTTATTTTGTAAAGGGTCAGTAAAGATACTTGCTTTGGGTAATTGATCTATAGGTCACACATAACCCTTCCCTGAGCTGCACCACATCTTCCATAATGGGTGAAAATCAGGCTGGAGCAGAACAAGGCTATTGGGCAGCCCCAGAGCTGAGGAGATGTCAGTGGTCTGGCATGTTATTTGTTCATTAAAAAGAATCTTGATGTTTAATGGCTTTGTTTTATAGACCAAGTCAATATGCCCTTTACAAAAGCTTTGATATCCAAAAGAAAACTTCAAACACCCTTAATAATCCTAATATGAAGAAATACTTAAAAATCCATGTGTTCATTTTACATAAATGTTTAAAATCTCATTTTATTTTTAAAATGATAAATTGACCTTAAGTCTTCTAATCAGTATAGTTATTTGCTCTTCTGATCCAATAAATAAAATGTTTTAAAAGACATAACGAAATAGGCTGCTCAAAAGCAAAGTAAACAGTTTAGTAGATAAGAAATAGAACTGAAATATAAGCAGTAAGTATTGTGGAAGCAACAGCTCTGGAGATCTTCATGCCCAATAATAGGCACAGTAACTAAGTCTTGTTTCCTCAAAGGAAACCAATACTGAAAGTTTTCCATGCACGTTAGGGCACTAGATCTAGCCTTACTTCTTGGAGTCAGTAGCCAGAGAAAAGCCCCCTATATGTAAAGGTAGAATTTGAAAATAGTTGTCAACCTATTGCTTGAGTCTGTGGCTTTAAAAGCTGTTTTAGGTCTAGAATACAGAAATACTAAGACACAGGCTCATGACCAGGAACTAAGCCAACGAGCTCCATGAATGTATCTGGAATAGGAACCGCTGAACAGGAACCCCTAAACATTGTTTAAAAAATCTGGTTCTAGATAGGAAGCCCAAAGGGTTTGCCACACATACATAGAATATGGGAAAGCTGCTAAAGTGAGAGGAGAGAAGGAGAATTTTAACAAGAAAAAAAGAAAGAAAGAAAAGACAGAACTGAGAGGAAACATTTAAAATAAACTCATGCCAACACACATTTTTGTGAAATTACAGAATATGAACTACAAAGATAAAATTGTAAATGTTACCAGAGAGAGGAGACTGACAAAAGAAGAATGACTGAGAGTGTTGGCAGGAAGGAAGGAAGGAAGGAAGGAAGGAAGGA
>NW_012101444.1:26424-29045 GCF_000951045.1 Mandrillus leucophaeus
GAAGGAAGGAAGGAAGGAAGGAAAGAAAGAAAGAAAGAAGGAAGGAAAGAGAAGAAAGAGAGAAGAAAGAAAGAAAGGAGAGAGAGAAAGAATGAAAGAGAGAGAAAGAAAGGAAGAAAGAAGAAAGAGAAAGAAAGAAAGAAAAAAAGAAAGAAAGAAAGAGAAAGAAAGAAAGAAAGAAGTGAAGCTGGAAATAAGGGCTTAAATTAAGAAACTGGAAGAAAAGAAGCACAACATAACTATGAAGACTTGATGGAAAGAAATAATGGCAGATATCAGATGAATTAGAAAACAAGATACAGTAGGTAAGATCAATAAAAATCAACAAATGGTTATGAGAAAACATTGATAAATTAAACAAAATAGTACTACAGATAAAAAAAAGAAAAGAAAATCATAAATAAATAATACTAGGACCACAAAAGAATGATTTCTAAAAGTAATTTGAGATTTTTAAAATAACAAATTATTATTAACAACTGTGTCAATAAATTTGCAGTTGCAGTTTATGTGAATATTATTAAATTAGTCCTTAAGTAAATCAAAACAATAATCAAAATCTCCCCCCTTCAAAGATAATAGGTTCAGATCAATTTACAGGTGCATATTACCAAGCTATCATAAAATTAATAATTTCTATTCTGTATACTTTCAAATACAGAAAAAAAGGAAAGAGATAGTTAAGGGATAGAAGAAAACCAAAATTACTTCCCTAGTCTTATACACCACTCAACACATTTCTGACACTAGAGTCTCTGGTGTCAATTCAATCCTCACTCTATCTGGAGATAGTGTCAGATCTCAGAAGTTCAGGGCTTGGTCCCACAAGACTGTCCCCCACTTCAGATGTCAATTGAAAGTCTTAGGTTGTGACCTGTACTTCTGACTGACCAGCTGTAAATTGAGGCTTTCATGATTCCTTCCTTAGTTTGATTAATTTGCTAGAGTGGCTCATAAAACTTGGGGAAACATTTTACTTATATTTACCCATTTATTATAAAGAATATTTCAAAGGATACAGATGAACAGCCAGATGAAGAGATGCATTTGGCAATGTATGGGAGAAGGAATGTGGAGCTTCCATGCCCTCTTCAGGCACACCACCCTCCTTCAGGCACACCACACCTTCATGTGCTTAGCCATCCAGAAATTCTACAAACTCAATCATTCTGGATTTTTATGGAAGCTTTATTACATAGGCATGATTGATTAAACCATTGGCCATTGGTGATCAACTCAACCTTCAGCCTCTCTTCCCTCCCTAGAGTTAATTGGGCAGTGAATTCAGACTGAAGATTGAGTTGATCAACAATGGCCAATGGTATCTGGTTCCCCTGGCAACCAGACTCTACCCTGATACTGTTCAGGAGTCCCCAACCATCAGTCATCTTGTTAGCATACAAAAAGACACCTACTTATCACTTAAGAGATTCCAAGTGTTTTAGGAGCTGTGCTCCAGGAAACAGGGATGAAGACCAAATACAGTATATATTTTATAACAGCACAGGTACGTACAGCATTTTATATCATTACTATGATTTTGATATGAATATTAGGAAAGTAGAAGAAAATAAAATTATAGATCTATTTCATTTACAATATATCTGTAAAAATTTCAAATAAAATATTAGTAAGTAGAACTCATCAGAGAATATAAAAACATCACATCATATCTTAATAGTGTTATTCCCAGAAATCCAGGATGGTCAAGCATCAACAACTCTATTAATGAAAGAAACCACAATTTCAAATTGGGAAAGGGAAAAAAATTATACCTTCAATAAATCAACCATATGATATTTCAATAAACATATGTAATAGAAGCACTTAGCCCACTTAGTATAGAAAGAAATTCTCATCTGATAAAACTCTCATCTGTCTATTAAAGATCTGCCATTAAGACTATATTTAATGTTGAAATTTTGGAGCATTCCCATAAAATGAGAAACAAAATAGGATGTTCTATGTCGTCACTTATATTCAACATTCTACTGCAGATATTAACCATGCAGGAAGATTTTTTTAAAAGCCATAAAATGAATAAAAATTAGAAATGAAAAGTCAAGATATCTTTATTTGTAGCTACAATGATTTTCTGTGTAGAATATACAAGACAATCCACAAATGAATTTTTAAAAATTAATAAAAGAATTCCACACTACTACTCATTAAAAGGTCAACAACCAAAATGCAAAAATTCAAAGGGAAAATACATTTCATTCACAATTGCAACAGAAACTTAAGGTACCTAAACATAAATAACGAGAAACATACAGTAGGTCACTTTGTAGGAAAAAAAAAAAAATGCAGCAACATTACTAAAGAAAGTAGAAGGCCGGGCGCGGTGGCTCAAGCCTGTAATCCCAGCACTTTGGGAGGCCGAGACGGGCGGATCACGAGGTCAGGAGATAGAGACCATCCTGGCTAACACGGTGAAACCCCGTCTCTATTAAGAAATACAAAAAACTAGCCAGGCGAGGTGGCGGGCGCCTGTAGTCCCAGCTACTCGGGAGGCTGAGGCCGGAGAATGTTGTGAACCCGGGAGGCGGAGCTTGCAGTGAGCTGAGATCCGGCCACTGCACTCCAGCCTGGGCGACACAGCGAGACTCCGTCTCAAAAAA
>NW_012101444.1:29095-40549 GCF_000951045.1 Mandrillus leucophaeus
GGTGGCGGGCGCCTGTAGTCCCAGCTACTCGGGAGGCTGAGGCCGGAGAATGTTGTGAACCCGGGAGGCGGAGCCTGCAGTGAGGCGAGATTGTGCCACTGCACTCCAGCCTAGACAACAGAGTGAAACTCTGAAAAAAAAAAAAAAAAAAAAAAAAAAAGAAAGTAGAAAGAAGCCAGTGTGGTGGTTCTTGCCTGTAATCCCAGCAGTTTGGGTGAGGCTGAGGTAGGCGTATCACTTGAGGAGTTCGAGACCAGCCTGAGCAACATGGGAAAAAATCATCTCTATAAAAATACAAAAATTATCTGGGTGTGGTGGTGCACACCTATAGTTTCAGCAACTTGGGAAGCTAAGGTGGGAGAATCCCTTGAGCCCAGGAGGTGAAGGTTGCAGTGAGCTGAAATCACACCACTTTACTCCAGTTTGAGCAACAGAGCAAGACCTTGCCTCAAAAAAAGGGAAGAAATGAAGAAATAAATACAGGTAGTATTTCCATGAATGAGAAAATTCAGGATTGCAAAGATGTAATTTTGACAATTTCAATTAAGAACCAAAGGACAAGATTTGCCCTAAAATCAACACTTTGTATAAACAACAGTATGAAAAACATGCTGTTAGCCCAAGTACAGACAGACAGTTGGATCAGAATAAAATTCCTAGAAAAAAGACACACATAAAAAATGATTTTGGATAAGAAAAAAAAAATAGCACTCCAGGTTCTCCAATCTCAGATTCTCTATAACATGAATAAAATATCAAAATTCATAGTTTTACAAACAGAAGAAATTTAACTTCTTGATTTCTATGGAGGACCTCAGAGAAATAAGAACCTCTTTCCTCTTCTCCTCAAGCTTAACTTCTCTGAATTATTTTGACACCGGTAAGTATCTCTCTGTTTGAAACCTTCTCTTTTCCTTTGACTTCCATGGCACTGTACATTCCTGGTTTCTAGTTCCAGGAGTTTGAAGGAGTTAAGGATGTGCCATTCCCAAATATGCTGAATTGGTATATTCATTATTTTTAGTTGAAACTGTTGGAGAAATTAATTTCAAAAACAGCTAGTTGATCTGTCTCTTCCTGCATACAGCAAGCCATAAAGATTTTCTGGAAGCACTAACATCTCTGAACCAAAGTGAGAAAGCCCTTCTCACCAGAGACTGGGAATTGGAGGCAGCAATGGATCTGAGTAGACAAACTGTCTGAAGGAACCTGTATCTTCCACTAGTTTTACACCCCCCCGTGTATCTCCTAGTGACTCCCATAGAAATTTACTGCCCCTAGGCAGATCCACCTTGTTCTGCCATTCCTTCTGAAATGCATCATTCTTTGTCAAACAATTATGAAAACGTCTTGCTTGGTCATTTCAGATTTCACTGTTTTGTGAAGATGCCCATGTGCATATAAAAATGATAAAATGTGTATGCTTTTCTTTTGTTAATCTGCCTTGTGTCAATGTGGTTTCTAGATGCAGCCACAGAGCCCACATAAGACCTTGTGGAGGCACAGAAATTGGAGATGGCGTCTTCCTCCCGTACACTTTCTTGACTTATTTCACTGGCTACTTTTGATTATCTACCTTCTCAAAATAAGTACTTCTCAGGACTTTAGCATCAACTCAGAGGTACGAAATGAATGACGTCACTATAATAAAAATCATTCATTTACTTTTTTATCAGAACAATATTTATCATCATTTATGGCTACAACAGTAAACATAAATAAGAATAGAAGTGATATTGAACAGTGCTCATGTCAGCATATATAATGACTACACACAGGACTCACTGGAAAAACAGAAAGTCCTTACTATCTAAAATAGAAATGCATTTCCCAACAAATTTGACTTTAGTATTTAATAATATTTTTCCAAAATTTATAATATACTTTTAGTTTGATGAACTGTATAAGAATAATGATTGTTATAACTCAATCCAAAAGAGAACATTTTGAATTTATTTTGAAATATTTTGAAAATATTTTGAATTTTAATCAAATAAAAATCTTTAAAATAGATTTATATTTTTTTGGTTGCGAGGAATATTTTTAGGGTGCAGAATAAAATAATTTCAATCCTAGAAATATATTACATTGGAAAACAAATATTGTGAGAAAGTGGAATAGAAATATAATTTCAAGAAAAAACATCTCCACTATTGAGAAGCAGTTTATTCATCAAAAAAGAAAATAATTAACGGATGATAGTGTTTATCAACCTACTGTGGTATTTCAATTCTATTTGCTTTACTTAAAAGAGGTCTAAAACATCAATGTTATAAACTATCATAAATAACATTCTTTGCAACTGTTTAAACTTATGCTGAAATTTTTTAGATGTCAACTTGAAAATGTGCCAGAGGGCACATGGTTTTTCAGATTTCCTGGAATTTTTTAGTGAGTACAAGGGGAAAATGCTTTGAGGACCACTGCTTTAGTGCACATACCCAACCTACTATGAGTAAACCTAGTCTTAAAATGCATCCTTAGTAGTTTAAAATCTGTATTATAATGGCTTGTTACATTATGATTGTAAGTTCTTTCCAATGTGGATTTAAATTATTCTCTTGAAGCCAATAAAAATTTGCACATCACACTTCTGCAATTAATTCCAGCTTCCCATATTTTATTCCCCTTTTAAGTGCATATTCATATTTGAAATTGCAAGACTGCACTTTCATAGAAAATAGGTATGTCCATCAAAACACACCCTTTTAAGCTCTGTCTGTGTGAGGATTCATAATGAGCAAATGCTGGTTCAACCACAGTATCTCAGCTTCTGGTTTCCGCAGCCTCAACCAGTTCTTCACGTTGTTCCTCATGAAGCCTTTTCCCTTGCTCTCAGGCAGAGTCGGTCAGAGTTGGTCACTTCCTCCAAGGGGCTTCCACAGCACATGAACCCCTCCCCCATTATGGTCAGGTCAGTGGATTGAAATCACTTTAGCTGTGAGTTGAAAGTCAGTTGGAAACCTAAATTGGAGGAAAGAGCCTGAGAGGCAAAGGCAACATTCCTGTACACAACACAACAAAGACTGGCTGTAACATAGCCTCAGTTGAGCAGGCCTTGGAATGGTCACACCAGACTTTTCCCTTTGCAATAAAATCTAGAGAGAGGTTGGAGCTAAGAGAGAAGAGTAATGAAGTACAAGGAATAGGAGTTGAACAAAGTAAAGGGTCAGTCGTTTTCCATCCAGGGCAATCCCACAGATGCTAGAGCGGCCATTAGCATACTTCATCTTGTAAAGCTCTGTTTATTTACTCAGACCTGGCACCTTTCAACGCTTGCCGAGGCCGAGGCCTGCTTTAAAAAGGCAAACGCATAGAGAAACTTTCCATCTTGTTACACTTCCCATCATAAGACTGACATTTTCTGTTCTGTTTGCTATGGGCTGGTGGGCGGCTTTAATTTGGTTTTCCCTCCAGTTCTCAAGTCTCAATCTTTGCCAAATCAAGAAGCAGGCAGGAAGGGGAAAAAGAGGGGAAAACATATGCACTTGCATTCCCCAAGTCATCTCAGAAGTAACTTAATACTGGTTCAGGTCATCCATGTCTTACAAATCAGTTTTATTCTGTGGATTGTTTACACACCACTTCTAGCATGTCTCTAATAAATTAAAATTTGCTGAAGTGGTAAAATATACTGAAGATAGAGTGAATGGTCTACAAGCTACACAGAGAGGCCATTATTCTTTGAGGAAGTAGGAAAAGCAATCATAAAATTTTGAAAAATTATGCAATAACTTTGTACTTATTGCCCATCTGTATTCATTACAATGATCTACTTCATAGACATATAAATAGAATGAGAAAGTAACAGATCTGCTGTGTGTTCTAGACTTCAGTCAATGGAATTCAATTAGAGTCTTTAATAAAGAAAACCTCCACAAATGTCAAGCATTTGTCTGCATATTTCTTTATGCTGCCCTGAATTACGCATTTAGTTTCTTTCCAGTTCTTGCCCTTTTTGTTTTTCTTTTCAAAAAGTCTCTTTGTAGAGAGATGAGAAGGTATCATTGCTTGGGTTTGCTGGGGGGTGGGGGTGCTTGGTGGCGTTATTCTTGAGGGGCATTAAACTCTATATCACACCCTCCATAAGCACTTAGTTGAGCTCTAGTGGGACAACATTATGCTGAATATTTTCTTAAAAAAAAAAAAAAAAAGGACCACACAGATAAGGCCGTAAAATTGCCAGGGACTCAGAACAGGTTTTACGACACGCACGCTGATCAAAAGGGCTTAACCAAGATGGTTTTTAATCATATTTGGGCATTGGAGAGTTCTCAGGTTCAAAGAAATGGTTCTGTGTTTTGTTTTGTTTTGGCAAAGCTCTCTTTTCTTCAATAACCTCAGAAAAACAAAGCCAACATAGTGAGGCTGTGCTCAATTTTGTTTCTGTGTTCAAGCAAAATATACCACCTTGAGGAGGTCTTTTACTTACGATCAGATCTGTATATATTTAAGAATATTTTGAATTGGACATGCTCATTTGAACATTCACCCTTTTGAAACTAACCCACTTTAAATTGTGCTGGGAATCATACAAATGAACTGTTGTGAAAAAAGAATGTTCTAGCTGTGTATGTTATTATTTTGCAAAGTTTGATGTCAAATATTTAGCATTACTTTTTAAAAATTCAAAATACAAAGTATTAGGTATAATGTGAAGTGACATTGTAGCCTAGAGCAAGATAGGAAATTAACTACCTTTGCAACCCAGGGCTCAAAATGTGAAGAAAGATCCTAGGTTAAACAAACTAGCCCCATTTGATACACAACTGCTCCCTTATCTTCTCCTCCTCCTCCCCCTCTTTTTCTCCTTTCCATTCTCTTTTTCTTTGTTCTTCTCCCCACGCCCCTTCCCCAATTCCTCCTCTCCACCTCCTTTCCCCCTTTCTTGCAGGTTAGAAACACATGTGAACTTTGGAAACAGCATGATCCCCAGTAGAGTGGGTGTAGGTTGACTTTGCTATAGAAAGATAATTTCCCTTTGTTTACCTACAGAAGTACTGACATCTCAGAAAATACCTTGCCAAGCATTTCTTCTAAGAGTTTGCCAAATCTTAAAGGAAGACAGAAGGAAAGGAAGAACAAATCTCTGCTTTTGGAATATATCTTTCCTCTTTTTTGCAGAAAAATAATGAATATATAAAAATAGTAAAAATATGTTAGGCAGTTGGAGTTGCAAGAACATCAGTTAATCACATAAACCACAATGCAGGTGGAAAAACTCTAGCCCGAAAATGCTATTTAGTAATGACTGAGGGTCAGAAAAAATCACAAGCATCCCAGAATCTGTGTCCTTAGTTTGCCTCAGATCATGAAACTGGTGGAGAGGTAACGGGACTAGACAGACTTTGTGTTACCAGCTTTAAGCAGCAGCTTCCTTGTGTTGTTTTTACCTCATAGCCCTCCTAGCTCTCACCCTCCCTGTTCCCAGTTCACTATATAATCTGCAGGATTATGTTGTACAAATGCTATTTTGAAAGTTTCCTCTTTTTCTTTATTCAGATCTTTCCTCGAGACTTCCCTCTTCCCAAGACTAGCTCTCAGAGTTTGGGTAAAGCAAAACACAGCTAAACAAAAAAACAGCCATCCAAGGCCTACTAAAAATCTATCAATCTAGGAAAGAGGTCAAGACTCCTACTCCTTCCTTAATGGGCTTTGTGGCTTAAATGCCGGGCAGAAATCTCTAAACAGCAATATAGGAATGCATACTGTATTTCCTCTCCCAGGTAAACCTTTGAAGAGGAGTGAGGAAGAACTATCCAAGAAAGGAGGCTCAGAAATCTTATGAAAATGAGAGATAAAGGAGTGGGGAGGGTTTGGGAGGTGGTGAACATAGCAAATGCAAACCAGGAAGAGAAGGTGGCAGGGCTGGCATGAGCTTCATGGGCTCCAGCTTAAGTAGATGAAGTTTTGGATGGCAATGGGACACCCATGTGGAGATGCCTATAGCCCTTGGGCCATAGGATATGTTTAATGTACTCAAGTCAAAATTCAGAAGTCTCCAGGTTTTTCAAGTAAAAGCACATTTGAGGAAAACACAATAATATTCCGTATATTTATTCATCAGAATGTTGCCTGACTCCTTTGAAGTCATTTTAACTAACATGTGTCTGCAGTGAGCTCTGTTCTACTTCTTTAGGATCCCTCAGAGTGACTCCAATGACCTCATTCAAACTAATAAGCTTCACTTTCTTCCTCTCTTAAATCCACCTCCCTTTGCCTCTTAAACATCATGGAAAGGGAATGTGACATTTTAGAAGGTGTCATGCCGACAGTCTCACAAACTGAGGCTCATTTCACCAAAAAGGAGAGCTTGTGCTATAGCCAGTACATTTTCTCTCTCCAGTGTCCTCCACAAAGTAATTAACACAGCCAGGTTGGGACCACAGAATAATTCAGACTTTCATGCCAGTAAAATACAGCTTGCATTGTAAGTATTATTTCTTCTTTAAGTCTTTGTCCATGAGGTTTTTGAGGTCAAGGACATTGTCTTACTCATCTTTAAGGAATATAATTGTATTGAATACGTAAAGGATAGTTAGAACATAATAGATTCTCATTTATTGTTTAGATAGATAAAAAAAGTATTTGGTTCCTGAAAACAAATGTATAGCAATGGGAAACTTCAGAGTAGAAATGTATGATTAGGTGCAAGTAACTTTTTTTTGCCCTGAAAAAGGAAGTGTATAATAGGGAACTCCAGTCTCTGCCTCTGGTACTTGAACTCCTGGAGTTCTTTTTGTTCAAAGCTGTCACCATTATTTAGCTACTCAATTAACACCCTCAAAAAGGAAGTAAACACTCATGGTTCTCCTTTACCCACATTTTTAATCAAACAGATCCTCAGCCATTAGATGCAGGTTTTTCTCCTGACAGCCTTTGGAACAAGCCAAATCAAAAGCATGTATGTAATATTGTAGCAAAAGTTTCTGTATCATATTAATTCTTTATCTGTCTTTTATGTTGTAACTATTTCTCTATTGCTGTATTTTTGTGACAAACAGTATTTTGTTCAACTTCATTGCTTTTTATGTGGTTTCTGTTCTAGTGTTCTGTTTAGAAAGATTGTAAATGCTTTAAGAGTATATACCTGTTAACTTAGGACTCTTCTATTGTTTTTGTTATTTCACATCTTCCATTTAATTTCTTTAGATCTCAATTTGATGAGAGGTATATGGGAAAATAAAATTTTATATGTTTTTCCCAAATGATTAGCCAGTTGTTCTAAAACTACATATTAAAGAATCCATTATTTATCATGTACTAAATTTATTTCTATATTTGATTCCACTTCTGAAAATTGTATTGCATTATAATGAGTTTCTATAAAAGCAGAACAATTCTCTTATACTTTTCTGGCATATCTAGAAAGTACAACAATGCCTAATACTCAATAATTGAATCAGTGGATAAATTTTCCACTTCATTTAATCAGTCTGTTCAGGCTTGTTAATCCTACTGTATAAATATCTCTGGAAGAATTCCTTTTCCTTTTGTTAGCACATTGCCTGCCCTCATACAGGCCTTAATAATGATGGACTTTTAAAGTATTTTTTACATACAAATGGAATAAGGGTCAAAAATGTAAATCTGATCAAGTAACCTCCCCAGTTGAAATCTGTAAATGACTACTCATTTCATCTTCCACACCTGAGGACTACCAAGGCCCTCAGTTCAACCAACTGAAACTATTATTCTTTCTCAAATATTTCATATTCAAATATGCCTTGCTAGTTTTTTGTTTATTAGTTTCTTAATCCTTGCCTTTGTAAAACTCGAACAGCTTGGTAATAAATGTGTGGACAAAGTGGATTAGTATATAAAGAGGGGATTCATGGTTATAGAAAGATAAGTGAGTTTTGGCCAGGATGAACAAAAACATGAAGCTATGGAACAACTCTCATGCTTTTCCAGAACCACAGACTATTGAGAATGACTAGTTTGCAGGTGAAAGTGAAGACATAAACATCCAGGGTGTGAAAGGCCTTGCGTGTCATGCTAAGAACTTTGTGTTTTTCCTACAGGAGAGTAGAGTCAATGAAGTGTTTTAAATGGGGAAGAAGCTTGGTTACAATTTTCCTGCAGGATGGATTGACAGAAAGTGAATTCAGAGCCAGGAGCCTGATCAACAACAGATTCTCCAATAGTATAGGTGTCATATGATAAGGCCTTGAGCCAGGATAATAGTATTGAGAATCAGAAGAAGGGATACGTGTGATGTTAAAAAAAGAAATTCTGTAAGATTTTGTGACTGGGCATAAAGGTGAATAAAAGGAAGAACTAGGGATTGCTCCCCCACCCTCAAATCTTCTATCATCCGCCGTTTCTGGCTTGACTAATTGGATAGATGGTAATGTTCTTTACTAAAATAGGAAATACAGGAGGAAGATCTGTTTAGGAGATTTTAGAGTTGGTGAAGGAGAAAGGAGAGACAATATACTCTATCCTGGACATGTGGAGAGTTTCCAGAAGGAAGGAGTTGTCAAGAGTGTGGAATGCATCAGGAAAGACCAGTCAGATGTAGACTGCAAAGTGCCCATTTGGATTGAACAGTTAGAAGATTTTGGTGTCCTTCCTGGAAGTAGGGAAGGAAGAAAGTAGAGATTGTCAGTGCAAAGTTCTCCGGAAACAAGTGTAGCTGCAAAAGGAAGTAGATGGGTAGAACAGTGGCTGAAGGAGGCACCTGCCCTACACCTTTTATTTTACCATGGGATTCATGGGAGTTCATATTGTCTCCTAAACTGGAGTGTAACTTTTCTGAGGCCAGATACTATGTCGTGGTTTCCTGGATGAACTGAGTGGTCACTTGGTTCTTGAAGCCCTAAAATTTTACTAGTTTCTAATCCTCCACAGTGTCTATAATTATCCTGGTACTTAGGCAGTAGCATTCAATTAAATAGTTGTTGAACTGAATACTGTGGATGGGTGACTCACAACACTAAACTGCATTATTCAAGATGTCAGTGCTTCAATTTCCTCCTCATCAACAGCAATTACGACTGGCGTTCTTTTAATAGTAAATTGAACATGGAAACATTGTCCTTGCTGTCAAGAAACATTCACATTCATCTACTTAATGAAAAAGCCAGTCTACCTTTCTTCCTAGAAATATTATCAGGAGTAGCTCATATATGAGGGCTAGCACACGCATAGGGCACTGGAGACAGCCAATACACAAAATCTTCCTTCGTATATTATGCACTCTGGGTAGGTATAACCACGAGTCAGCTAACCACACAAGATGCTTTTAGGTCTGGCAAGTGGGATGGAAAGCTCACTGCATCAGTCTCTTCTGTGAGTGCCTGCACGCTTTCTGGTTTCAGGCTGGAAACGTCCTGTGGTGTGCCTGGCCTGGCCAAACCCAGGAAGTACTGAACTTATTAAAATTTAAAAACAAACCAAAGTTGTTTGGAACCTCCAAAACATTCATGTTGCGTCTGAGGGTGAAGGCTTGGATTCATTTCTGATTTGACATGAGCACCATACATTAGGAAAACACAAACAGTGCAGGGTAATTTCATGAAAGGGCTACACCCTTGCATTCAGTCTTATGACAGTCTTGCAAGGCAGCTCCTGTGCAGAGCCTAGAGGAATTTCGTGAAGCCGTCCCTCTTCTTTCAATTCCTTTTTGTTAGGTTGCCATAGAAATTTGTAGTTGTGGACAAACGTTTAGGCAGTTTTGACATGGACATTCTGAAGCAGAGCTAGGGGTAACTTGCTTGGGCTCCACCAGTCTGTGGGGGCAGGTTGAGTTCTGGCCCTGTATCTGAATGGATCTGGCCTATGGTGGGCCCCTGGGCAGTCCCCAATCCCACCTGTTTCTTATAAAGATCTGGATCACCCGTGGGCAATCCATGAGCCTCTGAGAATGGGTAATCAGGAGTTGGCTAAATCAAGCTGATGACCAAAAATGAACCTACTTGTCAGGAATGAAGCTTCTGGAACAACCCACAGGGTGTGATTATCCTATAAATTAAATTTAGGTCATAGAAAAGAATTATAGAATTACTGAGACCTGGAAGTAACTGAGCAACTATGAAACTCCACTCCCCTATTTTTTTGCATGAGGGAAGTGAGGCACAGAGATTTTTACTTGAGTTATCCAAAGTCAACAGAAGTTACTGATGCAGCCAAAACAAAGAACCCTGAGCTGACCTCCTTGCTCCTTTTCAGTCAATGTGCATGTGCACGCGTGCACGCACACACACACATACACACACACAAAACTTCTACACAGTTATTTTTATAAGAATTTAGAGTTCTGTAGAGATGTACAGAAATAAGCTCTTTAGTATATAAAAGGTCGTTTAAGTGAATTGTCTCTTTACCCTAATCCTGACACACTCACTTGTATGTAGTTTGGAAGTTATAAAAGGTAGATAAATTAATTTACATGATGTTATAAGGGCATTTTAAGGAGGAAGAGATTGGGAATACTTGTCTTTCAAGCTCAAAGTAGTTAAACAATATCACTTGATCTGAGGTAGCCCAGAACAAGGTCAATCAGGAAAAGGGATGAAGTCACTGAGACAGAATTCACCTGAGAATCTTCCATAATGCTGTATGATAGATAGGCCTAGCATCCTTGGCACTGGGAAGAAAACAGCTTGCCTGACCCGGGCATGCTAGGATTGACTTGTGCTGGGGAAGTGGCTGTGCTGTTGAATCCATAGAGCCCAGGACAATTTTGATTCAGAATACCTTACCCTGGTATACCACAGAGAATTGCTACATTCTGAGCAGTGACACATTTCAGTAACAGCAGCACTGACCAGAGACTGCTACCAAACCACATCTCCAAGGGGAGCCAAGGTTAGGATAGCTACCACACAAAATTGTGACTTTCGTATTCACAGCTATAGCAAGTGGATGCCAGGGACTTTCTGAGCTTGTGGTTGCAGAAATGGGACAGCTAGGATTTCAGAGGAGGCAATAGCAAGCTTTGGCTTTATCAATGGTACTAGCGACAAAATGGGAGAAAAAAGATGTCTCTTTGGACCATTAGTTTTAGTGGTATCTTCAGTCTCTGGCTTTAGCGACAATTGTAGGAGGGTGAGGTGTCTCAAGCAAGTAGTCTGGGCAGTGAATATGGAGTCCTTCAGCCTCACCTTCCTTGCATCTCATCTGATTAAGGGCCAGCAATCAGGGTTGGCTCTTTGAACATAAGTAAGCACCCAAAGAGATCCAAGCACCCAAGGAGATCCTTGGGTATCAGGGGAAAGAGGAGGGAGAGAAGACTGGACTTCTTGGGACATCACTGCCCAATGGCATTGTGTGTACTCCTGGCTGTTAAGGCAGGTTGCAGCAGTTTAAAAATTTTCCTTACGCCCATGACATTTAAATTCAACAACTTCTTATTTCTTCTAATTTAAAGCCTGAGTAATGTGTCCTAGCTTTTTCTGAAGTATGAGGACCCAGTGCCTCTTCAAGAGCTTTCTTTCTTTTTCTTTCTTT